>NC_136829.1:5015379-5355805 GCF_951394365.1 Tetrao urogallus
GCAAAACATCAGCAGGAGCAGCGAGTGAGTGGATGGAACCTCACTGAAGTTTGGCTGCTGACCTGAGGAGAAGCTTCATTTCTGTAACATGGGGCTGAGGGACAAAGAGTTTTATTTTGCTTCTCTACCGGAGACATTGGTAAAGCATGTAATCTATCTTAACTATTTAAAACGTGCAGCTTATAGGGTGATCATGCCCACTAGCATCTTTAAAACATGGACATGGAAGTCTGTTTCTGCTTGATTTATAGGAATGTTGGACTAGTAGTTGTGTGAAAAAAACAATTGTATTCTTTCCATGCGCTTTCTCCAGCTCTTACTTTATGCTGGTGGTATTAATAAGGATTAGTGCAGGCTTGAATGAAAAAAATTAAAAAAAAAAAAAAGAAAAGAAAAAGAAACCCCCAAAAGCCCTCATGCAAGCTCAGAGCTGGAGGGGTGGAGAAGCTCAAAGAGCAGCAGAGAGGTGAGAGCCTGACGGGACCCAGCTGGCAGCACAAGCTGCAGGCTCTCACTCAGCAGATCTGTTCTTAATTACCTGCCTGTAAATCAGGATTCATTTCATAACACTGTAGAGCTGGGTGGCATGAAGGCTACAGTGGCTGTGAACTGAGCTTCTCCTCCTCTGTGTGTTTGCATGTGTTTCAGCTGCAATTATGATCACTTTTTCCTCACTAATTCTGCATTTTACTTCACCATCTAGAACTAAAGCATTCTCCATGCAAAGACATCACCTCCCAGCTGCAGCACGGTGCTGCTCTGAGGTGCCTGGTGCTGAGCTCCACCTTCCAGCACCAAATGAGAAGGAATGCAGCGCTGTGTTGGTCTCCTTCTATTAGGAATATGAACAAGGACTGGATAAAAAATAAAATTAAGCCCAAACACAACAGATGCGTGTTTGAAAAGGCTTTTGCCAGTTTTGAGCTTTGTGCAGTAAAAGCCACTGCAGAAGTGGCTCAGAGACACACGGAGATGCTGATTCTTTTCTGAGCTGAAAACTCAGATGTCAACTGTT
The DNA here is from genome assembly GCF_951394365.1 of Tetrao urogallus. Taxonomy (NCBI): domain Eukaryota; kingdom Metazoa; phylum Chordata; class Aves; order Galliformes; family Phasianidae; genus Tetrao; species Tetrao urogallus. The sequence goes on from NC_136829.1 coordinate 5,016,395, forward strand.
CTCTTTTTTCAGGGCTGTAGGCTGGTAGCTTTTATTTCAGAAGAGCGGGATTTTGAGGTCCTGTTCTGGTGCACTTGGCCCCATTCAGAACCCTCCAAGAAATAACTCAGACAACTTTTCATTACAGAGTTTATCCAACTTTATCTTGCTGTATCCTCCAGCAGCAGCCCTTTGGATCCTGTATGGTGTGAGTGACTGGCTGTCTATCACCAAAAAAAGTGAGCCTCTTCCATCAACCATCCTTTCATTTCTAATCTACATTCACTGACATCGGCAGATATTCCTTATTTTTGGCTCCAAAGACAGAAGCTTTTCATACATTCATCATTAAGCAGAGGGAGTCAGTCCGCCAAACACAAGAGAACTGGGTGCAGGCAGGAGCAAGGTCTAAGTCCACACCTCTGGGTTCTAATTTCAGTTCAATGGTGCTGAAAAAGATCATCTTCTGTGAAACAAGGTCAATGCAATAGCAGCAGCCCGGCCTACAGAGCGCTCTCATATGCCTAGCTATTAATCATCCCATTTCTCAAGTTGTACCAACCAGCCTAACTCTGGAAATATCATTAACAAGTGGCTAAGTGTTAAATTGCCAGGCATTTCCAGAATAAGGAGGGAAAGGGAAGAAGAATGAAAAGAGCAACCTTTTTTTTTTTTTTTTTCTTTTTTCTGAAGTCTTTATTTTTTTGTACTCCAGCCAGATGGAATTAGGGCAATTGTTCACTTGCAAATACTATGGAGATTAATGAGGTCCAGAGGCAGAGCCACGGGAAAATAGAAATGTAAAAAAGCAGAGTTTCCAAAAATACAGCCACCACGATACCACAGGGATGGATTGGTTTGAATGTTTCATCTCAGGGCTGGCTAGGCAGGCTGCCTCACGTTCTTTGCTTATTAAAAACCCAAACCCTTTTCTCCTTCTCCCAGGCCCATCACTGTGCAATCAGAGCTCATGCTTACAGCCACACTCCTCTGCCCAAAGAGTCATGGGCAGAACTTGGCCAAGTGTTTAAGAATACATGTAAACTCATCTAAATGTTTCAGCCTATTTTGCATTTCTTTGGTGAGTTCTCTTTGCATTAATTTGTGTTGCACTGACGAAGTGTTTTCTCAGGTTTATGGGAGAGGCAGAGAGCACACGGTGGCAGCGCTGATTGAGCCGGAGGCCCAGGCATGGATTTGGTGCTGATGTGCACTATTAACTCATTCTGCTGCTAGCAGAGGCTCTTCAGTCAGAAGCTGAACATGGGTTGACATTTGTGCAACTCCGAAGAGTGAAATCCTTCCCCTCTTCCTCTCCAAGGTCAAAAGGAAATTTCCACTTGATTGCAAATTGTGAATGCCCAGATTGCACCCTCAGACTTAATTCCTGCCTGTGATAGGAAGTGCAGAGACTCTTCAGCTACGCGTCACATCTCAGCTTCTCACATCACATGAGGACAAAAAGCTGCCTTACAAAGAGCTTTTATCACACGTCTGCTTGTGAAGTGCTTTCACAGCAGTAAAGACAATGCCTAAAGGAAAACAGGAGTGATACACCTGCTGCTCCTTATCCCTCTTTAGGTAGAATGCAGACCACATAGCGAGCAATTACTGCCCACTTGAAGTTGCCATGTGGTCAGCATGTCTAGCTATGGGCACGGTATCTGCAAAAGCCCCCCCCATGTTGGGGGCTCAGCTTTCTTATGTGTCTATGGTCAGGATAGTTCCTTAATTTCAAAGTTGTGTATGGAAAAGAAATGGGGGCTTAGAAAATTTATTCTTCCTTTTGCCTTGTATCTTTTGGGTGTTGTTTTAAACAGTTTCTATTTTGATAGTAAATCTAAATCAGTCTTTCCTAAGGCAGTAAATACTGTTTAATAGCTTTGCTTTAAACCATTAGATGTGATCTGAACCTTGTTGTGTTAACAGAGCGTAGAGAGAAAACACACGAGGCAGCTACTGCAAAATTTCAATACTCAGTGTGGGACAGCCACATTTAAAGCAGCTTAAATGACTCTCTTGTTCTACCTGCTGTTGTGCCACACACAGGTCTTGTCACTTTAAATCTTCATTTGGCAATTTTCTGTTCTGTAACTGTAGGGCATATACTTGGATCCAGAGAAGTACTCGTGTAATATTCTGACAGCTGTTTCCTTTGCTAGCAGTTTATTTAAGCACATTATTTGGTGCAATTTAGACCTCATTCAGAACTGCTTCAAAAACTTAAAAAGCCTCATTTCTCCCCCCACATGTCTGTCTGTCTGATACCACTCCAGTCTTCAGAGCTCTCACTTCACAGTATCATTTCTGCCATAGTTAATCAAACTCCAATAAGAAAGGCAAATGCTTTCAGGCAAGATTTAACCTTTATATGATGCCAGAAAATCTTTGGACATAGAAAGAAATAAGAAGAAAATTCTTCTGTTGAGAGTAGCAAGAGGAGTGTACTGCTTTCATTTGCAAGGGCTGCTCCAGAACTCAGCTTATACAGAGTAAATTGCCTCATTTGTATGAGATATGATTTAGGTTTAAAATTACATAGAAAATTCTTTTCCTTAATATTTTAGCCTCTGGAGCCCAGTCACGTCATCTTAGAGATGCAAGTATCCTCAGGTACCCAATGCCTATTGAAAACAGCAGGAATTAGCTTCTTCAGCATGGTGAGAACAGATATTTTCTGGAGTGAAATGATTTTAGAGAAGCAGATAGAGAGAGGGGTGTTATCTACCAGCCCCTCAGAGATGTGTATGATGGCAGAGATGGCAGATCCCTTCCTCCCTGTATTTTCTGCCCAAACCCTGGGAGGCAGCAGGGTACTTAATGCAAGCTCTCAATATGATACAGCACCTAGTAATGAGGAAGACAAAGCCAGATTTGCCATGGCACTGAATGTATTGAAACCAGAGTTTCTGACCCAGTTTCCCGAGCCCCACCAGAGGCAGATCCACACATCCTGTCCTGTGCCCACTGCCTCCTGCCCAGACCTGCATGTGCTGCAGGAGGGGCTGGCATCACCCTCCCGGCTGGGGCTCAGCTGCCAGATTGCCATCTCCCAGCAGTAATTACACTACCCAGCATTGCACAGGCAGCCACTGCATCCTTTGTTTTTTGGGGGGGAAGGCGGTGAGAAGAGGGGACGGTGATGGTGGCTGTCCTGGCAAAGATGTAAAGCGTGTCAGACCTGCTGCAAATCCCCCAGTAGTTCTGAACAGGGCTTCTCAAGGTAGTGCTGCTCCTGCCCTCCCACTGCTATCAGGCTGCATCTGATGTGATAACAGCTTCCCCAGCTGTAAAGCAATTTGTAGCAGGCAGTGGAGCACTTGGTGGTTAGCAGATGAGGGCAGGCAGTGCTGCACCCACCTGGCATTTCAGCAGGCCCCCACAGCTCAGCCTGGCAGATTAAGCCACCTGCCAACATCTCAGTGAGTTCATTTTAAGTAAATCTGTTCTACAGCTCAGGCACAATTCTTGTGCACTCCATCATTTATCCAGCTCTGCATCCTTCTCTGACCCACTTGCCACAAGGAGACTGATTGGTGGGACAAGGAGCATGAGATTTCACCGATGGGTCAAGCACCTGGGCAAGTCACTCTAAAAGCTTAGTGACTCAGTTTATCCATCTTTGTAATGGGGCATTCCCTTTGTCTTGGTACTGTTGAAAGGCTTAATGAGATCTAGCAGAGACATGGGGCAGGGCCAGGATGCACTCAGCGTCTCTTAGGGTTTGGTCATGAGGTCTTGTTGAAGCCAACCTTGCTCATGAAAGGACAGGCAGAAATTTTCAAGAGTCTGACAGGACTGCCCAGATCAGGAAGTGCTTTCAGCTGGAGAATTTGGTTTGCAAAGTGCTTTGATGCTCTTCGAAGAGAAATGGCTGTAACATGAAAATTCTTGCCCTTGCCCATTTTAATGAAATATAACCAAGTTTATTTTAGTGGGTTTTACTTCAAAATATCCCTTCATGTTTGAAGAAAACAAAGCGGCTTCGTCAGTTTTGCTTGTGAGGCAGCAGAAGTATTACTTTTGAAACAGGGCTGCTAAAAAGCAGTCTTTTAATTCAGTAACACTTGGTCCCAATAAATCAGAGTTTAATCAGAGTGGCAACAGCTAGTGTTTGTCCCAAACTAACTTCTGATGCAGATTTTTCCAACACTGGAGAAAAGAAAAACTGAAAAATAAAGTTCAAGAAAATTGAGTCAAAAAAAATCCCCTAACGTGACTTACTGTCACAATTATACAAGTGTATTTCTCATGAGCATGCTCAGCTCTGGTCTAACTGAGTGTGCACTAAGTTTTCTCAGCCTCTTTTTATTTTGCTTGCTTATATGAAGATCTGCTTTGTCTTGCTTGTTATACCTTGTTTGTCCTGCTGCAACGTTATCTTCATTATGCTGTTGGAAGAGCTAGTGGGTTTAAGATGGCTACAGGGTGCTGTGTAGACAAGGCGGCATTAGTTTGGTCCTTCACTCAGAACTGTTGGGGTCTGAATACCTTTGCTTTATAATACCTTTGCTTTATAATACCTTTGCTTTATAATGCAGGACAACCCTTCCAGCCTTCTAATTGCCAGAACTGAGACCAGGAGGGCTTTCACAGGAGGAGAAATTGCAATCCTGGCACACCCTACTGTGCTGAATGAAGCACAAGGAAAATTCATCCTCATGGTGTATTTGTCCACTCACCAGGATCCCCACTTGGCCATAGGTGTGATCAATTCACAAATATCACTTCATCACATCACATTGTTAAAATGGAGTCAAAACAGTAGTGCAGGGAGTGGCAACATGTGAATTCCCCACTGAAGAAAGCATTCAAGACACAGCCCTCAATGGGTAAAGCGATGTGCACTTCCTTTTGGGATAAGAAAGGGGTGATCCTTCTGGATATCCTGGAACCCAAACAACCATTAACTCTGGCCGCTACGGCACGATGCTGAGCTGATGGTTCAAATTTCCAGTCAGGTCAGAGTAGAAGACAACCTTTCTCTTGCAACACAATAAGGCCAGGACCCATACCAGTCTGAAGACGGTGGGGGACCTTGCCAATTTTGGTCAGACAGTCCCACCTCACCCACTGTACAATATGGATTTAGTGCCTTCTGACTTCCATCTGTTCAGGCTGATGAAAGATGGGCTGTGTGGGCAACATTTTCCTAGCAGTGATGCTGTCATAGCAGTTGTGAAATAGTGGGGCACCTCCACTTATGAGTGAAGCATGCAACTCTCTTTCATTGCTAGCAAGAAATGCACAGCTAATAGCAGTGAGTGTGCTGAAAAATAGCATTTTGTAGCTGAGAATTTGCTCTATGAAACAGTGTTATTGTGCTCTTTTCCATGAAAATAAACCTAATGCATACACACACACACACACATATATATATATATATATATATATATATGCCGTACATATGGTAATTGTTTAGTCATGGCCTGAACCAGTGATTGAGCATCTGGGGAAAGGACCCTGGGAGGTCAGCCCTGGGAGCTCAGGTGAAGGCAATTCAGCTGTGTGACTGGAAGGGATCCACCTCTCTTAGACCCCATTTAAGGGCTGACTGCCACTCTGGAAGGATGTCTGGTTGGAGATCCTTCCCTTGAGGAGTTTTTTTTCTGTGAGCTCTGGTCTTCAGAAATGGGTGAGCACTTTTCCTTTGTAACACCTTTCCATCATACTAGTCCCTTTGTCATTACTGATCCTGTATCACTGTTCCACCATATTGTTTTTTTCTGATTATATATGATAAGTATTTTAAGTCAGTTCTGCATCTTGATCAATTTAACCCCTGTTGTCTTGAAAAGTTCCACCAGCGAGCTTCTGCTTTGTATTGCATGCTCCTCTGTAGGTATGTTGCTCTTCAAGGGCAAGGGGTGCAGGGCTCCTTCACTGCAGAGGCATCTGTCCCTTGGAAATTCTCAAATACAGGGGCCTCTGGGGTAGAAGACTCCCGTTTTTCCTGTCTTTACTATGAAGTAGACAGATCAGGCTGTCCTGTAAATAATTTTTTTTATCCTTGCAGAAGCTAATGAAGACTTCATTGTTTTGTTTTGTTTTTTAAAAGAAATTTGCAGACATCTCTTGTGTTCTTGCTCCCGGGGCTTTTTTCTGCAAACAAATAATAAATACAACTAATGTTTGGAAATTCTTGTGACGTTCGTCTCCTTGATTTTTCTTTGTTTATAGATTGTTTTGAAGGCATTCTGTTGTTGTAGTGATCACACAGACCGCTTTCTTTCTGATGTTGTGCAATCCAAAAGAGATTCCCAAATCAGTAGTACAGAAACACAGCTCTGCAGTTCCAAGGCGTAGGCTTTGTATTTGGGTTGGGAAGCAAAAAAAAAAAAAAAAAAAAAAAAAAAAAAAAAAAAAAAAAAAAAAAAAAAAAAAAAAAAAAGGGAATAAATAGCACCTCACATAGTTCACTCTCACCTTCTAACTGCAGTGTAGAAGATCATTCTTTCAGTATCTGTGAGAGCATGGTGTTGCCTGGTACCATTATTGGGTTGTCTCTTTCTGTACTGCATGTCCAAATACTGTGCAAGCAGGTATACCTGTACATACAGTTGGCCATCAATGTTGGGTTCTTCATTTCTTATGGTCTTGCATTCTTTTTGGTTCAAGTGTCCCAGTAGGTTAGCAAGCACTGGTTTAAAGATGAACAAGGCCCCTTCTTCACTTAAGCTGTCCCCATGTTCCCCATGCTCGTGCTGTTGCTGGAGCATGATTCAGGTTCTGTTGCAAATTGTTTATTTGATGTTGTTCTGTCAAGAACCACTTTGTATGGCTGGGATTAATCTGCTGCACAGGTAGAGCACTGGAGGGGAAAACAAATATTCAACTTCTGAATGGGACAGTGACTGGGACAGAGAATATATGAGCTAACTTCTACTGTCACAAAACATCTGTGCTGTTTTGCAGTGTTGTGCAGATAACCAGAAAGGAAAGACTCTCCCAGAATGATGGGAAGGAAAGTACAAGATATTTCTGTATCTCTCAGATTCAAGGCATCGTATCTCAACCACTGATTTATCTTTGAGGATTTCCCTTCCTGACCATAATATCAAAGGTAAAAACAGGTCAGGAAAAAAAAACCACCTGTTTTAAAATGAGATCTATTTTGGGGATTGAGAGAAAGCCACTGAAAAATCCCAGATCATTCTGCCAAGCCTATGAATTGCAAATAGCAGTTATACTGGCCCAACAAAATCCTTACATGCTAAATGCTCACTGTTATCATCTTTGTGATGTTATTTGAAGGTGTCAAGCTACAGTGAGCTTAGCGGACACCGGTGATTTTCTTGGACAGGGTAATAACTTTCCTGAGAGACATCTTTACACTAGAGACAGCTGGAAACTAATTTGTGTCCATGTCTTTTCTGGCATAACTCATCTTTCCAAGAAGGCTCAGGGAAGAACACCATGCTCAGGTTATTTTCTTGTTGAAGGCATGAGAAGGCACCATCCAGTGCGCAGATCTTCAGGCCTCTCCTAGAGCAACTCCCTGAAAGGAGATTGTGGTGAAGTGAGGGTCAGCCTCTGCTCCAAGGCAACAGCAGTAGGACAAGAGGGAATGGCTGTAAGTTGTACTAAGGGAGGTTCAGGTTGGATATTAGGGAAAACTCCTTCTCTGAAAAAGTGGTGATGCAGTGGCACATCTGCCCAGGGAGGTGGGGGGGAAATTGACCCTGGAGGTGTTCAAGAAAACAGTAGATGTCACACTGAACATGATCTAGAGAGGTCACAGGCATGGTTTGAAGGTTGAACCAGATGATCTTAGTGGTCTTTCCAACATTAATGATATTCTGATTTATGACCATGGCTTGTTACATGTAGTATTTTATCTCTGTAGGACTTTATCCCTCTTTATCCTGAGCTTAGAGTCATCCTCTCAGATGGGCTGTGGGCTATGCCCTGATGCTGAGAGGGATTTGGTCCTTATTTCAGAAGGACCTCTGCCCTTGTTACTGCACTATGTGACTCCAACCAGCATCAGTTTCCACTCACTTATGATAGACTGAGAGGGTTGGTAAGGAACAAGTAGGATTCTGCAGATAAAGAGCAGCTTTCAGAAGTACTTCTATGTTTGTAAAAATTATGGATATTACTATGCAGATGGATAACACTCCACACTTTCAGGTTACTGGCTACTGTGGTTTTTTTTGTTTTGTTTTGTTTTGTTTTTTTTTAACCTGATCTGGGCTTCTTTGCCCAAGCATTCTGCTCTTGCAAATGCTGATAGCCGTGGTTATCTGGCTTACACATCCCCTCCACTCTGCTGCAGTGTGTTCTCCTGCAGGGACTGCTGATGCCAGCAGCTTTAGAGTGGGATTCTCTACAAGAACTCTTGCACTTAAAATTCTGCTGTTAACAACATTCAAAATATGATCTGTTAATCAAAAGCATATTGCTAAGAATACTCCCAGTGCTGCTTGTGTTAATTCCAATAAAGAATAAACTTCAGGGCAATATGTAAGTTGAGTAAGTTTTCAGTAAAAAATATACACAAAGAAAAGAAAATCTATAACTTTTAAGTAATTTAATAGAAAGGATACTTTTACAACCTGCCAAGTATATTTTGGGAATGTTGTTAAACTAATGAATTCTGAGGAATGACACCATTTAGATTCAATCTGATAATAAGCACAGAGACATCCCTTGTTGATCTCAATTTCTTCCCACTGGGAGCCTTATTAAACCTGGTAGTGAGTCTCAGAAAGTTTTTGCTAGGCATGGGCTGCTAAGACCAAAGGAATACTATGCCATTAGAGGTGGAAACAGGCAAAATATTGGTGATAAGCAAGAACATTTTGAGGGAGTTGGGAAATCTTAAAAAGACATGTTCCTTTTGAAGGGCAAATCAGAGAAATTCTCAGCAGTAAAATAGTCTTTGTTTCACGTTCTGTTCAGCCCATTTAGCAGAAAAATGCAGTAACTTCAGTGACCAGTTGCACGTCTCAGAAGACCTCTTTAGCATAGTCCTGCTCTGATCATGTCACAACCAATGGTGCATAGCTTGTTTGCACCATTTCCTTAGTGGAATATCTACTCAAGAAAGGTGAAAACACTTAAAAAAAAAAAAAAAAAAAAAAAAAAAAAAAAAAAAAAAAAAAAAATCATTGTGTTCATGTACAACCTGTGAGTAAAAAGACATTTCTCCATAGAAAAAGTTGATAATGAATAATTCAACTTGCTATACTAGTTACTGCAAGTCCTGCCCTAGTTACCCAGCTGCAGAATGATGAGTTAATGAATGCTACTGCTCTGACAGAGTGGAAAAGTATGATTTCAGTAGACTTACGTGTGTATGTCTTTCTATAGTTCAAACTTCATTAAATGCAGTTATTAAAGCTGAAAAACCACATCCTTAGTGTGCAGTACATGAGGTCTCCCATTAATTCAATTGTTGTTCTCTGTGTGTAGGGTTAAGCAAGTTTTTTATTGATTTGCTAAACCCAGTCTTTGCTCCTTGAACTGGAAGTTACCTTTGCATATGTACTCCCCAAACAGTCAAGGAACAATAAAGTAAAAACCCCTAAAATTAGTAAGAGCTTGACCTGAAGGTCTGCAATGCATTTGTAATAATAAGCCTTTTGTCATCAAAGAGATTCTGGCTGAAGCCTGGGAGGGTGTAATTTCCTTGGGGGCCATTGTACATGATCCACAGCACTGTCTCATCAAAAACCCAGCGTTGTGCTCTGCTGGGATGTGTCAAGTTACTATGCTTTTTGTGTGTCCAGAAAATAAGAGTTCAGGAGGGTTTTTAACATAGGAAGCATAAAAATAAAAAGTAAGGAAGAAATGTTTTCCTTCTATGAATGTACAGCTAAAGAAGAAGCCCAGAACAGATAAAGGGTAATGACAAGTTAGACATGACACAAGTGAAATGGCTTTGGCATTTCAGGAAAACAAGACTGAGGAATGCAATGCAATATGGTGACTTTTTTCACCCACCCTATCTCGTGCAGATTCACAAGCAGTGGCCAAGGCACCACAGTCTGGCACTGCCACCCCAGGTCAGTGATCCCAGGGTATGTGTTACATCCCACAAGTGTGGTGTAATGAACGTTCAGTGTGAGCTTGGAGGGCTTTGCTGAACTGGAGGATTCTGACCAGTGATTGTTTGGAGCAGGAGGTTTTAATACTGTTAGCTTTTTACAGTTGGACAGAGGTTTGCAGTGGTAAAATGTAATCAAAGCTGTATGAGTGCCAATGTAGTCCTTACCACTGCCACCATCAATTTCTTCTGCTTTAGGTTTTGATATGAGCAGTATTCCATTTGTTGTTTTTGTATTCAGTTGGACTTTAAACTTTTGGGTTAGGAAACTTCTATTTCATATCTACAGCTACTTACATGTTAGAAGCATCTAGGGAGAATTTCAGAGATGCTCAGCTCCAGCCCAGCTCTGCTGTCCTGGAAGTTTTACCTCTGGTGGGTGGAGAAGTGTGGCAGCTCTTAGTGCTTCAGAATATCTCCTTTGCCAGTGCAAATAACACAACTGACACTGTATGTGACCAAACAGGGTTTGCTTTTGCACCTTTTGGAAGTTAATGAGCTTTTCTATTTACTCAATCCAGGACTAAATTGTTGAATTTATAAAGGTCTGGACTTTGGCTCTCATTCTCACTGCATAGGCAGAGCTTCCCTGCTGTAAATTTTGTGCTTTCATTGTGTGTTGGCTCATTTCAATCTGCTGAGAAGCAGTGTTTGCAGCAGCTTGTGGCTTGAGAACCTGTCCCTTAAGGTCAAATCAGAGGTCTCTTTTCCAACTGCTAGTTGAAAAATCGCTACAGCTGGGCAAATATTGCAAAAAGCATTTATCTACGAGAGGCCACGTGTTTGCTTCAGTGATACTTGCTTTCTGCAAACATTCACATAAGCAACCTCTTGTTTGCACAGTAAAACAAAGTATTGCAAAGGCCATACGCTCGCTACTTTCACTTGGTTATTTGAAAGGTTCTTCAAAGGTCTGGGACATACGGACTAATAGAAAAGAATTATTTGATGATCATGAAATTTCCTTGCCCCTCAGGAATGGAAAAGAGAATCTCAAAGTTTTGGAGAATTTGTGACAGAATTCTGACAGCTGATAACTAGATTTAATACCTTTATGCTTTTTGATCTTTGTAAAATGGAGATAATCTTTCCTTAATGCAAAAAGGCTGATGAATACAAGGAAGAAATCATTGAAAACAGTGATGTTCTCAGCTATTGAACTGGTGAAGGCTGTGGAGTAGGATGATTATAATGCTGATCAGTTAATGGATGCATCACCCTCTTTCTGGGTAAACTGCTCACAGAATAGGAGTGGAAAGTTTGAAAGAAATTAGGTTTGTCACTAATATAATATAATATTATATTAATAAATTATATAATAAACTTCAGTGCTGATGTTCTAGAACAGAGAAGCCTGTTTATAACATCCACAGTCACATCTCTGACCCCCTGAAATCTGTAATTTCTTCTACCTATAGGGGACTTTTCTACTGCCACTTCACATCCTATTCTCGATCACCATTTCACAGAAAAGAACCAATTCCACTTGTCCTTTCCTTGTGTCTTTACATTTTGTCTCTTTCCTGCACTTTGCCTTTCACAGCAACCGCTGTCTGTTCCCTGCCTATTTCTCACTCCATCCCCACACTCTGGCCTCCCTCTCCTTCACTCACAGCTTTGTGTGCCCCAGTGAGGTGCACACAGCCCTGCTGTGTTGTGGTATATGACCAAGCCTCCACCTCTGCTCCAGGCAGTGCTCTGCTCTCACCTCTTGCTGATCCCCCATCTGTATCCATTTATCACCACTTTCTAACTTGTCTAACCTTGCCTACCGAGTCGTTCTTTTTTTGTAGCCAATTGAGAATTTTGATATCAATGCCGGGCTTATTAACCCTAAGTCTTTTATATGGTATTGTATGGGAAAAGAAAAAAAAAAAAAAAAAAAAAAAAAGCCTTGTGGAAGTCCAAGCCAATTATGTTTGCTGCCTCGGCCTGTCAGCTCTCATCACCACCTCCACTCCAAGGAGTTAATCATATTTGCCGAGGATGACCTACTCTTCGTAAATGGATCCTGCTGACTGCCCTTGTGTAGTTTGCCACTGTAAGAGCTTGTGTGGCACTTGTAATCTTTTCCAATGCCAGGGGATATAGGATAACATTTCCCTAATTTCGTCTTTCCTCCAGCTAACTGTTTCCTTACACCATTACTTTGTCGCCCCTAGGAAGATGAGTGATTTTTTTTTCCCCTAAAGGCCTCTGTGCAAATGACAGTCCCTGTCGCAGGCACAATCACACAAAGCACGGTGATGGCTAATGAGGTGCTTAGTTCCAGAGAGAAGATGTGGGGAGCACATGCAGGCACCCAATATAAGCCAGAAGAGGCTCATCCAGGGCATTGCTATGAGCTGCCCTGTGAAACTGGGGTTTCTGTGGACTTGGTCCTTCCTCTGATCTTCTCATCCAGATTCAGATAAAGTGCAGATAGTCTTTTTGTCATGGTGTCCTCCAAGAGATGAGCAAAAGGTACGCAGCCACGTTTATTTGGTGGGGGATTTCTGTTAAAAAAGGCTAATCAGGCAGCAGCTGGGAAAAGCAAAGCTGACACGAGTGATGAATGTCCGATGGGGCAGAGGGTGATTGTGTGTAATGAAATATGTCAATTCAAGTCATAATAAAAACAAGGAACTGAGGAACTGACAGGGAGGGTGGAATCCATCCTAGCTAGTATGATCTGCCTGTGCTAGCTCCCATAGGCTGTGCTGTGTCTGTCACTGTGGGAGGGAGATGTGTGTTCCCACAGCACCACCTGTCACAGGCACCACTGTTAAAGTGTCTTTCTCTTTAGGTGAAGAAGAAGCCTCAGCAGCTGATTTTTAGAGGTCTAGTATGAAGAGATGGTAGAAAGGCTTTTCTAATTGTGGGTTTTGATATAGTAAAATGCTTCATTGGTTTTCTAAGAGCAGCTAAGTTCTTAGAAACTTAGCTTTTCACATCCACCTCACAGCACCATGTAGAACATGGTGATCCTACCCCCAAGAGTCCCAAACAGAAGACAGTGTTGCTTCTGGATTGTGATACCAGCACTGGGGATTCTGCCAGATGGAGCCTTTGGTTGTCTCTCCCAGGTTACTGGAGCTGAGAAAATGGCCTCAGGGAGCAGGGAAGTCCGATACTTGTTCATCTCCATCATCCAGCAATCACTGCAGCTGATCTGCACCACAGCTCTCAGAATTACTGCCTCTGAAGCATAACAACTGAATACATGTAGTTTATGGCATCGGGGAAGATGATGTTGGAAAGATCTGAGGTTATTTACCTTATATATAGAAACTATGTAGAGGTTTTTGGTGTTTCTTTCTGGGCTACAGAACTGCATTCAAAACCAGCTCACAGTGCAGTCAGCAACAGCAGAGAAGCCCAGAGCACCAAGTAAAATCAAGCTTAGCCAAAAGAAAAGAAAAAAATCAGTTCTAAATGTAATCCCCGTGGTGTAGGTTTGCACATCTTTGTCTCCACTGGGAAGCATTTTTATATCAAAACAGTCATTTTGACAAAAGGGACTGTTAAGTGTCACTTCTCGCTAGTTAGCCATGAAATTGTCCTTAATATGTGCAGATATTTCAAGTACTACATAAATGTCACTCCACTAGCACTTGTATATCTGGACCTGGATCTAATTGTTGCATGATGTGAGGAGATGCATAATGATGAGATTCTCATTGTAAAATGAGGAGTATTTCCCTGCAATTCACGGGATCAGATCCAAATAAGCAGTGTTTCAATTTTATTGGAAGGGGCATGAATCCACCTGTTCCATGTTAACTAAAAATCTGACATCTTAACAGATCTTTATAGGGTATGTGATATTCCGGCTTCGTGGGCTTTGCTGTATCTATTTATACAAATTAGGAGGTTTTATGTGAGAAAGGTTTGTGTTGATTTTGGTATACATCCAAACACAACATCTCATCTCCCCTGTTCCCTAAAACCAACTTTTTCCTTCTTTTTTTTCTTCTTCCATCTGTATGTAGTTAAATGTAGAAGCCCTATGAAGCCTGTGTTGCTTTCCTCTGTTTTCTCAGCAGACTGTTATTGTAAGGGATGTTCCATGAAGTCGCACAGAGCACGCACTGCGTTAGCATCTGAGCAGGCAGTGTAAAAAATCAGATCTGATTCTGCCTGTGGAAGATAAATGAGCCAGAGTCCCCAGTGCCTGAGATTTGGTCATCTCTTTATGAGTTCTGAAGTACCTATTAGCAGCTTTGATGAGTGCTAGGGGAGATGGAGTCTACCTTGAACAACGTTAGAAAGCTGAATCAAATCACTCGAAATATCCTAGAGGGAGAAACAGCTTGAGCTGCTTATAGACACTGTATCCTTCTCTATTGCCTGTAAGGTTTATATGAACATTCTGGTGGTGGGGTGGGGTGTGGATAAAGAAGGCATTTTTCCTCAGTGAAATCTCCCGAGATGTTTCTCATGTCTCCAACAGTTACTTTGCCAGCAATTTTATGTATCAGTTTTCAAAAAGTCAGTTTTGAGGAAGCTTTTATCCCCACTCTGTCTTACTTCCACAAAGAGGTGCCACCTGCTAAGATGAAGCTGGTGAAAAGTCCACTGTAGAGATTCTTTGCCTCTTCCAAGGACACGTTAAGGCAGCTCCAAGGTGGTACTTTGGAAAAGCACTATGTATTTTCAAAGCACTAACATCTGTTTCTGCCTATCTGCCCTCCCAGGCTGGCATATGGATTGCCAGGCACTGCAGAGTATGGCCAAACAAGTTAACGCTGAGTTACTGTGGTTTAGGAAGTTGTGTCAGTGTGTAGCCATGTGTCAGTGGAGCCACAGCAACTGCTTTCGGTTTTGCTTCTAGCAAAGCAGGATCACTTGATGTGCCATTGTAGATTCAGCTGGGTGCTTGCCTACTTGCCTATGCCCAGTTAGAAATTAATTTGTCTTCATTGCTAAAATACCTGGGAGGCTATAAGCTGTGCCCCAAATTAGTTGGTGCAGTGCACTTTAGAATTGGGCTCAAACACTGCTAAGGTTTGTCAGTTTGCTGCCTGTGTTTGGGAATGACATGGGCAGTGGTGGGGAGGCGATGCAGATGCAGAGACTGTGCATCCTGTGTTGAGCTGCATCTCCTCCTGTGCTGCTGGGACCCAGTGCAGGGTGCCAGGGATCTTATGATGAAGTTGTATCTGTTTCACTGCAGGGATGGAAGCTGCACCAGGGAAAAGGTTTCCTTCAAACCAAAGAAACGAGAGAGGAAAAAACTGCTGCCTCCTTTCTGGGGGTTGAAATGGAGCCTTGGTGGTCCTACAGCCTGACCATAGGAAGCCTTGAGTACAGCCAGTATTTTACCATCCCAGAAATTGACAGGAGTTCACAGGATTACTTCCTTCTGCCAACAGTTGTGCTGCAAAGAGGGCTGGTCCCCATGCTTATCTTGATGGAAAGGCCAAAATGAGTGAGTTTGGAGAAGCTGAGATTTTATGGTTGTGAAGCATTCTGGTATCCATGCCCCCATTCTATTTACATCAGGATGCCCCAACTCTAGCCTCTTTGCTAACAGACCATAACCCTCTCATCCTCCAGTGTTGTATCTTGCAGAGCCACTTGAAGCCTTTTTCAAAAGAAACCTGGCTTAGGGAGCAGGCCCTGAGATCCAGTTGAGCACAGTTCATTTTCTTTTAAATGCGTTCAGTGGGTATTTCAAAGCGGATTTTGATGGCAGACATCTGTGTTGCTCACACACACCCAGGACAGCTCAGAGCAGGATCAGTTGTGCCCAGGCCTGATAGTTGGTAGCAACTCCCAAAGCCTTGAACATTGCATAGCAGCAGAGGCTGCCAGTGCTTTCTTCACTGCAGGGAGCTCTGTAAGTAACATTCAGCCTAATTTAGAAGAAAAATGAGTTGAATTTGCAGCAAGAGTGACTTTTCTATAGCAGCCAATGAAGTGGTGCTCCAGGCAGCAGTAAGATCACGCCTGAGGCTGTGTGCAGTGACTATGGGGACTGGGATGGAAATTGTTGGACATAACAGGCAGGCACAGAGTTGGTGATGGCAGTACAGTGGATCGCTTGCCAGGAAATCAAATGTTGCTTTATCCCTCTGGCGTCAGGACTCTGCTTCTTTTCTGAGATATATTTAGTAATTCATTTATTGCCAGGTACAGCATAGTTCTTGTCTAAAAGTTATCATGCTTTTGTATTTGGGCTTCTCCATTTTTTTTATGCCTTCATAGCTTGCTTATGCCCTTCCTGTAGGCCACTGTGGGACCTGTGACAAGTGACATGCTGATGCGGTAATACTGCCGGTCTGTTTTGATTTGAAGCAGAATCAGCCAATGTAAAGAGATTTCAGCATCAGAACACAGGAACTCTGCTCTCTATCTTATTTTCCGCAACAGAGTAGGGCAAACAGTGAGCACTGAGTTGAATTTTAAGCCCTAACCAAGAATTTCAGGGATATAAAATGATTTGATTTGGAGGGATCCTTACAGCCCTGCTCCTGCTGTGGGAACAAAAGAACCTCAGAAGCATAAAGGGAAGCCAGAAAAGCTTAGTTAAGCCCTAATGATTGCTGAAGGAAACCAGTAAAACTAAAAGGGGAAACAAGCCCCACTATAAAGCCACCCACCGCTCCCACCTGATGGGGCTGCTCTGTGGCCTGTGGTTTTGAGTGCCCCATCCTGCCCCATCCCAAGGGGATGTGGTGGCAGAGGTTTTGCTGTCTCTTTGCAAGGCACAGGGACCACTCGGCAGGAAATGAGTTTTCCCAATTGGCATTAAGTGGGGAGAAAAACTGGTCATGGAGTTTCCCACAGCTGCACCGAAGAATAATAAGCCACGCAAGCACATGGAAGTGTTCAGAACTGTAGGCCTTTTGTGGCACCTGCTGACTGCACAGGATGTCCATATGAACCAGTGTCTCACCTCTTCACTCCTATAAATGGAGTTTTGAGGACTGCTGCTGAAACATAGCAATGTGGAGCAAGTACAACTCTGCTGCAGGGGATGAAATGCAGCCTAGTAGGAGTAGGTCCTATGCAGCTGGAGAAGTGTGACCCCTCATCTGGAGTGAGTTGTTAATAAGCTGCTGTAGTAATGACTGGCTCTTGTATTCACCTCAGGAACAGATGGCTTTATCAAGATGAAAATAAACCTGAAAATGATGATTGTGTGCACTGGTACCTGCCATAATGTTGTCCAGTCTGCTGGTCAGCACCCACCACAGCCTGGATGCTCTTGTCCTCTGTGACTGCCAGATACCTTGGTATGTGGTCCTTCCACTTTTCTTTCTCTCTTTTCATATGACCGAAGAGTCATTGTTTAAATGTGACTAGGAACTAATCTAAATGTGTGCTACAAGGGAGAGTATATGAGAGAAAAGTTTGAGCTGCAGTAGCAGCTATCCAATCCTTTAAAGATTTTTTCCATAGAAAGACCACATGGGCTTCCTAAACTTTCAAGCTGCCTCAAATGGCTTTGATTGGGCCTCCTTTGCCTGCTTGGCACGTGTGTACTCCAGATGCTGGTGGCCTGAAGGACAGAGGGAGCTTCCCTGCTCACCAGCCTGGTGTCCAGGCGTCCCATCATCCACTGCTTTTGCATATTTGTTTGTTCCTTTGAGTTTCTGAGCACTGCAGCTGGGATTTTCATTAACTTGTGTTCTCTGTCTGTCTCTTGCCAGAATAATCCTCTTGTTCAAGAAGGAAGTCATTTAGAAGACATCTTGTGCACCTTCGTCATGAAGGCACATAACACTGGTCTGTCTTTTCCATGTTGTGGCTCTGGCACCATTTGGGGTCCATGCCGGACAGTGCAGTGACAAGTTGCTGTTGTTCAACATCCAGCAGCAAACCTTTCTGAGATCATGGCATAGCAACAAGTTCAGGCAGGTCTCCTTCATCTTGTGCTACTGTATATCTTCAGGGTATTATCTAAGCTTTGTTATCAGTACGGTAATGCTGCTGATTTTGTGATAGACAATGCCTTAGGGACAATGCCAGCAGCAAAATTATTTTAGTGATGTTAAGAAGAAAGGATCTAACATTGTTTTCACCTGCTCTGAGAAACAGTCCCAATCCTTGGGCTCCTCAGGCACAGCAGTTGAACGCTCTGCTGGGATTTTACACCTGAGTCTCCCTACAGAAGAAGAGTTGGTGGAATAAATGCAACTTATCTGACATACAGAGACACAAATAATTTATCTGCTACGTCATTAAGTATACATATGCTTGTACTTGCAGCTTACTAATATTAACTGATGGCCTGAACAACAGGCATTTACTGTTGCCAAAAAATCTTGCTTATTATTATTTTCTTTTTTTGTCTTCCCTTCCCTTCCCTTCCCTTCCCTTCCCTTCCCTTCCCTTCCCTTCCCTTCCCTTCCCTTCCCTTCCCTTCCCTTCCCTTCCCTTCCCTTCCCTTCCCTTCCCTTCCCTTCCCTTCCCTTCCCTTCCCTTTCTTTTCTTTTTTGTCCTCTCTCTCTCACTTTAGGCTGAACAGTCACTGCATTGTCAAGGGGCCTGCACTAATCCCCTGAAATCCCCGAGGACAACTAGGGCTGTGTTAAGTGGGCTTCAAAGGCAGAAGGTAGAATGAGGTGTGATAGGAAACCAGCTCTTACTAACTGCTTCACTACAGGCTACCTTTAAATAAATTGCAGCCCTGAGTTGGTTGGACATTGACAAGAGTGCTGTGATATTTGTGGCTGCACTACAGAGAACTTCAGTTTTTTAAAGGAGGAATGGGAGAACCTGGAAGGACTCAAAGCTGTGAAATTGTAAAACAAGAACAAAACAAGTCTCACAGCATGGGGGATACCTAGATTTGCCCAAGGTTGTGCCTCTAGTAGGCAAAATTTACCTGGCTCTTAAGAAAACATGCTGCATTCTTTATTACTTTGGTTTGAGTTTGGTTTTGGGAGCTGCTGAGCTCTTTGACAGATGCTTTGATAAGATCCACAGAACCAGAGAGGGTTTTTGTTTGTTTGTTTTTCTTTTTTAAGAATAATAGAATCTGAGTTCCAGGGAAAAAAAAAAAAAAAAAAAAAAAAGAAAGAAAGAAAGAAAGAAAAAAAAAGTACTATTTGGCATCAATTTGGAGTCACCAGCTGCTGAATCTTGCAGCTTGGGAGAGGTGGTGTGAATCTGATCCCCACATTAGATGTTGCGAAGGGGAAACTCAGGTCCTGGACTTCAGAACTGCCAAAGCAGTATGTGGGGTTAGCTAAGGCTTCAGTTAGGTCTCTTTATCGCCTTACATTTCCACCATATCTGGGTGTAAAATTGCACCTATTTTGCCTGAGTCACTAGTTGTGTGGAAAACCAAGTTGGAGGCTTGATGATATCTGTAGCCTCCCTCTTAGTTCATTCAGACTAAATCAAATTTTAAGTGCAGCTTACTCCCAGCAGGCTCCTAAGAGCATTGATCAGTCTCCTACTCTTCAGTTTCTTAGTCATAGTTTGAGTACTGTGTTCTTTCTCCCTTTCTCCAGGCGATTTTTCTACCCTTAATCACCGCCAATAGAGATGCAGATTGCTATTGATGTTGCCATAATAGAAGACCACTGACATAAATCAACACAGAGAGCAATGGGATAATGCAGATTTACATCAGATGAGGCTATATTATGCTTTTAAAGGCAAAGTCTTGAAAAGCTGAGGCGACTAGTCAGAATTTTAATTTATCAACAGCCACTTGAAGCGAGGAGGCCTGGAATGGAGGCATCATTTTATATGGTTAAATAATGGTTAAGCTTACAGGTCTCATGACTGGAACATCTTCATTTTCATCAGATTTGATTTAGTTAAATGGTGATGGAGGTGAAAAGCTGTCCTGCACTTAAAGATGGCTGACCTGTCATTCAGCTAGGTGTGAAGCGTCTAAGGAACATGGGTGGTGGGGGATCCCCTGGGAGCAGCTACATCCTCATCTGCTACAGCAATATCAGGTCCATCCATATTGTTGATGCAGATGTAATATCACCTTCCATCACTACCAACAGTCTAAATTACAACCACTGCTTGCAAGGCGGGAATATGGTTTTAGCTACAAGGCTATTTTTCATTGCTCTGGTAATGTAAAGTGGCCATAGAGTGGATACAGTCATTTTTTCTGCCTGCCCTAAGATTGTTTTGCATTCAAAGGGGTGAAAAGAAGCTGTTGGGTGATTGAGAATCCAGTTTCTGCATTATGAGGAGCCCTACGTCATTTGTGCACACTCATTTTTCCAACCACAGCCATTCTTCAGTTTGGCTGTTCCTTTGGAGAAGAGAGGAGACTCTAAACTTGCAATTTGTAGGTGAAACCCCTGCAAACATAGGGCCTGGGAATGAGGGGAAGTCCAAGGAAAAGAGCAGTAAGTTAAATAAGCACCATGGAAAAAAAATGCAAACCTCACAGTGGGCATTCCTGCTGGGTTTTCAGTAGATGCATTGCTGGGTACAGCACATCCACCACACTTCCCATCACAGCTTGCTCCTCTCACATACAGGCGTTTGTTAGCAAGGCCATGAGCCAAAGCGACCATAAATTACGTGAAGCCACAAGAGAGTTCAATCAGAAGCCAGAAGGAATTAGGGAAAACAGGGGGAACTGGTCAAATGGGGAGCAGGGCAAGCAAAGCATGAGACCAGGGGATGCTCAGGAGGCACGGCAGGCCTCTGTTCTAATGCAGGGCTGGCACTTCTCTGCTGCTGCCTCATACACCCGTGCTGTTCCACCCAGCCTTGCCATGCTGCCAGCTGTGAATACAGCTTGTTCAGCAGGCAAGATGGGGCAGGCAGACATCCTGCTGGCAGCCCTGGCAAAGGGGACAAGGCTGAGTTCAATCATGTGCCACTTGCAGTGCCTTGGAGGCTCATAGGAAGCACAGGCAGCAGCAGCCAGCTCCTGGCCTTCATCCTGTCCATCAGGCCTTCTCCTAAGGAAAGGGCAGCTCGCCAGAAGAGTCAGCACAATCAGCCTGGCGTGCCCGGGATCCTGCTGCACGTACCAGGCGTAATCAGGGAGGCTCACGTTGGTAACACACCCAACTGGGTCATAGGAGAGAAGTGCAGGAGAGCCAGGTCTGTGGGGAGGGAAGATTTGCAGGCAAAGCAGCCATCATGGTGGGGAAATAGGTTTGTGCGCCAGCACCCTGCAGATCTGCTGTGCTCATATCTGTCAGGGCTTTTTTTGTATTGAGATAGAGCACCCAGATAACAGCTAGCAGCCCCCACTAGTACGTAGGCACACTTTGACTCGACCACTTTGCAACAGAATGTAATATATGAAGAAAACCATTCCTGTGGTTTCAAGCATTTTTTTCATAGAAAATAACAAGCTAGAAAAAAGAACTTCCAAGACTGGATGACTGCTCTCCAAAACATCCCAAACAAAAAATAACTTTGAATAGCAAGAAAAGTTTCAGCTTCAATTCTGCTTTTCGGGAGAGAAGAGGTGAGCACACATATTTCATGTCTGTGCCAAATATTCAGCTAAACAACTGCCACTGAATCTGCAGCTTAAAAGAGAAGTTGAGGCTGCAGTGATGTTGCCCAATGACCCACCACCCTGCCCTCCTGGGATGAACGAACCCAAAGAGAAAGTCAGAACTGTGGGCCAATGCTGGCAGGGTGGGAATGGCAAAAGGGATGGGCCCTGACCCTGCAAGTCATAGTCATAGTCTGCTCTGTTCCTGGGGAAATGATGCTGTGTGTCACCTCTTTCGGGTCAAACAGCAAGGCACAATCAATCCCAAAGGCTGTGAACTTCCCAAGGCTGTACCTTTCTCTTCGTCCGCCTTTAAAATGCTGTGTAATTCCTGTGCCGTGAGAGTATGAATGCTAATGACAAAGAAAAGCAAAGTCACCGAGCTGTTAGACCCCACTGTGTTATCAATGCGGATGTATCCTTCCTGCCTGCATGCTGCCAGGTGTCCTCCCTGCCAGCTGGCAGAGCTCCATCCATCAGGAATGGCCTCGTGACTGTGCACAAGATATGTATGTCTGCTGGCCCAGCTGAAAACTCCAAAGACAGTGGTTGACCAATACAGAGAGAGGAAAATTGGCCCTCAGGCAGGGCCTTTGGTGAGATTCCCACTGACTTTGCACTAGCAGTTCCAAGTTTTCAATATCTTATGAAAAAACGCAACAGTAAAATACTTCTAGAATGAGTGGGTGGAAATCCAATACACTAAATGCCTCATCAACATTTAAAATACTGCTTGATCTCATTCCAAGTACGCACACTTAAGGGTGCAAAGGGTGACAAATGTACACCTGATGACTTCAGCAATGCAGGGTATGATGTCCAGCAGTATCTCCACACAGAAGTGGAGCCATAAAACTTTTCCAGACCAATTCCAGACTAATAGTAAATGGATAATAGGGCTGAAAAGCACAAATTCTAAGACAGCTTGTCTCTTGAAATCAAGTCATTGTAAAAAACACTTCTGAAAGCTGCAGAATACAACATAAAATTTGACTTTGAATACAGGCTGATTCAGTCCCCTGCTGTCATAGTCTCACTCACTCCCCTGAGAACAGGTTGCTCAGCTGGATTTCTACCCAAGATCCATGCTTTGGCCCTTCTGGCTTAATCTGGTAGTACAGGGTGAATAACAGCCAGCTGTGTTAGTGATCAAGCCTTCCTGCCTGCAGGAGTGTGCTTGGTGTGGATGTTAGGCAAGCAGTTATGTCTACGCTTCAAAGTGGACAGGCATCTGCTTCAGATAGTAGCTTTCAAACAGTATATTGGAAGTTAACGATGAAGCACGCTGCAGTAAAAGAAGAAAGCCTGTCTAGCATTTGGCTGTTGAATAATGACTGCATTTTTCTGTTCCAGCATTTAATCTTACACTGAGTTATCTACTGCTAGCAAATGACTACAACTAGTCAGTGATAGTTTTGTCCTGGTCCCAAATGAAGCCTGAGACAAAACCAGAGTTAACTTAAGCATAAAAGCTAAAAGAGAAAAAAGTTGAAAGAGGGAGAGAACATCAATGGAAAAGAGAAAAGATGGTGCATTAGCTGGGCATTTCCTGAACAGTTTTGTTTCACTCTTCTGAAATGCTACAAGCTTTATTTTGTGCAAACCACCAGTGGTTTCCCAATTGGACACATAAAATTTATTAGACAACCCTTAAAACAGAATCAAAATTGACCACAGAGGTCTGCCTCTATTCATAGCAAATCCATCTTTATTAAAAGTGAAGTGGTGGAGAAGGCAAACTTCCCATGTCCATTTCCAGTTGTTCGGTTTCTAACCCAGTCAGTGACAACTGGTGAGTTTCAGATTTATGACATAAGAAAAATTAAACACATCCTTTCCTCAGAAGATTGTTCTGGAGAGGGTAATTATACAAGTACAGTCTAAGCTTATTATCTCTTTTTTCTTGCGTTATCTCCCCTACTCCTCTTCCTTTTTGCACTACTACATTTCCTACACATGTGCAGCAAAGTTGAAATGATATTTTGATAATGGACACACAATGAATGTTTAAAAGGGCTGGTTGACAATGTGAGACTTTGTTAAGGAAAAGAGGACACAATGAATAGCTATAATGGGAGTCATTAATGAAAGGACTTTTTTTTTCCCCCCTGAGAAAGGCTACTTTTTAATGCTGCTCAGGTTTCCTTCTCTATTTAGACAAGGACACTGTGGAGGTCAAATCTACTGCCAGGTCATTCCTGATGATTCATAATGAAACTTAGGTCACTAAAGAATTTTTTTAGTACTTTTTTAAATCTAATCTATCCAAATTAAATTCTGATTTGGCTACATACATGTATTGTATGTGTGAGAGAGATTCCACCATTGCTTTGGTGGTGGATGTTCTCCTATATTCTGCCTCTTAAAACAACTCAAAAATTCCAAAAAAAAAAAAAAAAAAAAAACCCAAAAAAACCAACCAAACAAAAAAAAAAACACCCCACAAATCTGTTGAAAATACCTTCTAGCAAGCTTTAGGGAGCATCAAGAGCAGCATATTTCCCAATGGCTGCAGGAGCAGCAAACCCAGTTCTTAATTGCTTTCCACTCCATTTCACCCCTCTGATGACAGGAGCTTCCCAGCTCCAGCCTGGCTTTGAGACTTCCATCTATTAGCATGGCAAAATGCAGCTTCAGCCACCTCTCAGGTACCTGGAAGCTGCCGGAAAGATCAGTGGCTGAGTTTGCTTTGTCCTCTCCCCTTCCACATTTACCAGCTGTACGAAACTCTTGCCCAATGGGCTGTGCAATGGATACACTGTGTGTTCCTATGTCTGTCATGAAGGAGCAAACTGTGAACAAAATAAGTATTAATTTTCCTGCTGAGTGCTGGAGCACAGCAAGCCCAGTGAACAGGTGCATAGTGAGAGCAGAGCTGGTGGTAGGGCAGGGTGAGGAAACAAGGGAAAATCTTCTCCTTCAGCAACAGTAACATAGTAGTAGCATTTTGCCTTAGTGCTGAATTGCTTTTCACTAGAATAGCAGGCAGAGGAAACCCACGCTTCAATACCTCCATTTCCTTAATGATAGAGAAATCCTGAGATGAGTTATTCAATGTCCACATCCTTCCTGTTGTATGCATCCTGTCTGCAGCTTCTTAGTGAAATAAGTGGTTTTTTCCTTCCTTTTCTTCCACCCCTCTTGTACCCTTTTCTCCCTCTGCACTGCACTCTGCTACTCACACCTTCTGCCTGCCCAGAGAAGCAGGCACTCCTTCCTCCATCACTCACTGAGGCTCAGAAGTGCCAATCCTGAGCATCTTAGAGATTTAGTGTCTGTAATGCTCCACACTGACAATCCAGACAAGTCTGATATGAAGCTGTCATTATTTCTCATTATCATTGCTATTGGGCAGAATGGATTGAATTTTAGCCTCAGTTTCCCTTGGATAAGTTGAGATTCATTGACTTCAGAGGAGGTTGGTGGCACTGTAGAGAAAAGCTGTGCTATGTGCTCTCTTTTAGTTGTTCTTGTTCCCCCCATTTTCTCTCCCCATATTTAGTTAACATCATCTTACTTACATTATGGCCATTCAATGTGAAGTGTTCAGTAAACAACATGAGATGTCTCCTCACAGGAAGGTTACAGACACCCTCCTGGTTCAGTCCCTTTCTCCTCTCCTTTTACCCAGGGTCTTTCTGTCATATGCTTACCTGTCTTTACTTTGAGCACAGAATTAATCAGCACACTCCTTACTGCTGCCCTAAGCAAGGCTACTGAAAGCACATTCCAGCTTTCACTACCATTACTTTTCTTTCCAAGGCCCAGGAAAATCAATAATCTATGAAGTGCTCAGTTGATTTTATCTGCTTAATGCTGCCAAAACATTTTCAATAGAGGAGCAATTTTCTACTAGACTTTTTGGGGGCAGAAGCTGCCCACATTGACACAACAGGTATTAAGACCAGCATATACTCCATAGGGAGGGGAGAAGAAATTTTTAATTTTGTTTCAAAGATGACAAGTTTGGGATGGTTTCCACAATAAAGCCACAGCTACCTGAAGACCAGAGCTATTGAGAACTTTTAATAAAATAAAAGCCTCTGTATCTATTTAAAACAGCCTCAAAAGTTGGTATCAGTTACAAGAATCAATAGCCACATGAATAAAAAAAAAAATGCCAAAATAATACAAGTTTTTTTTTTTTAATGTAGTGCTATGTTACCACATATGGTTACACATGCAGTGTTGGGAGGCTAGCTCTGAAAATAGTCCTTTTACTGGCTTTTGATGGCACCAGATGTCTGTATGGTAAGGAGGAAGAAAGGACTGCAGTCAAACTGGAAATTGGGCCCTGTGGGCCAGTTGAGCCCCAGAGCTGTAGAAAAGCCTCTTCCCTTCCTACAGCATCACCTCCAGTATTAACTCACATAAGAAAGTGGAAGATGCTCTGGGTTTTCAAACATCATCCTCTTGCCATCTGTTTGAGGCAAGACTAACATCATTACACCACTGCTTATGCCACATTGAGTCTTAAGTCACTACATAAACAACACAGCAAAGCCACTCTGATTTCTGTTGTCACTGGTCTTTTCCTAGGAAATGGCCAAACAAATATTTTGCTGTTTTACATCAGCAAGAGACACGAGCTGGACCTGAGAACCAGAGTGCAGAACGGTTCTCATGATCTCACTGGGCCAAGGACAGAAATCAGTGTAGAATCATAGAATCAGTTATTAAGGCTGGTTAAGACCTCTAAGATCACTCAGTCCAACCACCAACCCACCCCACCATGCCCACATACCTCACTGGGATGCCACCACATTTCTTGAACACCTCCAGGGACAGCGACCACCACATCCCTGGGCACCTCCAGTGATGAGATACAGGAGGTTTTTGGACTTACTGTAGTACAAATTTATTCTTATATCTTTCTAGTAATACATTATGTACTACTCCAAAATGGAAACATACTGTACACAACCTGTCTTCCCACCTACTGTGGAAATTGATACTAACAATTATCACAGTCAGAAACAGTGCAATTTGTGAAGCACCATCACAGAACAGTTTTTTTGTAGCCACAACCTTCTCTTCCTTCATTATGGCTGATCCAGAAGGGACAGCTAACATCTAAAGATACCCATACAGTGAATTCCAGAGCCTCACCCTTCCAGTACTCAGGAGCTGGGGAGTGATCTACCATGGGGAAATGGCTTAATGGGAGATCCTTGTTTTGTCAGTGCTGCCAAGATTGGTATCCCAAAGTGAGAAAGAAAAAATTGCTGGCCTGGGGACCCTATTTCCTGAAGGACTACACAGTAAACTGAATCTTCTTGCTGATGTTAACCTTTTGGTACGGTGGGCTTTCTATTCTTGTTTTCAGTTACATGTACCTTGCTGTTCAGAAGAATCAGGAACTAAACTTTTTAGATAGATTCAAAAATCTCAATCACAATATTCAACAAATACCATATCTGAAAACTCACTACTTCACTTCAAAGAGGTGTAAGAGTTGTATCTGTCCCACAGCACCTACTCTGTTCCCCTTCAGAAAGAAGCATATCATCCACACGGGGCTCCTGAGGAACAGTTCAGCTCCTTCATAAGGATCAATAAATTGGTAAACTTAGTCTGCATAAGGAGAAATAGTTACTGTGACACAACAGAAAACACAAGACAGCAGAGCAGCAAGATCTCAGGCTGCAGCAAGTAAGGATCTGCTCAGACATAACCATAGTAGGTGCAAAACCAAAGTGAAGAAGCTGCTCACCTTCAGATGGCCTGTAAGATCCTCAGGCAGGCAGGCAGGCAGGCAGGCAGGCAGGCAGAGCCCTCCAGATAAAACATGCTCACCTCCACTGCCAGCCCTTAAATGAGGTCTGGGAAAGGGTGGATCCTGGCTCCACCTCTTCTGATCATTCAATTGCATTGCATACACCTGAGCTTCCCTGGGTTGGCCCTGCCTTCCATCAGGTGTTCAATCACTGGTTCAAGCTGTGACTCAGCATTTCCACTACAGTTACTGTGCATTTTTATCTTATTCTTTGTAAAAGAATGGATGCTGGAAACCTCCGGTACCCCCATCGTATGTGGAATGGTGTTCATTGGTGGCACTCTGTGGGTCACAGGACAAAGTAAAAGGAAACTGTGCACGACAGATGCTGCATTGCTTTGCTGTGGTCCATCAGAGAGGGAAAGGTGGACAAGCACCAAAAAATTGCATGTGTACTCAGTTCTATTGAGGTGGTTTGTATGTGCCTTCAGAGGGCTGTCGCTGGGTTCATCGCTCATCTCCCTCTGACACTGCCACAGTCTCACCCACCCAACAAATCAAAGAGTTTGGTTTTCTTCTTCAAAAGGATTTTTAGGCCCGTGGGGAAAACAGTCATAATAATAATAAAAATAAAAAGTAAAAAAAAAAAAAAAAAGAAAGAAAGAAAAAAAGATCACTGACAAACACACAACTGCAAGCTTTTTTCTCTAACTTTCAAAAATCTATATACCTGCTCCGTCCAGTTCAGTAAAATAACCTGTAGCTATCTGGGAGGCCAGCACTCACACTGCCAGGGACTTCTTGGGTGAAGGACAAAGAACAGTGGCATCCAGTGTGTGGATGGGAACAGGCTGGTGTAAGCCATGTGTAAAACTCATACACAAAGCTTTTGCAGAAGAACAGGCAGGACTTAGAACACAAATAGATGGAGATGTTGCTGGATGCATAATGCCCCCTTCCCTTTTTCAGGATTCCCTTCCCATTCCTTTTACCATCCCTCCTTCCTGAATTTAAACTGCAAAGAGAACAGATGACAGCAGAAAGCAGAACAGGGGTGATGCTCAGCCCTTCCACGTCCCTGTCATATTGAGCCATGGGCTTTTTGGCCTAGGGGACAAGCCAGAAACATCCACCAAAGCCTTCTTCTTCTTTTTGCTCCCGTGCTCTGCTTTTCTGTAAAGGTCTAAAAAGCAAATACCTTTGGGAGCCACTATTATTTAGTTTTGTTTTTGGAAAGAAAAAAAAAAAAAGGGAAAAAAGAAGAATGATGACGACTCTCCTGTGCTTTTTCAGATCATGCACTTTTTATCCCTCGGCACAGTTCGTAAACAACAGACGATAAAATAGAGAAGAGAAGTCCTCAGATGTAATAAATAGAATATGGATTCGATCCAGCATTTTAAGAAAAGATAGTTCCACTTACTGCAATAGAGAACAACGATGCCAGGACGAGATACAAATAGCTGTAATATTTTTTGTATTTTTAAGACTTTTGCAGAGAATAATCATAAATCAGCCTTCGGAAAATTCAGTATTTTTACCCACAGAAAACTATTGCCAGTCCACAGCAGCAAGTCGACCTGAAGGGAGATCACACGGCTGGGAATTCATTTATAAAGTGACTGTCAAATTTGAGTCTATATCCTCTAACACATACCATCTGCAATCACATCTCCTCCAGTCTGTTTCTGTGCTCTGTGTTTAAGGAAACAACTGTATAGAAGTACGGTAACTTGTCCCTGTTGTGTGGAGAGGTACACCTGCCACTTCATCTCATTTGCTTTGACACCAGATCCTTTCAGCTTGTCACTTGCCTTGGGAAGAAGGCTCATCCCCAGCCATGTATTTCTTAGAGCTGATTCACATCTGAGGAAGGAGGCAGAGCTGTGGCTCTCTGTGGCCCTGCAGCTGGGTTAGTCATTTCCACCAGCACAAAATGGATGCTAACAAGCAGAGCGGTGAATGGTTATACAAGGTGCATTGGCAATGGAGAGCAAGACACTGGGAGTATTGATTTAGCAGACCGTGAGTGAGATCTCCTTGTTTCTTTTAGAAATGTTCACAAAATTCAGTGCCAAGAGCAAAGATAAACAAATTTATCATCCAACGTTGGAAGGGAAAAAAAAAATCACTGCTCTGGAAATTCAGTTCTACAAGCTTTTGTAACGCTAAACATAAAGGGATAGCAGAGGCAATATTCATTTTATTCCTTGCTGTGGTGGTGGACATATATTAGCTACTGGAAGCCTCAAAGCACTACTTAAGTGATTACAAACTTTGTACATGCAGTTCAGTAGACACTAAGCTATGGCCACCTCTGGACTGAAGCACTGCAGTCATTAGTTCAATCTGGGACACTGGGGGGGATATTTTGGCAATTATTTCAAATTGGAAAATGCCAGTTGATTGAAAACACAGGTGGTGATCTGAATGTCAAAGCTGGGGTCAGAGTTTGGTAGGAGGACGGGGGAAGGGAATTAAACCAGAATAATATTTTTTTTTCTGTTGAATCTACTAATTAAAAACATTAAAATGTAAACGTTTTGAAATTAAAAGAAAACATGTAAAATTTATAGGCCAAAAATATTATAAAGGGAAGCTCATAAAAATGATTTGTTTATATGATCTGAATCCTTTTAAGTTTCAGATTTCTACCTTTCACTCTGTATCTGGATAGGAAAACTCTAGACTGAGAGTTGTTTGTGGGTTGGAAAAACTGCTTCCTGCCCACCTCTCTTGGCAAACCACTGTGTTTCTGTTTTGCAGCCAAAACTTCAAAAAGCAATAGGCAATGGTTGGATCAGAGTTGATCTTCTACATGAGAAAC
The DNA here is from genome assembly GCF_951394365.1 of Tetrao urogallus. NCBI lineage: Eukaryota > Metazoa > Chordata > Aves > Galliformes > Phasianidae > Tetrao > Tetrao urogallus. The sequence continues at coordinate 5,046,393 of NC_136829.1, forward strand.
CCTCCCAGGATGTACATTTCTTCAGAAACATGTTCGTGGCCATGGGAATGTTTTGAAAGGTGAGGTTTCTTTAATACCTCCTGTGGCTTCCTCACCGTGGGAAGGTAAGCAAGCAATAAATATGCCCTCCTAGACCTCTTCCACATTTGTTTTTGCTCTTCTGCAGGATGAAAACATTTGTCTGACTGGTTTTCAGATGGGAAATAGCCATGTCCTTGCAGCCGGGCAGCCACATGACACAGATGGAGGGACGTGCTGTGTACTGTAGTTTTGGGAGCTTCCATGACATCTCAAGTCTATCTTTGCTTTCTTTCCCTACGAAAATGGCTTGAGGTTCAAAATAGAGACCATATCCATGCATGTTTCCTTTGAACTCTTACTTCTGTCCCTGTTCCTTATTGCAAACCGCGTAAAAAACCACTGCAGAGCAGCTTAGATGCCTTCTTATTTCAGTTCCAGACTCTGAACTTCTTTCTGAAACCTTTGAAAGTAAACGTTACTGAGGTTTATTTCATACTGGCAGTAGCCTCCTGGCCATTTCCTTCATTTAAGGAACTAGAGAAACCATACGTAAATTAAAACCCCAAACCAAACCAAAAAACATTTGCTGACAAAGTCTGGGGAACCCACGGAAAAGTGTGTTCAAACAAGGTGACCTCAAAGCAGAACTTCGTCTCCACTCTGAAGGAGAAGCCTGAACTGAAATGTCTGGATAGGTGCAGAAAAAGCCTCAGCAAAGTTATTATTTCTAACCCCAGGGCAACTTGAGTATGAAAGCCTGGATGTCCTGAATGAGGATCATCACAGTATCTACTCATCAAAGTACAACTGAGATGTTAGTACAACATCAGTATGCTTCACAACTCCCAGTAGTTTAAAAGTGAAGCCTTGACATCTGCAGCACCCACCACTGCAGTAAGCAAAGGCAAAGGCCATAATCAACTTGGAGAAGGGGCTTTGGTCCAAAAGTAATGCCTCCTATTTATTTCTGTGGGAATTACAACAGATACAAAGGGCGCAGTAACACTATTTGAGAGAGCGAGTTATCAGCTAAAAAACTCTGTTTTTCAACAGTCACTACCATTAGTGTGGATGAGCTGATCAAGATGGTCTTCATTTCATCGTGTGACAGCTGTGCACGGCCATCTGGAACAGGGCTTGTTTTTCAAATTGCTGTCTCCACTGCTGAAAAGCATCACCCATCACCTATCTTTGCACATATCCACTGTTTGGTCTCCATAAACATTCAGCAAGTGTCAGTGAATGCCAGTGGGCACCATTTTTTCCATGTGGAGGAATCTGATGACACATTTTTGCTTCATACACATTCCCCTGTCAGTTGCCATTCTGTCAGAATGCCCCTCTGCTGCCATCTGTCACACAGCAACAAAATGGAACAGAATATCTGTGGGAAGGTTCAACCTCTACTGTCATACCACCAACATCCACCTCTGAAGTTGTGGATCAACATAATGAAATAGGAGGCATTACTTTTGGAGCAGCGCTCATACAAATTACTAGAAAGGTGAAAACGCAATAACACATTTCTTTTTGAAAGGAAGAAACTATCTGGGGGACAAAGTAGAAAAGGAAATCTCAACAGAGCTTACTGAAGACTGAAGAGCCAAGACCTGACCATCTGACCCCAAAGGGTCCCTTCCTCATTAGATGTCCTACCTAATACCAAATACATCCTGAACGCCATATGCAGATCTCTTGAGTTCTCATTCTGGACATGATGCTCAGAATAGAAATAATTTGCCCCTGTCTGTTTGTAAATCAGGTCTGGAAGTGCCCATTGACTCTGGCAGGGCTGTTCTGAGTTAGCCCTGAGTTAGGACAGCGGTTAGTCAGGGATCTGCATGGAACAGAGAAAGCTGGGGGAGGAAAGGCTCCCTTCTTAAAATGAGAACAGTACAGCGACCTGTCTGGCTTGGAAATCATGGCCAGTTTGCTAGTTCTCTTGTCTGGCTGCATGCAGAATGAAAGCAAGCATCGTGCTATCAGGTGCTTTCATGTCTTGTTACCCAGCATCAATTCATGCATGTCTTTGTTCTCCCTCAGCTCCCACAAGTGCAGGAAGGATCAATCCCAGAAATATTTTGACAGGAGAAGGGGTGTTTTTCTGTCTCTCTTGCCATGCCAGGCTCTCAGACCGGGAGTGGACGCAGGGTGTCAACAACGATAAGCAGGAGGGAAGAAGATGCCTGGCACTGTGAGAGTTCAGGCTGGGACAGTTTGATCTCTCCCAGAGCATTTGCAGTGCTTGAAGATCACTGCTTTTGACACGTTTCTCCGGCTGCTGAATGAGAGGATTTACTTGGGTGAAATTTAGGCCCGAGGGGGACATGAAAATCATATTCATAATTTGAAGTGACATGTGATTCAGGATTAAAAAGCTGGCTGGCAGAGAAAAGAGCTGAGGTTATCCTTTTGAGCTGTGCTAATGCAGAAAACTGTGTTTTTAATCCTGTTTTAAAAAGGCCTAGAAGGTTTCCAGCTGGGGCAGTTAGAATATAAAGGAGAGGTAAAGATGAGGAATCCCTTTTACAAAAGGGGAAAGGAAAACAACAAAACAACAGCAAAAGATCGAGTTCTGCTTTTGTTTTTCCTCTGATAGCAAATTGAAAGCTAACACAGGAGATGTTTCTAACCTCTCTGCCTTCGTCTCACTCTTTGAAGCGCCACTGCGAGCGGTCAGTGGGGCAAAGCACGGTGAGAAAGGAGCACTGGTGCTAAGGCAGGGCCAATAGAGCTGTGCCTCCAGTTGGTGTGCTTTCCCACCAATGGGTTCCAGCTGCAGCTCCCGTCACTGCCCAAGAGCTGCTCATCTGCTGTGCTGTGAGCTCAGGGCAGAGAGGTACCCCCAGCCCACTTAGCTTAGCTTTATGCAATTAGCCTCTGCTCCCTTTCGTGTCACCTCTGCTGAGAGGCTCTTCATTATAGCAAGATGCTGCACTGGCATCACTGCTTACTGTGCCTTTTATACTCGTTTTAAGCTCTTGGCTGATCTTCCTCTCCATCCTTATCTTTATTTTTTCTGTCTTTTAATTCTCACTGGACTGCAGAGAGCTGGAAGGTTTTGAAGAAGAGGGGATGTAGGGGAGAGTATAAGGAGGGGAAAAGAGAAAAAGAGCAAAAGTCTTCAAGAGTAAAGAAAATAATAAATAAATATCATCATTAATTTTTCCTACTCAAAGTTCATGAGAAAACATTCTTTTTTTTCTGACTATTATTTGACTTTTTTCATTAGAGTAATTTTCAAGGGTAAAAAGGCACCTTTCTGTATAGCTGCTTAAAGCACGGGAAATGGTTGTACATACTGCGAAGTGTGGTCCACATTCCACCTATTTGAAGCTACAGATGTATCTCAAAATAATGTGCAGACTGAGCAAGAAATTGCACAGTCACAAATTAACAAGTTAAGAACATTCTGCTGTATTTGCCTCAATGGTTTCTGAAAAGCTTAGGTTATTTCTTCTGCAATTTTGCAAAGTAGCATTTCACAATGGAAATGGTAGCTTTAGTTGAAAAGTTCTGTTATAAATACGGGAGTTGTTTGGGTGAGATTTTTCTTTTCCTACCTTTTACTGCATCACATAAAATCCATTTGAAAAACTAGGTTTGAATTAAACGAAAACACAAAGTCATTGTGATCTGAAAAATGTGACATCTTCCTGTTTTTCAGAGCAGGCTTCCATTAGTTTAATACCCTTTCCACTCCTCTCGAAAGCTTTTTTTAGTTGAAATAGTATTTTCTAATAAAAATCAGCACTGCAAAAATAAAACCTTTGCCCAGCTTTGTTCAAAGTCTGTGACTAGAACAAACCATGTGAGATCAAGATTTCAACTTCTCTGTCCCTTGAGATATCATTCCTTCCCCTCCTCTGGAAAACTCCTCAGATGAAACAAAAAAGAAACGGCCCAAAGGTAGAGAATGTCAATGAGAGCCCTTCGGTGCATTGACTTTGGGTTTGGGGATTGCTCTGGATCAGTAGGGTACTAGTATTTATCTACTAGCCTATACACGGAATTTAAGGATGCCATCATATGTGCTTTTAAAATCATCCTGCGGAATTCAGCAGAAGTTTATTCAGTCCTCCTGCCATGACTAAAAGTGAGTACTTTCTGTTTTTATCTTGAAAGAGCAAGCTCTGCTTCATGCTCCCAAACACTTTTTAGCAGTCAGGGAGAGGAAAACCACACCGAAGTCTGAACAACCTCTGTCCCCTGAACTGTTTTCACTCATAGGCTGAGCACAGCTGATACTGGATCATTAAGAGACCATAAACATGAAAGCCAATGATGCTGTTTTTCACAGAGACACTTTTCAGGGTAGAACTGCACTTTCAGCATGACAGCTTTGGCTGCTGGCCAGCCAACAACACAATCCTCCCGGGAGTTCTCTTACAATTGCTGGGTACACTAAGAATACATGGTGCATATTATATGTAATCAGGGAAGCAACTTCTCCCTTGGGTTCTTAATAGAGTTTCCTGCCTTAACAGCTCCATTGGTAGCTTTTGTTTGTTTTTTTTTTTTATGCTTCAAGCGTTGGCACATCACAAACTAGACATATTTGCCAATCACTATCTGCACTGCTGTCTCCAAAAGAGACTATTTGGGGGGACTGATGGGAAATGACTTATTTTTTGTGTAGTCTAATTCTGTGCCAGAGGTAGTGTGTACTGCCCAGTGCTAAGGAGCTGTGCTGGGGGTGTTCAGCCAACAAGGGGCAGCTGAAAATGCTTTTTGGAGAACAGTGCGGGAAGTGCATCTTCCAGTTTGGATGTCTAACTGATTGTTTGCAATTATGTCAGTGTGGTCACAATTATGGTAATTATATGGGCAAGTGAGACATGAAATTGCATGTGCCCTATGCTAGAAATCTGGACTCAGGTAATTGCCAAAGACCACAGGGAGACAGCTCTGAAAGGAGATGCAGTGCTGTCCCCAGGCTGGAGGATGCGCTCCCCTCCTGCCTGCTGCCTCAGATTTTCCATCTCCCCACTCAGAAGAAATGAAGCTGAATCCTGTCCTGAGCACCTTCTCTTGAGCCTGTGTGCCTAGCAAAAGTTTCTGAATTGTTTTTGAAATCCAAAATGAGGTGAGGCCAACCTCTTTGGACATGGTTTTGTGGAAATGCATAAGGAAGACACTACAAATAGGAGCATCACACGTTATTAACTGCATTCCCTGAGAAACTCAAAACCAACTGAGATCATCTTTATTCATAGGAAAAAGTCCTCAGCCTATTTGTAAAGTGTTTCTCTGTGTTACTCTGGCCAGTGCTACTTAACTGACTTTTTATCCAGCAGCATCAAAAATGAGATCAAAACCTTTTGTGTTATCTGGAAGTTTCACAGAAGTTAGAATGTCAGGAATGAAATCTTGTAAAATGTGCTCACAGTTCCATTGTTGAGAACAAATGTGGCCTTTCATTTTATAACTAATGTTGTGAATTTATAAAAACTGCATTAAATGTGATTAAAAAACCCTTCCTATATTGTGTTGCCATTTCAAGTCAGAGTGTAATCATGCAATCACTGCAAAAAAAATAATTCACAGGCACATACACACCATTATAGGTGTATTCAAAGACAACCAGGAATCTGTTTTCTTTGCACTATTTTTTAAGTATCTGTGTTGATCAGGGTGCAATACGGCATTATAAAAGACCAGAGAAAAATACTGAAATAAATCATATACTCCTTTTATAAACAGAGTTATGAGAAAGACGGACCATTTTCTCCATTTTATTCTGTCTCTTTAATTTACATGAATAATTAAAACGGGCTCAAACAATCCCATGCTCGCATGGTTTTCCAGGATTAGAAGAAAATGTGCTCTAAGAAAAGACTAATGAATGAAATGCTGCAAATCATATCGGGGAGCCTAATTTGGGAGACATGATTAGCCTGATTTTCAAACAAATACTGAAGAAAATACCTGAATGTTCATTTATTTTTCATCTCCAACTTTGAGTAATACAAACATTTGGCTTACATCTGCAGTGAGCAGAGAGAATACGATGGGTGAGTGCCCAAGAAATTCAGGTTTAAATCCTAATAACTGAGCTGAGCCTTCAGAGCCAATAAAGGTTTCAAAGTGAATGTTTTTAAACGAGATTAGCTAAATACTGTGTGCTTCATGAAATATCTCATAAAGATACCTAAAAATGTAGCAATATGAATTATGTAGATTTATATAGAATTTAATTAGACTAATGAATTGATACTTGATGTGGCCATGAGCCATCTGGTATTGTACTCTAACGGAGGCTTCCAGGAAAGCATTTTACCTCCTATTGCTCATTTCTCCATCCACTCGTGCTCCCGTGGCCAGCAGCATGAGAAAACATTTTGCATCCTCTTCTGGGCTTGAGGAATCGCATGTGGAGAGATTTTACAAAGGTCCACAATGGAAACTAACTGGAAAGAAGCACTTAGCATGCTCGGTCCCATCAGACAGTGGATGGTCAGGCTGAGCTCCTGCTCTCCAAGGTGCTCCAGCCTGGGATCTCTGTCTCACCTTATTTACAGATCCTCCTCTATGCTGTAGGAAGCCTAGGCTTTTTCTAAAACAGCACCATGCAAAGAGGATGCTTCCCAACTTTCTGAGGCTGAATCATGCATTGGATGTGGCCACACTGTCTTGTAAGTTTGTCTTGCTGAATAACATTGACTAATTTCAAATGACTTGCAGACAGAGAAGTTAGGGGATGTAAGAACCCCGCCTGGGGACAGTCCCTTCTGTCTCCACACCACCCACTAAAGCAGCAGCCAGCATCCTCATCAGAGACCTGGGCAAGAGACCACCTTCACTATTAGCTCTCCATTGCTGTCATACAACACTGAACTGAGTCCTTTTATTCAGTGTTAGGATCCGGCCTGTTTTCTGGCACATGGCTCCTTCGTCCTGCAGGAGTTATGAGTCACAAGCTAAGCCCTGAAGTTACTAACACAGCTCCGTGTTCAATCAAGTTGCATATTTTGCAGCATATTCTCCTTTGGGGTTTGGCAATGCAAAGTGTCTCAGTCACAGCCAGAGCAGGAATTTTGATGAGCTTTTCCCAGCTGGACTTCTTGTAATCATCACATGGATAAAGAGTTCTTCGAGGCTCCAGATCTTTCCCTGTCAGGCACTAAGCCCATCTCCAGCTCTATTGAGTTTGTCAGGGTTTTTATTTACAAGTTTCAGCTAAAAATCTGGCCTGCTAGACTGAGCTAGGCTGTTCCTGCTTATTCCCTGATCTCCCTGCACATGTTAGGGGACAGTTTGTTTAAGGCCTGAGGCAGGCATAATTACAAAATTTAGGCAGAACCCTGAACTGACCCCAAAGGTCTTCCTACTCAGACAGAAATCATTTGTCACAATGAGCTTGGTCGTAACCTGCTGACCCCAAGGAGCTCAATTAATTTCACGCAGAAAAAGTGTTCACAGCCTCTGGACCTCACTGCAATGGGATTTGCACAGTGAGGTCTCCCACTCATACAAGCCCATATGGGCAAACAGGCTTAGAAATTTCTCTGGAGAGAACAATGAGTATTTTGCTAGCCTGGGCAAGTCTGCAGCTGAACAGCCCTACTGTTTCCTATAGGCAGAGCTGGGGATGTTCTGTGTGGCAGTGCCTTTTGAGTCAAGCAAACTCAGAAAGCATTTTGTGGCCGACCCTCACTAGCTGCTGCTGGACTGCCTGGATCTGAGTTCTTGTTCTTATTCAGCTGCTGGGGCTCTATTGCCTTGCCTAACTGACACAAAAAACTCGGGCAAGAATAGAGCTTTAATCTGAACAATTTTGTGTTTGCTTTTTGGTTTTGCTTCAAAGCAATGACTGTACTTCAGCAAATAAAATGTCTATGTCTAAACTGCCTAAAATTAGCTGTTTTATGCAAGGTTGGTATAGAGACAACAGGGAACAGTTTAAAAAGGGGTTCAGAGCACTTGGACTGGTGGATATGCAGTCAGATCCCATAGCAGGCTTTGTCCCTTTGGCTATATGGTAGGATTGCACTGCACCCGTTTGTATTGGAAGAGATGTAAGTAACCAGAATAGTAAAAATCTGGCCTCTTCCATCTCTTGGCATAGACCAGCCATCCTATTTAATTGGGTTGAAAAGCAGAGTTGAGAAGATAATTCAAGAGACAGCAGCTATCACAGGCAATATGGGGCACTGATTTTTTGTATTGAGCCATTCAACCTGCTTAGGCATTCACAGGAATGGATAACCCAGGAGAATCTTTCCAACAACCATAACCATTTGTATTTACGAAGCGCCTTTTGGTCAAAGATCTCAATGTCTATAAATCTGTAGGCTCATAGGTAAGAGCTCAGTAATGAATCTGAGAGCCATGTAATAAATTGTGTGTAATATGCACTTTCATTATACAATACTCATGACGAATTTTCACTGGGCTATGCAAACTGTGTCATGATTCAGTTGCTTTTGTCCAAAGCATTCAGAATGCTACTTCAGGAAAATCCCCAGATGGCACAAAATTGGCATTCCTGTTCTCTGCCACCCAGCCTCTTGGCGCAGGAGAAGGTAATGGGGTGAAGCATTGTACAGTTATTCACATGGAGCTAAGTCATAGCAGGCACCATCTGCAATCCCCTTCTTTTAGAAAGTCAGTCAAACTCCTCCAACTTGAGCAACAACAGGCTTTGGATCCTACTAGCCTCTGTCACTCCAGGAGCAGAAAGATGGCAGATAACTGCCTCTCTCCACTCTTCTTCCCATTTTGCACAACAAATAAACTCACCATTTAGGACAGAGCCGAAGAATTATGCAGAGCATATTAAATAATGCATGTACATGACAACTTCACCACAGACCACTTTCCCCAGCTTGATGTATGCCCACTATTTAGACTTTAACTGATGTCACAATTTGTCCCCTGGTTTCTGCACAGGCTGACAACATTCAGAAACTGCCTGCCTACACACTGTTGTCTCAAGTGCTTTCACTCCTGAGGATCATAGAAGATAAAAATAATGCACGTTGAGTGTGTGTGTGTGTGTATATATGATACATGATTGCTGAACACTTATGACATTAGTCTTCACTCACAAAGACAGAAGAGATAACTCATGAGTTATCCCTCTGCTCAACCATGAATATAAATGTCAGACTCCTAAAGGAGATGTTGTCTAATGAAATACTATGAATTATTGAATCTCCTGAGCCATGTGCAAATTTCCCCTCTTCTTCCCTTTTGGGTTTAAACTGAGTATTTTTGAGGTGATGCTATCAACATTGTGATAAAGAGCAGATGGAAAGTTTCTCAATACAGCATTAAAGATCTAAACTCCATAGTGTGAGATGCCTGGGAGGTGCTGGCTGCCCACTCATGTGGCATTCCTAATTATATGCCTTAAAATCTACTTATAAGATAAAGTATTTTGGAGAGTTTTTTCTTATGAGCCCAACTCATAGGGGAAAGTAGGGGAGTCTGAGGCTGCAGGAGACAATGACATGGTCTATAAATTACAGTGGTGTAATTAAATCAATGTAAAGTGGATCAAGTTACTTCAGAGCCAACTCAACACACTTAAAGTGGTTTAAGCCCTGTTTAAATAGGTTTAGTTTCATTTAGTAAATTAGTACAGACAAGCCAAAATTTCTCTGCAGTTTGCCATTGCTTCTGGCCTCGTCAGCTTGTATGTCGCATTGGCTTATATCGTCTGGAGACATACTTACCAATGTGCAGCTGACCACCTTATTCCTGCCTTTCACTTTGCCCCATGAAGTGATGGATTCATGAGGGGAACAGTTTACTTACAGAAAGAAGAGTCACGAGGGCTACTGGTCATTAGCAGCAGAACCCCCCCTGTCTGCTCATGCCATAGTCCCAGGCTTGTTTCAGTCTGAATCGCATTTGTTTTGCTATTGAGATTGGAGATTTGTGTTTACTTGCTGCATTGGAACTGAAAGAAGTCCAAGTGCCAACGCACAACAAGCTCTGCTGGCAGATCTCCGCTCACTTTAGCCCACCTCTCTTCTTCCTTGTTCTTTCTTTGTCTGCTTGCAGAACACTTCTGAAACCCATCAACTCCTGCAGGGCTGTTCTCTTCTCTTTTACTGAGAACTGTAGCTTGCCGCAGTCTGTGGCAATCACTGTGCAGAATGTCTTGCTATGTGTAAAACCCATGACAGATAAAGATGAAGCTTCAGCTTAGCTTAACAACGTACAAATAAGCAGTGGGATGAACATTCAGGGTGCTGTGCACCTTGTGGGTAGTGCAATCCATCCAGCCCACCAATGCATTGTGCAATGGTTATGCTGATAACATCACGCTAATCCCCACGTTTGCCCTATGATGTAGAGATGTGTTATTATCCCCACTTACAGCTGCAACACAAAGGATGAGGGTAGAATAAATGCCTTGCCAGAAGGCGGATGGGGAGTCTGTGGCACAGAAGATTAAAGGAACCAGGTGACCTGTGTCTTGGCTTGGCTCTATGCCCAGAAAATCTCCTTTTCTTCCTGTAGTTATCATGCCTTCATTTTGCAAAATGGAAACCTCTATTGAAATCTCTAGCCCTTTAAGACTACAAAAGAAAAAAAAAAGAATCTCATTACCGAATTTAAAAAAATACGAAGAATCCTTCACTTATCCTGTAGGCCTGAGCATATGGCATGACTGTACTATATTTAAGAAATGACCCAGCATGAGTAACGGACGTATTGTGACGTGGTGCTGTTTTGGCCAGTATGTTACCACTGGCTTCTTTTTTCCATTCACATGAGTCAGTTCAGTGCTGTGCATCCAGGACACTGATGATGTCCATGGGAGCTGATCCCGATTATCCGGAGAAACACAATAGATTGGGAATGCTGTTAGTGCATGGCACTGCCTGTGTGGCATGACTGCCCTGCTGCTGAGATGTTTAAGGACAGGGCTCTGGTGCACCAAGCGCGAGCTCCCTCACATCACCATCATCCACTGACACAAGGTCTGCACCAGGCTGCTAAATTCCTTAAGTATTTATTGAAGGCAGCAGTGCCTCAGGCTCCCCCTGCTCCTCTGCATACCTAGCTGAAAATTACTGCCAGCCTCTGCCACTGACCCTTACAGGAAGCATTGAACCGATCCCCCCCTGATAAACACTGAGCAGTGGCTCGGCCTTGCCGAGTGACCCCGCTGAGGTTGGCCTGACACTGTAGGCAAGGATTGATTGCAGGTAGCAGGTGAGACCCTTTCAGTCGGCTGCCTCTGGGATTTGGCCAAAGGCACCATGCTGCAGGCAAGGCACGCCCTGCGTGGGGACAGCAGCCTGAGCCGCCTTTATTGGTGCTGTCTGTCTGCCACCGGTGTGCTTTCTTAGCCTTATAAATGTAGGGTGTGTGGATGCTTTCCCTTGCATTGGGGAGCAGAAGTGCTTCGTGATTCCCTGGGCAGAAATGGAAATGATCACTGTCTCTGCACCCGACTCCCCCTCCTCCAGACCTCCTCCATCGACCCGCAGTGAAGATACCTCCCATTTCCAGCACTGTCCAGAAAGAGAATTTGATTTGAGGTAATTGTTGTCCGATGCAGTCGATGGGGCCTCCATCCAGCGCTTTATGGGAGCAATATTACAGCAGGAGTGATTTTGCTGTTGCAGTGGATTGCATCAATATACTCTGGAACTGATGTGTTAGAATCAGGAAAGTGACATTTAGTGCAGAGAAGGGAGTATGTGTTTGGCCCCAAATTTAGCTGGGAGTCAAGAGACATAATTCTATCTTCAGCTGGAATCATTTATCCCAGCTCTGGATCTTGCCAAGACAAATAAGCGCTTCTTCATGCTCACATGCTAATGCTGTTGTGATGAGCAAAGGATTCATGTATTTTATAATCGCTTCTCAAATTAAACCATTAAAATCAGGGAGAAAGCAAAATTCGAGGGAAGTGGGCATGCATGATATAGTCTTTTATCTGAACACTGCAGGTTAATATTGGGGGGGGCGGGGGGGAGGTGTAACATTTCTTCCTAATTTATATTAAAATTAGACAGAGGACAAAGAAGAAGAAAGAAAATGCCTGGTCTAAATCTGGTCGAGGTTCTGAATCCCAAATCAAAGGAGCGAGGCATCCTCTGCGATAAATGTTTTATGAGGAGCACACACAGCATGGTAATGCCCACAGAAATCTGACAGTTTTCTCTGCTTTCCCTCTCTCTGCTCTAGTTTCCCATCTGTGCCTCAGGTCATACAATTGAGCCTTGTTGCTCCTGTCCTTGCCTGTGGTCCCTGATTCATCACTTTTCAGACATCACTTTGCTGTGTCTGGAAGAAGCAAGCAGCAGATACATGACTTTCCCCGAATTTCCTCAGCTCCATTTGTACTTCTGCTTCCAATTTTATCATTTTTCCTTTTCGCTTCTTTTGCACTTTCTCTCCAATTGTGTTTCTTTTCTCACTACTGTGTGTGGTGTGATGTCACCTGGGTGGAAGACAACCGCACAACGTTGGGGAGAAGTCTTCATGCTGCTGACGTGCTTGGCCCAAAATGTCCAATGTATCCTGAATGCCTTTTAATAGTAGCACTGGGAGCAATTCTGCATGTGTTGTTCCTAATGGTGAGACTTTCCAGAGGGAACAGCTCAGCGCTTCAGTGGAGCTCCAGCATATTGCTGTCCAGTGACCTCCTCACATTGTTGAGACACATGCTTCCTTAAGGTCTGAGATATTTTCTCAGAAATTGCAAATTTTTTCCCCTTATTTTTACTATAAAGGATACCTAAGGATGAAGAATCTCCCTCATCCCTTGGTAGGTGGTCCCTGTGAAGCATCATTTCCCTGTTGGGAATGTGCTCCTGGCTTCCTGTTGGAATAGGTTTAGTCATTATTTTTAATTTTAATTCAGTGTTGTAGGAAAATTTCCATCACAACTAATTCAAAAATATGAGGACTCTCTTCCAAGATTTTTTTTCCTCTGCCTCTTCCCATGCAATGCAGAGTGACGGAGAGGGTTCTCCATTGCACTTCTACTGAGCTTTGCTCTAGCCCACTTCCTTTCCTCATATCACAGAATAAAGCCCGCACAGACTACACGGTGCATAAACTCCTTTACAATGGATGTACTTCTGCCATTAAGCCAGAAACAATCTTGGATTGCAAATACAGCACAGGAAGGCATGGCGGGGTCCTGTAGCACAGCCTGACCTCAATTCTCCTCCCAGATGAGATGGCATTTTCACCCACCTCCCAGCCAGCATTACACTGGTGCAGCAGTCAGCCAACTCAGCCTCCTGGATATATTTTTGCAAAGTTATAAAAATTGAAATTCAGTATATTTGCTGCAAATGACAAATGAGAGCATAAAGCTGAGTAGAGAAATTACCCAGGGAAAAAAAAAAAAGAGAGAAAAAAAAAAACAACCCTCATCCCCCAGGAATCAGATCATATTTGGGACTGTAACTGGATCAGACAAGCTACAGCCAGTGAAACTACAGAAATTCATTGTGCACTGAAGAGCTGCAAAATACAGACCTGTGGCTGCTCTGCCCAGCCCCATATGTCTACACGCTCTTCAGCTTCTGAAACGTGCGTTGTATCCTTGGATTTGGACTTGGACCAATTTTATTTTTAAAGAAGAGGCAGCATAAGTATGCTTGTCCTGAACACTGCTGTGCTAGAAATGGCGTGTTATTATGAAAACTTACTTTCAACACATGGGCAAGGTCTGGGGCAGCCTGTCCTGACGATTTATTGATTGGTCAACATTTCCCAAGCCAGCATTGCAGAGTGAAGGATTCTCAGGCTATTGGATATTTTATATACACTTGATGAAGTAGCTTTTGCATGAATTAGACCAAAAGGATCAACCAAGAATTGTTTGGGTTAGGTTCTCAGTTCTGTCATAAAATCTGTTCTGTGAGAAATTTAAACACTCTGCTTCTCAGCTCTCCTTTCCCAAGACAAGGCATTGATTTTTCTTTTCCTCCATATTTTGTCTTACCTGTCCAGAATGGCCTAGGCTTTTATTTTACTGTGCTCTGTTGGAGTACCAGCAAAGTGCTGTCCAATTTTTGGTTTCAACTTCCAAATAAAACCATGAGAAAATCCAACGATAACTATGGGGCAATTTTTATGCCTAAATGGTGTTGGGTTTTTTAACTTTTTGTTTGTGTTGCTCATTATTCCTTATAGGAAATCAGTACCTTATCTAGCAGAATTTACAAAGCTTTTCACTCTTGATGCTGCTATCGCTTATAAAAGCAGCCATTAACTGAGCAGTGCTCCTGAGTAAATCTGGTCACACATTCATAGTGTGGGTTCATGGGCTGAAGAAGCTCATGGGCTGGGCTATAGGGATGGGGGAATGTAAAACATGATAAGTGGAAGGAAAGTGGTGGTTGCTGAGATGAGATGACAAGTTTTTGACCATCCTTTGCACCAAGACAGCTGAGGCTATTTGTAGGCTTGGATGGGCTTAGCAGTCTGCCAGCAGAAAGATCAGAAGGTCCTTGCAACCACCAAAGACAGCAAATCCTCAGGGAGGATTAGGGTTGAACATTGAAAGCACATAAGAGAGCTAGGAGGCAAAGTCTGTAGACAATGCCCTGGTTTTTAAAGTCACAGTGTGAAAGAGAGTAAAGTGAGCATTACAGCAGATAGGGCAAGGGAAGAAGAGCAGGAAAGGAGATGGGAAGAATGTGGTGTCAGGTGTTCAGGAAGTGGGAATGAAGGAGATACAATTGCCCAGGGAGAGCAGATACTAGGAAAAGTAAATCTCTTAAAACAAAGCACAAAAAGGAAACAGAAATCACAGGGAAGCTGGGGAAGAGAGTGCCAAAGCCCGTAAAAAGGTTTGACAGTATTTTGACCTAAATGGAAAGGGATAAGGGAGAGGTCTGAAGAGAGACATGAGCCATCCTAATTCTTATCTCTGTCCTTGGGCTGGTGCAGTAGACTGGCTGCAGACAGGTTCCTACAATGTGTGGGTATTGGTTGTATCTGGAATTTATGAGATTTTTGACTTACTGTCAGAGCACAATTTCCCTGTGCTTTTTATATTTATTTATTTATTTATTTTACCTTTTCTCAGAGCTGAATGGGTGCATGAAGGGCACATAAAGGTTTATTGAGTAAAAGCCCTAAATGCTTGCAAACTTTTACTATTCTTCCAGGGCCTATAAATATTTTTCTCAATCCTTCTCTTCTAGGCAATAAAAAATTAGTTTAGAGCTTAGCTGTGGGACACTTGACATGAGCTTGGCTCTAACCTCATGCTGAGGCTAAGGAAAGAAATAGAACTGAAACAGCTCAGGTTGCTAAAGTACTGATATAGATGGAAGCATATTCCTCTCTATGGGCCTTATACATCTATGGCACAGTGAGTTCTACATGTGTTGAAGAGATCAAGTGTATGCATATTAGACAGACATAAAGCCCTTCACCTCTGGATGTATGTGATGGATATCAACGTGGCATCCTGTAGCTGTTGCTGCACCAATTCTGTTAGAACTAAGCAAATGCATTAACACCTGTTGACTGATGATTAGTTAAAATATGTTCTTTGTCCAACAGCGGTTATCTTTGTCTTCTATTTCTCTTCCATCCCAATTCTATCTCTTCTCCATCTGTGGCCCTATGCTGGAAGAAGAGGAATTGTCTTTTCTGTCTTGGTAGCAGAGATCCAGCAAGTGCACTGATGACTGCCAAAATGCATGGGGCCAGGAGCTGTCCTTCAGATGCCCCAAAGGGTGCAAGCTGAGCATGAGACAGGGTCAGAAGGGAGCTCAGTTTTCCCCCACTGTGTAAATCAGCACGTACAACACCCACACAGGAAGCAGAGCTCTTCAGCAGAGCAGCCGTGTGAAACTCAGCAGTTTTGGTTTGCTAGGGTACATATGAAAATATTTTCAGTGTCAGTTTTCCTGGATGATTCCAGCTTGTGAAAATTTAAGGCAAGCACTAACTTTCCTGTTCTGGAGCAGTTGTTGGTAGAATATCGAAGCTTCTCATTTTGTCAGCATTTCATAAAAATGCTCTGAAAACAGAAGATTTTCATGGGAACGCTCCCTAGGCCCCAAGGCCTGGAGGTGGTAGGAGGCTTGCAACAACACATTTGCTCATTTAAAAGATTGTTTTGGAGGTGAACCCATTTCCTATGTGGATGCCTGTGCTGAGACAAAAAGAGGAGAAAAGTGCCTACGTCATGAGATTTTTTTTAATATAAAAAACTCCAATTTTAGTGAGAAAAACTCTATTATCTTTGAGGATTAGGCATATCTCTAGGAAAGTTGATGCAAACATATACAGCTGTTAAAGATTTAATGATATCCCCACCAGTATGGGTTGTGCATTTATCTAATGAGATCACACAGTCGTCTCAGCACGTCCTCCCATGCTGAAATCAGGCACCTTCTTCATTCCAACAAGGCTCCCAGATTAATATTGCCTTGACGTAATTGTTCATTCAACACGACTGCTAATTTGTCAGTGGAGCTATCCCAGGGTCTTGCTTTGAGAGATATGAAAACAATAACCTTGTGACCAAGAGACAGCCCTAATGTTTTCACTGCTATACTGTTGAAAGGGTGTTTTGTGTGAAGGAGAGGGGAATGAGTCATCAAGCAAGAAGGTACTGGGGTAGAACTTTTGAAAAGAAAGAAAAGGAGGAAAAAAATACAAAACACCCCACAACACAAAAAGTTATCCTTTCCCAGTACAAATCAGAAAATTGATAGGAGAGACGAAAAAAGCAAATATATACAAAGTACACCAAAGGAATGCATCAGTCCGCAAACCAAACAAATCCTGGGCATTGTTATTTAACCTTCGTGCATCCACAAAGACACACGAGAACACGCTTTGTCTTACACACACGTATGCACCACTAAAGCACTGATGTGCAGCTTCCAAATTGTTGACTTCTAATAACAAAAATGTGAACTGCTCCAGCAACGACAACTGCAATGCAATCACAACTGACCGCTGCTAAAAACAAAAATCATATTTCAAAGCAGCACTGAAGATGAGCTTGTGGCTGTCGCTGCGTCTCCCTGACTCCTGCTGGGTGACACACTGGGCTGGCTTAATGCAGCCTGCCCTCTGAACCCACCACACAACATCTGGCTCCTGGAAACAGGCGTTCTCACTCTCTGGCAGTTTTACACAGCTGCACGTATTGCATGCAATGTGAAACACCGTCTTCTTTCTCTGCCTCGTCTGTTTGTGGCACATCTGTATGCCCCAGTCTCCTTGTTGCTATGAAGGCCCTCAGAGCCTTTTGTGAATGTATTCCTTTCAACATCTGCAAAAGAAATCATTTCTCTTAGAAACAGTGTAAGGTTTGGGGAGTACACACAATAGCTGGAAATACTGTTTAAGGCCCAGAGGGGAGACTTTTTTTATGCTAGGAAAATATTCTATTGCAATGCAATACTACATTCAAATTCAACCCCTTTTCCTCCTACACCCCCAACCAAGGAAAAAAAAAAATGCACAAGGTGGAGCAAGATCATATAAAGCAAAATCCACTTGAGAGAGCAGATGTGGCAAAACAAAACCCGTAGCTTTCCATGAAGATCTGCCAAAAACAACATTGGCCCTGCAGGCATGTGATCTTAGAGAAGTTCACCTCTTGAATGAGTCAGAATGGTGGTTCCGTTTTTACCTCTTCAGTGAACAGGAAACACATTCTCCCAAAGCACCACGTTCTCCTACAGCGTCCCAGTTATGCTGGATTGTATCGGCAGGCTGTGCAGGTGCTGAGATAAAATGGAAAGTGTGTAATGGTTTCCTCTAGTCTGAGAAGTGGTGCTTAAATAAGACAAAATCCAAAAGGTCATCCAGCAGTGCATGTAAAAGCAGATACCCATGTATGCTCATCTGAAATGAGATAAACGAGTGGGAGGTCCTCAAAAATATATCCTTCCATGAAGAAAAAATTAAGCTGCCTAATTGATATGTGTTATTTTGGGACAGAGACAGAGAGCTTGCAAAGTTCATGGAAGGAAGTGTGTGATGTGGCTGATCTCTCCAAGTCGGCACATGTCCTCCTGCTCATTGTTTGTTTCACCACTGAAAATGTTGTTTATTTGTTTGGTTTTGCTTGCTGCTGTTTGTTTGTTGGTTTAATTTCTGCTTGTTTCAGATTCTGTTCCCCAGAAAAAAGGAATGGCCTCAGAAAGTTTCCTCTTTTCAGTATGTTGGAATTTCAAGTACAGAAGATTTCCTTTTTTCCAATGGTTAGAACCTCTGTCTATTTTTAAGATATTAACCAATGAAATTTGGCATTTTATCAAGATTTTTTTTCATGAGAAAACAAGCCAGCATAAAGTTGGATCTCTGAATGTTTCTATCCATACCAAAGCTGTGGGTGTTTACATCAGGTAGCTGTGGTCTACCTGGATTTGTCATTCACATTCACTCTTTTCCTTAGAAAAATAAAACTATATTCTCTTACTGGCTGCCTGGTGTAACAAGATGTAGTCATCTTCTATTTCCTCCATCTTACGCTTTAACCAAGTCCTGTTTTAGCCAAAGTCTTTCCTTACCATGTGATCCCCTTTTGAAAGGGATACAACCTATTTCTTCATGTACTTCAAGTATTGTAAGAATATATTAACGTTCACAAAGAGATTTGGAAAGGTAAAATGTAAATTATCGCGGTCTGTTTTGCATTTTAGAAGTGGAATCCACATCTATTTTTCAGTTGCTGAAATTTTATTGTGAACAAATGAAATATACTCTGATTTCTGTGTCTCATGAGGAGTTTACAGAATTTTTGCCTCTGTATATCATCCTTTGGCCTGTAAAAAGTGGAGCTGGATCTGATAAGAATGATAAGTAAGAGTCACACAGTGGATGCCTTTTCCTTAATAACTGCATTTCAGTGAGAAAAATAGAGTGAGATCCTTGAAAATCTGTTGCTCTCAAATGTGTTCCGTATCTTCAGGAAGAATCATTTCAATTTTGCAGTAACTGAGCATATGATATCTTGGCTCCCCTAAGGTAATTCTACATGAACTATAATGATCTTATATTCATTTTCTGTTCAATTATTTCAAGATTTTCTGTGACATATGCAGGAGAAGGATCCTGATATTCCCAAAGATTGTTGTCAACCTTGTCCAGTGCAGTACCAGAAAGAGTGGAAGTCAGCCCAGCTGTAGAGCTGGTTGACTGCAAACCTGGTAGATATCTAGCCAGGGACAAACTTACACTGGGAGCTGGAAAGTGTCAGTCAGTTGAGTCCTGGGAATATTACCCCTCATCAATTGGAAAAAGAAAAAAAAATCTCAGAAGTTTTTTTGGATGCAAGTACTGAAAGTAGCAAAGAATGGATCATAGACAAGCTCCAGAAAACAGTCTCTCATCGGACATGTGAAGTCATGTGGTTGGTGTTGGAGATTTCAATAATTTGTGTTGAAATCCATTGCCAAGATTTTCAAAAACAAGTGGTGGGGAGAGGAGTTCAGCAGGTTTAGTGGAGCCCAACTTTCCCAGAGTTTGGGTATTCAGTAGTTTCTAAAAATCATGCCAAGATCTTTTGAAATTGAGAAAACAGAGTTGACCATTCACACTGGAAAATGTGGTCAACATAAGGCTGTAGGTACTCATGTCTTCAGAAAGTCTTTCCAAGGTTCCCTCATGTTAGAAATCTGAATTTTCCAGAATGAGAAGTCTCTCTGGAAAATGTTAGCCTCAAACTGTTTTAGCTTTTCTTGCTATTAGCATGGGAATAAAAATATTGTACAATGACTAAATGTGATTATTATGTAGTGGCTCACTGAGCTGAGAAAGTGGGATGATGTCTGAAAAATAACGGCGTTGTGCTAGAGGTGAGGCATAGTTCATTTGTGAAAAGGCAGTGACAAAGCTGTCTAACACTGACGTTATAATTCAAAGCAGCTTCTTGATACAAGAACTAGCAGTTGTTCTGTGACACTGTGATTTTGCATTTCCTTATTGTAAGACTTCTGTTACTTTTTTGTTATTTAAATCTAGTTTTTTGCACCATACAAGACAATGTACTGTAAGAGATAGAAGAAATCAGAATGCAACCACTATTTCCAAGGTTCATTCTTGTCCACAAAATTCTATCTGAACTTAATTTCTTCTTATTTCCTTTTTAAAATTTATATACTGATGTCAATGTAAGAAGAGACCATTTCTTCCAAAATCTGATAGGTATCTTTGTTACTGATTTAATATCTAAACATTTTCTCTTCATTTTGATCAAGCAGCTGAACATTAAGTCTTTCCTAACAGTGCAGCTGCAGTATCACAAAACAGCAGTTTTCCATAGTTTCCACTCTTGTGTTTTTAAGCACTGGTTCCATTTCCATTTCCATCCAGCACTGCACAAGCAGTTTTTCTGTTCCACCACTACAGAGTGGATCCCAGACCTTTGACTGACTTTAACCTCCAAGAAAATAGAGGTAAAATCCAGAATCAGAGACCATACAGCAGGGTTTTGGGGCTCCTTAGAAAATGTGTCGCCCAGCATCTTCCTCTTGACCATGATCCTCTGCTTACAGGAGGAAATGCAATCGGAACACATACATAGACAGAATTTGATGAGAAGACAATTCACTAAGTGCTTGATTTCTCCACTTTTTGGTTTAAAGTTAAAACATAAAGTCTCTGAGTTTTTCAAACACAAACTGGTGTTGTAATAAATTCCTCTACATTGCATGGCTGCTGAGATATTTTTAAACTACATTAAAATTATTATGTAACTTTCTTACACATAATGACTGAGTTTTCACTGGTGCCTAAGCATATCACTGAAAACTTGGGTGGCATCAGCTGCTTGCTGGTAACTTGGACTTTTACTAACATTTTTGCTTAATTTTAAGATAGGTCATCTTGTTCTATGCCAGAGTTTTGGTTCTTCTCTCATCTTTGGAGGCAACACAGCTTTTTTATATGTTGTTTCTTCTTTGTTCTTTGTTCTACCTTTGTTCTAGAGAAATCTTCTAGCAAATCATTTTCTATTAAATTTTATCACACCAAATCCTGGGAACTTCAAGGCCATATTCTTCCAAAGAAGTGAATTAAAATATGACTGAGACATATCCTGGAAGAATAAACTCCTGAAGGGCTGCTATCGTAACAGTCTGTAATACTGTAATACCTGTATTCCCAGGTCTGATGTGAGGCTCTGTCTCTAGTCAAAGGTTTTGTTGAACTTTATTATTGGTCTCTGTAAATCTTTGAAAGCTCTGAGATGTCCTAAAAGCCCAGGCTGATCACCAACGTCTGTAGTTTTTGTATACTGCTGCTCTGGTTGACCAGAGTAGACCCCAAAATTATTGCTTGTTTCCTAAGAACCTATTGTAAATTCACAAAGAACCCTATTCTTTTTTTTTTCCACAAAGTTTCACTCTGAGGTCAGCATATCTGCAGATACCTATATCAAGTATCCAAATATACCATTTTTACATTTAGAAGGTGTTGAAGAACTGCTTATCTCTCCTCTCCTCTTAATTGTATGCCCAGCCACAGCCCACACAACAGTGGATGGCAGATGAACTCCTGGGTAGCCAGAAGGAACCACATTCCTGGAAAATGATGAAACCAAGGATTCATTTTTCATTCCCACCACTCTCATTAGTAGATAGTAGTCACTTCTATCTCTCCAAGTGCATTAGTCAGAAGGCTCTCACCACATCAGGGCTTTGCAGTGCTGGATGCTGTGCAAACACTCGATCTGCGCGTTCCTTCTCCCCTTCTGTGGAGAGGACAAGAAAATCATTACGTTCTTGTTGCAGGCACCTCCCCATGCCTAAACCACCCTTTCCACTCCCTGCGTGCACTCCTGTTAATCATGCCATAGATCTCAGCAACTGGGGGAGATTTTATAAACACTGGTCTGATGCACATTGATAAGAGAGACACGAAAACCAAAACAAACAAAGAGCAGAAAACCTCTCTTCCTCTTCAAACCCTCTCCCCAGTTCTTCACAGAGGAAGTCTTGTGTGCTTGATGATGCAATTGCCATTCAAGCCCCAACACATAACTTTTCAGCCACCACAAAAAAAGAAGACCCCGGCACTGTTAACCCCATAAATTCAACCAGTCTGAGTCAAGCTACAGCAAATCAGGAGATGTATTACCACTAATAGATACAAGAAGGACCTGAGATATTTCATTCTTTTCTTTCAAAGGTTTGAGGCCAAAGTGACATTAGGCACACCGTGGTGGGGTTGGAGAATTGAAGGGGAGGATTGCCTTTTAACAGTAAAGCTGAGTATGTGATATGTAATTACATCTCTGGGAGCCAGAGATTAACCTGCAACCCAACTTGCAGGTTAATGCCAGGCATATCCTCAACCCGAAAGGAATTCCTCATGCAAGGAGAAACCCATCTGCCTGTAGCAAATTTGCTTTTTTTAAATGGAGAAGGCCTGATTTGCTCTATGTTGACTGCTAAAAATCAGCCGCCTACTGCAGGTGCCCTTTTATATCCCTTCTGTGGGAGGAGACAGACTCAGACATGTTCTGGGAGGAGCAGGCAGCTGTCTGCCTCCAACACCTCCCTGAAGTACAGCACTTCAAGAAGCGCCTATGCCGGAGGGCATGGCTGGTTTTCCCAATTCAGCCAGCAAGTTCTAGGAACACCACACCCCACCCACGGGCTCAGACTCTTCCAGCACCCATTGGTGCCACCTGGGTAATTGCCATCCCAGCGATAAGCTGTGCCATATCTGCCACAGATCCAGGCTCTTTGCACACTCACAGGTTTATGTGGCAGGGTGATGCCTGTTCCAAGTCTTGTCTGTACTAGACAATGAGCTGCTTGTGCATTTTGTTGGTGCTTCATTCTTACAGGCAGATATTTGTATTTCCAGAGAGCGATGACAATGTAGTGGGCACTGAGGAGGCCAAGGCTTGTTTTGTCATTCCAAAAGGGAATTCTTGGCTGACCATGAAATGGCACAGCTCCTTTGCACCCCAAGTTTCTACCTCTAAAATGAGTAACACTCGTGAAGAGTTTGAATTCCACAGTAGGGAAGGAAGGTGAGCATAGATGCACATTCGATGACAGATTTTCATTTCCTTTACCGTTCTGTGTATGAGATGTTTTTAGCACCATCTTTCATCTATTCACCCCAAGATTAAACATTCAGTGAGTGCATCAGAGAAACCAGATTCTTTCAGAATCAGAGGGAGATGGCAAGCAAAATCCCTTATTAGCCCAGCTCAGGGAGTTATTGTTCTTCTTGATAGATGGGGCAAAAAATCAAGTGGAACAAGTTTGGATAACACCAAGCTATGATATGAACAATACTGGCATGCGTGGTGGTGTAATTAAACAAAATGACAGAACTACCCCAGAAGCTCCACCTGGGGAACTTACATTATGGGAAGAAAAGAGAAGGAATGAATCAAAGGTACCTAAACCCACAGCTCCTTCATCTTTCTGGAGCATTCCAGCTACTGGGTGATAGCTTGTTGAAGATCAATCCAACAAGAAATGAAAGCAAAAAATGAATGCAGAATGAAAATCTTGGAGCTTTGTCAATCCAGATTTTTGGAGGTTTTGGAAGAATTTGAATTCTCACAAGGAGGCCAGAAGGCAA
The DNA here is from genome assembly GCF_951394365.1 of Tetrao urogallus. NCBI lineage: Eukaryota > Metazoa > Chordata > Aves > Galliformes > Phasianidae > Tetrao > Tetrao urogallus. The sequence continues at coordinate 5,069,922 of NC_136829.1, forward strand.
AGATGAGATACAACTAATAGAATCAGATGTTACAGATACAAAATGACTCCTTTGAAAAACAGAAATGTCCCATTCCCCGTGTCAGCTTTGCTGTGATGCATCCTGACAGACCCGGAAGCATCCTCGGCAAAAGGCAGATCTCAACAGAAGAGCATTTGGCCAGGAGGACAGAATATTTTTTCCTTGATTTCAGTGTGAGCCGCATCCACTTGCAGCCAAATCCATCTGGTCATGTGCGATTCGGCGCGTACGCCTGGGTCTGCCTGTTGTTCTTGCACGCACACCTACACACACAAACACAGACATTCGCTGCTGACTCACACACTTCCTGGCAATCAGTTCTCCCCTTTGCTAGTTCAAACTTGCAGCTGATACTCTCTCAACCCTGTGGATTAACCCCTGTCTCCTTTATACGCCATCACCTATCACTCGGCAACGGAAAATAGGCTCTGATTTGGGCCTGATGGGCACTTTTAGTGGTGATGCGTGGAGACAGGCAGATTTTTTTTTATGAGCTCACTTGACCCTGCTGGGTAAGAAGTGGAAATACTTGTTGTGTAGTAAATTGAGCAAACATGACATAGACGGTAAGAGAGAGAGACAAGGAGAGAAGGCACGGATAACTGCGAGGGCTTTGTTTATTCCCATGTAGTATGAGGTTGGGAGGGCACCACTGAAGGAAAAGAGCCTATATTGGGTCTCCCAGAGCTCAGTTCATATCTACAAAGCTGACCCAGAGATTTGGACAAAGACAGCTGGTAATATAAAAGAAGGCAATTCCCAATCCAGCTGGTTTTTGGATATTCAAGGGTTAAAAAGAGCAGGCTTTTACCTTTCTGAAAAGCACTTGGGAATGTTGTCATGATTTTTTATTTTTCTACTTGAGGGGAGGGAGAACAGTAAACACATTTCATTATTGTTTTAAAGTTACAAGATCCTCCCAAACCCATTTTCCTAGAGCAAGAGAACCTGCAAAGTTGCAACACATGCTGAGACACAAGAGCGCAACAGTCCACTATTATTGAGCAAAAGCAAAAGCATATCACTGAAATAAATGATGGATACAGGCTTGGAACTGAGAATCTTCTGAGTTGTAATAAAATAACTCTCAATATCCTTTTTATCTTACAGATAAAATATTTGATTATCTTACTTCATTTTACACTGAAAGCTGCTTTTGCAAATAGGTCTTCGTCATGAATTCAGTACAGGAAGAAATGTGCAGAGCACTTTGGACTGTAGAAATGAGGCCTTGACATGTCCGGGGCATGAATCCCTCTGTCTTTTCTTCCCTTGAGGCTACAAACTATGTAGACCTTTGCCTAGCAAATAAATTTTACAAAAACAGGTGCTATTTCATCTTGATGCCTCACCAAGAATCAGCAGGTAAGACTGATTTGAGGCTACTCTATCCAAATCTTCTACTACCACATAGCTGCTCCATCTAATATCTCCTGTTTAATAGCTGGTTTAAGACATAGGGCAGTCGGTGCCACCTTGATCTCAGCCTGTCACAAGTCTATGGGACTTTATCCATCAGCCCGAAGTTTAATTAGCAGTCTTGGTAGTTTGACAGGAGAGGCTTGCTGCTGCCTTGGAAATATCTTAGTGAAAAGTTGGTTTAGTGTAGTGTTTCTGTGACATGTTGCTTTCACATAGAGAGGAGACTAGACCTTAATAATGAGTATGAGACCAACCAGCACTTGGTTTTCTGTCTCTGTGCCTCATCTCTGCTGATGTTCTTCACTAAGAATCAGATTTTATTGCCCTTTCTTGAGTAGGGGGTGTTTACAGCTCTGGAAGTTGCACTGAGCAGATGAAGGCCGCAGTCCTACTTTGTGCAAGGAAAAAGAGATTGCCTTTGTGGGCAGGGGGCAGGTTCCTCAGTCAAAGCACTTCTGTCCTCACCAGAAACTTCCTTCCATCACTGTTGCTGCAACCATAAATGCCTCCTTCACCTATTGCTCTACCTACCTATATGGAGATCACCAATTCAACTGATAACTATTACAAAATAATCCAGTCAACCTAGAAAGTTAAGTCTGCATTAAAGGGAGTAGTTTGCCCAGAGCTGTAGATTCAGCTTCTCCGATTTTTTGCTACTCAAGTTCCTCACAGTTTCCTGGAAGAAATACATTTTGCTGGGAAAGGCAATTTGGTAGAAGATTCTGCTGCTGTACTTCTGTTTATCTGGAAATGTTTCGGTTAAAAAAAAAAAAAAAAAGAACAGGGAAGAACCACAGCCCTATCCATTCTGACTGTATTATCAATAGGTTGTAGACAAGACCTGGCCCAAAAGGAAATTACCAAACTTGTCAAGGCTTGGCATTTGAAGATACTTTTGAACCCAAATCTGCAGAAGGTGAGAGTTAGTGATTTAATCCACCATCATCATTTCAGTCTGGAAGATGAAAAGCCTGGAAAGAGCAGCACAAAGTTAGCCTTTAGTTAGGTTATTTCATTCTCACTGAATACCAATTTCCAACATCCAGAGACAAAAGGCATGGAAAATTATCCTAATGTAAACCAGCACGGGGGCCAGAGCACAAGCAGTTAACATTAATTATGCATTACCCAAGCACTGCAGATAGCACCAAACAGGAAGGGCGAAAAAACTCATAACGCTATTAATAATGAACATGAAATTTGTAAACTCTCTATGAGGAATAATTTGCATAGCAATATAAACATGGTATATGAGGCTGAAAAGCTGGGAACAGTATTCTGGTTAACAAAATAGTCATTATTTCCTATGTTTAAAACTACCATTCTGTTTATTTATTTATAAGCACACGGTATGGTCTCTAATTCACAGGTTCCTGACTGGAACATAAGCACTTTGCTACTGTGGATAAGTGCATTCTGTTGGGCACATGCGATAGCAGATCTGAAGCATTTGCCTTGCAGCAAATGATGATGGATGAACTGGATGAACAGTGATTACCAGGGATATCTGCATATGTTTGAAGGTACAGATGGGATAAGAAAGCCATTTTCTGGGAGTCTTTCTATTTAAGTCTGTCTTTGTGTTTTAATTTTTTCTTGTGAGAAGGTATTGCATTGTGTTGTGCGAGTTCTGGGTTCAGTTTGTTTCTTAGCAAAGGTATCTATTAGAATCTGTTCTTGGTTTCACAGTGAAAAAGAGAAATACTGATGGTGACTGTCACCTGTATGCTCTGCTCAAAGAGCTGACATGGCTGGGTCTGGTGGAATGGCACCCCAAGGTTCACTGGGATGACTCTAATCTTTGGCCCTTTGGAAAAAACAAAGATTCACTCATTATGTGTAGAGGACATGGGGGATAACATTAATAGGGACACAGTATCTAAACATGGCCTATGGGTTAAAAACACACCAATTATTTGAGGGCAGGCACTATCCCAACTGAGGTGTGTAGAACATCTTTGCAATGAGCACCACACTGGTTTTCTTATTATCATTACACCTAACCTCAGGCTGTTCCATTCTAGCAAGGGGAAAAGAAGCCATGTCACATTTATTCTAATTAGAACAGTTCCAAAATATTCAGGATTACTTAAAACATGTAAAATTAAAAATAAAATTTATTACACAGTCTTCAAGGGTTCATCAGGCTTCTCTGGAGCTGCTGAGGTTAATCCACGGCAACATTTGTCAAACCCAAGAAAACATGAGCCAATTTGTGTCCAGTGGCATCAGCAGAGAAACCTCTTCTTTTCACCAGGCTCTGAGAAGCAGAGTGCACATCAAGCAAGCTGCAGGTTGCATGCTTAGCAGGGTGGGAGGAAGGACATGCCTCATTCTGTGTCCCTGCCTTTACCGGGGATGCTTCCCACTGGCAGGGCCAAGTTCTTCTGAGCTGAAGGTTGCTTTTGCATCTATCATAGGCACCTCTTAGTGAGTTGGGACTTGTTTGATTTTGCAGAGAGAGTTTGATTTGGCAGAGAGGCCCCCTGGGAGGGTATCTCAGGAACAGGGCATGAGGGAGGACAGGGAAGGATGTGGTCGTATGCTTGATCAGAAAAGCAATAATGAAAAGTGGATGGAGAAGGGGAGAGAACAGTGGGAGTTTTCTCATCAATCCTGGGTCCTGTTGGGCCAGCAGCTCCTCTGGTATGTTTAGAGATGCTGTGTGCCTTAACAGCCTCCATTTACTAATGCAGTAATGACCTGCTGGAGGAGGATTTGGCTGCTGTGCTAATTGCATTCCTCCACAGCACAATAACTTAACACGTTATTAAGATTCCAGAGAAGAGGGTCAGGGAATTCATCTCCCTCCAGTGCTCTCCTGACCCCAACACCATCTCACATACACATACACACACACAGTTTTTTCCTCCTTCCCTAATTTCAACTGAATGCTTTCAGAAGCTGGAAAGTAAATAATCCATTAGTTGTAATACTTGTACTGCCAAAATTTTTTCTTCTCACTCAATGTTTTATGCCTTATTTTGAATAAGCACAAGCTCCAGATCTCTTGCTTTACAATGCTCTTGCAAAGCAAAAAGATTCAGATCCATTACAGAAACAACCTGTGATGTTACCCCCAGGGTGTAAAGGATCTTACTGGAGAGTCAGTACCCTCCCCTCCCTTCCAGTTCATACAAAAACGTAAGGATGAGCAAGAACTGATATGAAGAACCAAATTACCTTTGTACAGCAAAGAGCAAGTCAGTCCCAAGGAACAACTTTGGGGATGGGGAACTCCATCCACTTGAATCTGGAGTTTGTTTTGGAGATCTTGCTGCAAGGGAGTGATGAATGTAATTTATCAAGAGAGGGGGCAAGAGGTCTAGCCTGAGGCCGTTCTTCTTCCATGGCAGAACAAGTAAAAGAGTTGACACTGTTCTTAAAATTCCATCACCTCCCTAGTCCCTTTTTACCTCTGGAAAGAAAGATTTGGGCCCTTCTATTTGCTATTGCTGTTCCTGAGAAAATAATTTCTGGCTTTTTTTCAGTTTTGGGTGATGGCATCTCTGGGCACCCAGACGTGATCAGCTTGTTTTGGTGCTGATGTGGAGCAAGGTGGCCACAGCTTCAGTTGCTGCAAATCATGTCTTGAAGGTAAGACCTCTACCACTGCTCAGATTTTTGCAAGCTCATCCAGCTCTGAGGGATGGAGTGAAGCACAACAGAGAGATGGTTTCTCCCAAGGCTTTTTGTTTTGGTTTGTTTTGTGGTTGTATATTTCACAGCCTGACTGAGTATTGTTCACTCTTTGGATAAATATCTGTTGGAAAAGTATATAGGGAGGCAATAATGAATCCCAGTGTGTATATATTGCTACTTTAGAAGACAACATGCATCTTGACTCCAAGAAGAGAGAAGGGTTAAAACCCAGCAAATTCCTCTCTCTTTATCTTCATTTTCAGGTTGTCTCTCCTACAGTCCTGCCAAAAGATGAGAGACCCAATTGCACCTTTATCAGATGTGATGTTTCTCTTGTGCAGCAGTCTCAGTGAGGGGGGTTGGATCCACCAAGCTAGGTGCCAATGAAACCTGCCCTCAGCCTTGCCCTCCCCTGCCTCACCTCCCCACCCTTTTCTCAACTGCACGCCTTCAGCCTGGTCATACACCTGCAGCAGCTTTCCTGTTAGTGTATGTCAGCATTCCCGACGTTCTCCCACTGGAAATTGTCTGAAAGGTTTCCTCTGTGCCACACGATGCTCAGGCTGTAACAATTTTATCAGCTTGTGCTAGATCTGGTTATTACGCTGCCACTTCTGGAACAGTGGATTTGGAGGGGAAAGAGATTGTTTATTGCTTTGACTTGTCAGAATATCACATGCATTCAGCTCACTAATTAATTAACATTAATTAATAGTAGTAAAAGTTATAAGTGATAACAATGAATGAAAGTATGTTCAAGGTTAAAACTCAGCTGATAGAGGCCTTCCTCTGGCTCAGACTGGTCGGTATCACACTTTGTTTAATAATTCAGCCTCTTTTGCTTGTTCTTTAAGTGTGTGTATCCTCACTCACCTATTCAGAACAGCAAAGAGAATAGAATTGTACAAAATAGTTCATTTGGAAGAGACCAACAAAGATCATCAAGTCCAACTGCCTGACCACTTCAGAGCTGACCCAAAGTTAGAGCATGCTATTAACGCTATCCCCCAACACTTCCTGAACACTGACAGGCATGGGGCATCAACCTCCAGAGAAAGTGGCAGGTTATGAGTTTTTCTGCTGCAGAAATACCACGAAGCTTCATGGGCAAACCAAGCACACTGAGCAGAGCAGTGCAGGAGCCACCTCATCCCAGTGCCATCAGTCCATCCCAGCTAGTCCATCCCACCCAGAGAGGTGACAGCACCAGTCACCCCATGGGCTGCATCCAGCCTGGCATGGGGTAGCTGTTAGAAAAGGGTTGTTGTTGCAAATAAGGCACTCTTAGGTACTCAAAGAGAAGTCAAATTTTTAAAATGATTATGTATTCATTATAAAAAACAACAAGTTCTAGGGTTGTTTAATTTTTTCCCCCTCTGCTAGCAACAGGCTAGTTGGTATGCTGCAATTCGCTGCTCTAGTATGATCATGCTCAGGTGCAGAACAAGTTGGTTTTGGATTTTCCCCAACTAAGCTCATTAATGTATTAGTCACAAACAGACTTCAAGGACACTTGACCTCAGTGTCTCCACTTTCCTCTGATCATCTTCCAGCTTCTGCTTCAGCAACAGAAAACTACAAAGAAAAGAAATGGCAGAGTCAACGAAATGAAGGAAAGGCAGAGATCAGGGCTGTGGTTGGCTGTCAGCTCAGCTGAGAGCAGCCTGTGCCATGCTCTATATCACCAGGTTACTCTCAGGTTGGGAAGCCAGGTTCTTACCTAAGGAGGGATGCTGAGCTTTCAGTTGAATTATTTTCTACGTCATCTTTTTTCTTGCAGAATTGTCAAAAGTTGTTTTTTTTTTAATTTATAAGTAAAACACAGATATCTGAAGTTATTAGTATTCTTATTAACACAGCTGGGACAAGTCTGATAAGCAAACAGCAAAAAAGGACATGATAAAAAAAATAGAACAAACAATGTAAGAGAAAGTAGAGGGACTTTTTTTTTTTTTTTTTTTTTTTAACAAAGAGCTTTTCTTCTGACTTCCCAGCTCTGCCATTCCCCAATTGCATTAAAGTGGTTGGCAAGATGAATAATATTTTTAGATGAAATATACTGGCAGAACAACAGGAACTGCAGCCCCTTTACTGTTCTGCTGGAAATTTCTCCTGCTGTTTCTGGTAAATATGGCTGGTAGCAGGACCTGGCTTGTAGCTTTAACCACATGTGGGAAGTTCACCGGGCAAATATGCCAAGTCTAAAATTAACCCTCTTGAAAAAAAAAAAAAAAAGATTTAAAAAAACAGCCTGGGGCAGGGTGAGAGTGTTTAGGTCATTATTTTTAGTCTTTCTTTCCATTAAGACATGTATAGATTTGGATTAATTAAGGATTAAAAATAAAAAACAACAACAAAACATCTCATTGTTTTCTGGGCTGAAATGAGTACGGCATTTGCAAGAAATACTGTAGCTTTACATCATTAGGTGATAACCAAAGAGACAGGACACTCAGGGCAAAGGCTTTCTGCAGCTGCAGCATTGGTGAGGAGTCCAGACCTCTGGAGGTGCCACGTTGTCCTGCAAGCAGTGCGTTTCTCTCAGCCCCACTGCTGGCACCCCAGCAACTTTTGCAGAGTCCAAATCCATTTGCAAAACGGAGTGTGTGTCATCCATGGGCTTGGGCTTGTGGGAAAGAATTCAAAGGTGTGAAGCAAAAAGGATCCAACTTCATGAGATGGACAAAAGGTGGAGAAACATATGAGCTTGTCTTCATTTTTATGTATTTGTTTTTGTTTGTTTCTGAACTTTTTGAGGACATATCCTGATTGTAACACTGATCTAGCATTCTTAAATGCCTGCATTAATATAAACAGCAAATCAAGGTGAGTCTCATAAAATAGCTCTGCTTTGTCTTTCACCCCATGCAATACGTTGGGATTCATCTCTGCTTTGGAAATGAGATGTAACAATCCAGACTCCAGGCCTTGCTGAGTTTTTTGTTCCTTGCTTTGAGAAATCACTGACCTAATTACTAAAGGTTTTGTTGCTTTTCCTACTCTGTCCTTTGGCACAAAAACCTTTCGGGAACAGTTATTGGGAAGCAGAGGTTTATGCTAATAAGAAACTGGTATGGAGCTAGCTAAGTACATTGTATTGCAAGTAAAGTTAAGATGGAACTACTGAGCAATCAGTATCAGATCCTTCAAGAATTCCCATCAGGAAAAGGGAAACATAGATACTTTGCCATGCCCCTCTGCATATATTCTACCACTTCATGCCTCAGTCTCCATCTTACCTTTTGACTTTTCATGCTTTACTCAAAATAACTACGCTAATAACTATTGTGTTATTTTGTTTGTTTGTTTTTTAATTAATAAGCCCCCACTGATTATTTTCTTCTGCTAGCAGAAATGGGCACTACTGTACAAAGTATGATATGCGAATCTTATTAGAAGCAACCCCTGCTCCAAAATCTTTATGGACTATACTAATAACACAAAAGAATCTCATTGTTTTGGCCAATTTACAAAAATGTCACTTCAGACACAGGTATTTCCTGAACACTCCTTAAGAAACTTGTACAGCTCATGGTCTGAATGCAGCTTTCTGAAATCCTCGCTCACACCTCAGCCCCGTTCGCAGGTAACAGACAGAAGCGAGGAGATTGGTATAAAGGAAAAAATCCAACAGTCATATGGAATACATGATACAGGAATCGTGTGCAGAGCTTATTGTCCCTTGCTGTCTCTGCTGGAGGTGTGGGTAATGGCCTTCAGTTGCACCAGGGGAGGTTCAGGTTGGTTATTAGGACAAATTTCTTCTCTGAGAGAGTGGTGATGCAGTGGCACAGTTGCCCAGGGGGGTGGGGGAGTCACTGTCCCTGGAGATGTTCAAGAAGCATGTAGATGTTGTACTAAAGGACATGATTTAGTGGGGAAATATTGGTGGTAGAAGGACTGTTGGACTTGGAAGTCCTTTCAAATCTTGGTGATGCTATGATTCTATGGTTTGTGATTGATTCTTCTGGCAAAAGAAATGCCAGAGAAATAACCCTCTTTCTTGGCTGGGAGTTCCTGCTGTTATTGAATAAGAAAAAAAATCTTGGTGGTGAATTCCTGTAAGGAATTTTCAGTTGCTTCTGGAGAAGGTTTCAGAGCTATTGCATACAGGACAGAAGTGTTCTCAGGATCATTACTGAAAGCAAAACTTTAGACCTGAAAGCTAAAATGAAACAAAGCGAGCATTCAATTAACTTCTCAAAGTGCTTGCAGCTCCCAGGTCAGGGCAGATGAAAAGATAAATATTGAACAAAGAGCGTTGTTCTCTTTCTGAAGCATCTTAATGAACACAAAAAATTAAACAACGTATTCAAGGAGTGCTTTTGCCTCATATTATGCATCTTCCTCTAAGCCAATGGTGAGATCGTGGCCCCTTAAGGGTGATCAGTTCTTAAAAGTGATACAGGATGATTGATGGCATGCCCAGAGGCAAGTTGGAGTTCCCCCCTTAACTCTGGAAAACCAACATTGTCACTGATCCAAGAGGGAAAATTTCTCATTAGGAAAGCTGTAGTTGTCTGAGAAAAGAGAAAGAAAATTCCATTGCTAAATGTTTTTTATCACGTTTGCTACTGACTTCTGTGACATGAGCAGATGATACAGGTCCTCCCTGATTCTATCTCCTTGCCATCTGTAGAAGGCACTTCTTAACTCGTGTGAGGAATGCAGAGCTACTGCAAGCATTAATGTGGGTGTTGCACTGGGTGTAATGATAGTTAGCAATGTTGCTGCTCGTTGATTGCAATCATTATTCTCACCTATGGTCCCATCTTGACTACTCAGGCAAAAAACCAAAATTGATTGCTGAGCAGGTTGTTGCTGTGAAACCGAGTGATCACATTTTTCAGAGTCCAAATGAGACCTCTCCAGCTTCCCCAAAGGTTATTTGCTTTCTGTCTGTATCTGGAGGTGTAACAACTTCGGGAAGAACATGCAAGGGTTTGATGGAGTGGGATTAGGCACTCTTAAATAACATTTGAGGCTTCTGCACTGTCCCTACAGTTTCTGAGGGATAGCTGCAAGCAGCCCCAGTTTTTGCAGGTCCCAGGGGTTTGAGGAGTCCCTTAGGTTTTGGTTTAGTAAATTATTCAAGGATAAATAGATTAATCCTATTGTATGGATTCAGTAGGCACGTTTGTAATGTATCTATGCTGTATTCAGATCTAGTGCTACAAGCACTTAACTACTGCATAACGGAGTCATACCAGTTCAAATGGGAGAATCAGACTTTTGTGGATCTGAGCCAAAAGCTCATTGGCACCAACAGTGAAGCTTTCTACTGATTTTAGTGAACTGCTGCTAAGATGCCATAAATGCAAGAAAGCTTTTTTACAGCTAGCCCTGCAAAAGCAGTGATTCTTAGAACTCTGGTTTGTGTCTCACGTGTCACTGGCGCACTCATGAGCTAAACTGTGACTACTGAAAGCCAAAAGGAGCATAGATCTGTCCCTGCAGCATCAACTGCTTCCAGAGCAGTCACAGAAACTTAGAACAACTGACTGGGGCTTGAGATCTCCAGAGGTTAAATAAATATGAAACCCTTTAACTATCCACAGAAATTTTTTAATTTGCAGTCATTGTTTATTCCTTCCTAATGACCAAACACACAAACCCAGTATTTTCCCTTAATGTATTCAAGGCTTCAAAAGACACCCAAATTACAAATAAGCCATGGCACTAACATGCCGTGGGCTGAAATACTGAAGCTGCTCGAGTTTTACCACTGACTGCATCGGGTTAGAATTTCACCCAAAGATGATTAATTACCACAACTTTCAAACTCTATAAATGCCATTCTGTAATATTGAATTGTCTAAGACAGCTCGTGCAGATGAAGTAAGAGGAATAAAAATTAGAGGAAGTGGAAACAGAAATAGTTGGAGAGAAGAAGACAAGAGTAACACTTCTGCAGCTTTGCAGCCCTCTGAGACCTGATGTCTGTGGGACAGTTTCACATGTGACAATACAGTTTTACCAACAGCACTCAAACCAATCAGATTATTTTCATCTTTCTGCAGGAAAGTGTCTCAAGTGCAGCCGTAATGAAGATCTGACACATTGACCACAAAAAGAGAAAGAATGACTCCACATTTTCCTCTCGTGCCCAGCCTGTTCCTTTTCTCTCTCATTGCAACTGTTTCATTAAGAATTGAAAATGAAATCTCACATGGGGTTCGTAGTTTGGTCCCTTCAATGTGTGTATGCAAGAGGTGGGGAGGAGGGAGTACATAAAGAAGTATATCGGGAATTGTGCACTGTTCTTCCTTCTACTTCTCGTCCTTTACTCTTTTTATTTTCTTCTTTTGCTTAATGGTGAAACTTTCATGTGTTCTTCCAGTGAGTGAGAGTGGAAAAAGAGAAAATGGGAAGGACATCAAGATCATTTTTAAAGTAATTCAGAATGAGCAACAGCTGAAATCCTAAGAGAGAAAGAGAGAAAGAGAGAGGGGAAAGAAGGAAGGACGGAAAGAAAGAAATGAAACAAGGAAGTAAGGAAGGAAAGAAAGGAAAGAAAGAAAAAAAGGGGAAGAGAAAAAGAGAGAAAGAGAAAGAGAGAAAGAGGGAAAGAGGGAAAGAGGGAAAGAGGGAAAGAGGGAAAGAGAGAAAAAGAAAGAGAAGGAAAGGAAAAAAAAACACAAACCAACTTGCAGCCTTGTGTTCATACACTGCACAGATTGCAAAGTGGACCTCCAGAGTGGTGCTGGCTCCACTCCTCACTGCTGGAAGCATGGCTGCAGTTTCTCACCCTGCAGCAAAGAATCTTATTTACAACAACCAAACCCGATATCTGGATGCTCAAACATAAGCCAACACTGTCAGGCTATCCAAACCCCATTAAAGTCAACAGAAACCCTTTGTCTTAAGGACTCTTCTGACTAGCTTTCTAACCAGCCTTTGCTGCACTGGGCTCATTTTCTTGTCTCCTTTTCACTCAGTCTCATCTGGATGCACGTTGCGTGCTGGAATTGCCTGCACAGAGAGTGCAGGTTCTCCTTTTCTCTCCTCAGTAGCAGCCTGTCAGTGCAGATCCCCAGCTCTTTAATCTTCCTGTTTCATAGGAAAGAATTCACTCTTTTCTTCTACATGATGCTTTGCCCACTGAGTGATGCCATGGCCAAAGGAGCAGACCATGTGATTGCATTCCTTGTGTTCCAGCTACCTCTCCTGCTGCCAATGGAGTGGCAGGGATTAAAGATGTAAAGTTCCTAATCACATTGGTTACAAAACGTTCATGGACTGTGCAAGAGCAAAAAATCATTTCCATGAAGAGCAAACACAAAACACCAGTATCTGCATAGGTTTTAAAACAGCAACATTCCCTCCACTGGGCCATTCCAAACAGTGTTACATGGAATGAACTGCAAGGAACCTGACTGAAGAAAAAGACCAGTGTACTGAATCAGAGAACACCTTGGGGAGAGCATTCTGCTGCCCATCCCAGGGCCTTCTGGCAGTTATCCTCTTTCAGACCCTGGTACCTGTCAGCATGCAGAATATGGGGGAGGGAGGCTAACAGCAATAATTGATCAGAAATGAGACTATCAGTTCACTCCAGTGGCTACGTGATTAATTGTTAGGGTCCAAAAATGCCATTAAAAGCTGCAAATGATGTGAAAATTTGAAGTGAATTTTAAACAAGTATACATTTCCTGACTCAAAGGCACTTTAGCCCTATAGCACTGCAGCTTAGAGATATCTATCTGGCTTTCTTCCGTCAATCGATACCATTAAAGACCTAAAAAAAAATCCTTTTTCTATATAGTTATAAAATATCAATTACATGCATTTTCATTAGCTGAATGCAGCGATCAGGGCTGATTCATTGGTTGTTTGTTTCTCAGTGAGACATTGCTGGCACCCTCCCAGCCACAGCCTCACCCAGCGGGAGCATCCTCTGATCATAGTGGTGGGGACCCACACTGGGCACCACGTGTACACAGCAGCTGAATGCCTACAGCAGTCAACGAGCACAAAACCGGGGCTCTGGGCTTTACTTTCTACTGCCTGTCACCCCTGCAGTGCATGAACCACCGGCGTTTGCAAAGGATGTTCTGCTGCAGGATTTAAAGCTCCAAGCAGACACTAATGAGTTATGCTAAACTCACTGACACTCTTATGGAAAGTACTTTCGCCTCTGTTTCACTGATGTAGACGTTTAGATAGAGAAAAGATAAGTCACTTGCCTGAGGGCATTCACTGATTGAGTATCAGAGACCAAATTAAACCCTGACATGTCTTGGTCCTCAGCTCCCTGTTGTGGAGGTTCTGTCTCCTGAAGAAAATGTTGAGAAAGGAACTCAAGCACACTGTCCCTACATTAAATATGCCTCCTACTGTGCTCTCCCATCCCTTTGCTATAAATACAGCCATGTCAGCACCAGCATGCAGATTTCTCTGTTGATCACAGCATACCTTCCTCCTCCTCCTTTTCAGCTCAGCTCTCTCCCATGTCCACCAGCACTCATTGCCATCCATCTTACATTCCATCTCACATTCATGTGGAACAAAATCCAGATCGAGGTCTGCTCTCAGAAAGGCAGAAGCTGAACATGTCTGGAAGTATATTTTTTAAACCAATCTGAAACGTGCACATCCACAATGAGCGGGGGCTTTGAAAATGCAGCTTTCTGTTTTTATTCATGGAATCCTAGGTTGGAAAAGACGTCCAGGTTCATCCAATCCAACCATTCACCTATCAACAATATTTCCTACCAAACCATGTCACTCCATTCAACATTTATTTATTTCTTGAACACTTCCAGGATGGTGACTCCCTCACCTCCCTGGGCAGCCCCTAACAGTGCCTGATTGTGCCCTTCTTCTCAGAAACAACACAAGAGGAAGGGAAGGCAGTGGAAGAAGGCTAGATTTGTTCTTTGGAAGAAATGTGTAAAATGATAGCATTAATTACGACTGGGTTTTGTTCTCAGGAAAACAAAAACACTAACAGTAAGCCAACGACAGAAGAAGCCATGCCTCTTGCACAACCTACTGGAACCCATGGCTCTGCTTCTCAGAAGTTCTCTTCAACAGAAACAATCAGCCATTTCCTGGATATTTTCTAATCAAAGGAACATATATCCCTGAAGAACTTGAATGGGGCTAGAAAGCATTAGGATCTGTATCAATTCAATAAACCCTAAGCCATAAAGTCTGATTTTCTTTCCCTGTCATTTCAGATTAATAGGCTCTTGACTTCTGTTCCCCTCATTTGGTAATCTTTGGCTTGTAGGACTATCAGGTTATCTCAGGTTATCAGAACAAGCAGGTGCAGCACTTCTTGCCCTGCATTTCTTGCTCTCAGCGGCCTTTGCTCCTCCGTGGCAGATGCTGACACCAGTGCTCCGAGGCCAGGTGCTACAAAACAGCTTCTCCTAGCAGACCTCCTGCTAGGGAACTGTGCCTTATTCCGCTAGTAAGGGTGCCTCATGAAAATCTCTGATCCTTAAATACATGTAAGCATTCATAAGAACATGTGAAGTTCTCCTTTCCAATGTTAATAATCTCACTAGAATCCTTGCTGGTAACTTACCTTGGAATAAGAGGTCTCTCTAAATCCCAGGGCCATCCTACGTGAGTTTGAAACTGGGAATTGAAGCTGAAATCCTAATGGGGAGGGAAGGGAGAATTAGCAAAACACTGTAAAGGGAAATAGAAGTGTTTTTACTGCTGCTGTGTGATCATAAAATCACCCTCCTCCGCACAACAGTCAAGTGTGCCCAAACTAAAATCATTATTTATTGTAAGAAGAAAAATCCATCAATTTCTTTTTCCAGCAACTGAAGAAGCTGTCCTGCTGGACACTGCCTGAAATATCTGCCTGACAGACTGCAAACTTTCCCTTTACACATGTTAAAAAAGTAGAGAAATGTTTCCCTTATTGGCAAATTGAATACTTTCAATTACCAGGATTTTATTTCTTCGGAAGTAATTAAAAATCTGACATTGTTCCTTGAGATTTCCTTCCATTTTAATGATGGAAAAACTATTTCTAATGGTCAATTTCAGCAAGCTCTTCTTCAAAGCTCCCTGTAGCTTTCCTACAGATGAAATACATCTCAAATCGACTCAAGAACTGTGCCTCCATAGAGGTTTTACAAGGCCACACAGCTTCTGTCATCATCGGCAGACATGTTTGAGATGTGGAGACTCAACTCTGGGAGGACCAAAGCCCAAAATTAAACATCCTGTCTCATTGCAACCCCAGCATTCTTCCAGTCACACAGCAGTGCTGGGAAATGCTGCAGGGACAGCTCACGTGGCTCTTCCATACTGCATGCATGAAAAGATAAGATCTCTTCCCACTAAATCCATCACTTTCAGTATGTAGATCAGAGGCTTTGTGCCTTCTAAAGCCAGACCTGTACACACCGCTTCTCAAGCACCACTGAGGTCTGTACTGCTCAGTTCCAGAAGAAGAAGTGCAGTTTAGGGTTGCTCTGTCTCTTGGCTTCTGCTCTGCATCTGCCAGGAACTGTACGTGCTGGAGTTACATCCACACAGGGATCTGCATTTATAGGCAAGCCCACTGCCTACAGCCATAAAGGAACTGAGTCAGCTTGGTCCTCTGGATTGAGCCCTCCAAGGCTTGCAAGTTCTTCCAAGCCCATGTCTCACCGGAGTGTTTTTGGCCAGATGGGAAGAAGTAAGATGCTTAGTGGTAAAAATGACACCATTTTTGATTAAGGGAAACAGTGAAGTTTTCTCAGGGGCAAAAAATTGTAAATTCCCATGAAAATATATCTTCCCTATGAGGAACGCCTAACGAAGAAAAAGAAGAGTTTTACAGGGCCCTTGTTTGCCAAGAAACTGTGCAGATGTGACTCATCTGCTCTCCCCTGGCCAAAAGTTTCCTGGTGCCTAGAAAGAGGCTTGAGTCTCCCTACAGTCTCACTGAGACTCTTCACCTGGAGCAGCACACCCAGGCCAGGTTCCAGCTGAGAGAAACCCTCTTCACCCCTTCCTTGGGCTGTCTGGGTAACCCCAGGGCTAGCATGGCAAGAGGGCTGCCTGCAAAGCTCATTGCACCTCCAACAGAGGTATGATCACCTAACACCTTCCTCCTGCCTGATCTGTGTCTTTTGGAAAATCAGTTTATGTTTTTGGGGAAATAAATCTTATTATGAGGATTGCAGGAGACCAAGTACCTATATCCAACTACTATGTTTTCTTCTCTCTGGTTTCAAAATGGTGGTTACGTTCAGTCAAATTTGATAGAAGGAAGAGGCCTTGAAGACATCACATTCTTTCAAGACTTCTGAAACTTGCTCTTTTTTGTTTAATTATTTCAATTAGAAAAGGGGGAAAAGTATTTGGTGAGGTATTGGCACAGGTTGTCCAGGGAGATGTTGGGGTCACTGTCCCTGGACGTGTTTAAGAACCATGGAGATGTGGCACTGAGGGATGTGGTCAGTGGGCATGGTGGGATGGGTTGGGTTGGATTTGGTGATCTTATAGATCTTTTCCAACTATGATTCTGTGATTCATGGTACTTGTAGTGGGGATTCACCTTCTTCTACCATCATCCCAAAGAGGGAGGCAGCAGATGCCTTAGGTACCCTGAACACCCAGGTGAGGGCCAAAAGTGTGGAACAGAGATGCCCCAAAAAGGCACAGGCACACATATTGAAATCAGAGCCTCGAGGCCATTTTTACAAGCAAATTAACTGTAGACTATGCCTAACTATTTTTAACACAACAGTCTAATAATGGATATTATTTTATGAGCAAGAACACATGCTTCATAAACACGCAGCCTTCTCTAGGAACAATAAAATGGATTTTTCACCACACATATTTTATAGCTAATTTTTTAGCAGTTTAGTCGTAATTCATATTATTGTTACCATTAAGCAGGTGATTATTAATATCAAGTCCTAGTAATTTTTCATGCTCTTTTTTTTTTCTCTAAATTTTTTTTTGTGCTTTGCAATATACTTTCCTTAAAATAATTCTGGTCAGCTTTGGACAACGGAAACCATTTTCTTCTTGAGGTGAACTGTACGTTTTTTAAAAACAAAACACTTTTTCCTACATGGAGAAACTTGGATTTCTGCTACCTTGTCCATTGGCACATATATTTAATTTCTATTATAAGTGACAGCAACGAAACTGCTGTTGAAAGTATGTAATCTGCTGCAATTATGCAATCCAATACTACAAAGCTTTGTTTGCTCTCCTTGTAAGAATAGGAGTTATTTACTTATTTTCTTGAAACAGTGATGAGGGCCGTAGTACAAAGGCATTTTAATCTCAAGTGACAAGAAGTCTGACATCCTTCTGGTTGCCAATGTTGATGATTTCTTTTCTCTAGAGCCTTATTACTGTTGAAAGTATTTAATGTTTTGGCTCTGAAAGTGCATGTGATCAGACATCTGAGGGCTTCAGCTCGTTACCAGCTTTGCATATAGTTTAGATGTCTGTCAGAGGTGCTCTTCCAGTGTGAAGAGGTGAAGGTGTGTTGTGTCAGGTCCCCAGTCTGGTTGGCCACTATAAATCAGGAGATCTCAGGTTTGTAGTTCAATGTTATCTTTATAGTTGTATTGAAGGGAGACGTAGACATTGCATTTGGTGTTTCACTCATGCACTTTGGTGTGTTCAGCATGCTCTAGCTGAACCATTGGAGCAATCCTACAAACTGCATAAAACTGTGTATGGTCTCCCCTTTGCTTCCAAGGAGGGTTTTGCAGCCTGGATGTCTCGAGATGGGGATTTCTGCCAACTGTGACTCAGGAAAAGAATTTAAATGCGATGGCTTCAGCCTATTCCTCTATGGAATATTTGTCCACATCATAAAACCACCGGACACAATATGGAAATGCCATCGACATTAAACCAAATGATATAATCCCACCTAATGATATTATAACGACTCCCGAGTGAACTAAAAATGATTGGGCAAGTATTTCAAAGTGTTACAGAAAGAGTTTTTATAGAATAAAGGACTGTGTTTGCCAACCAGTGGCCAGACACATAGAACAGACTCAAATGAGTTAGCCAGTTCCCACACTGTAAACCTGTGGCTGATTTTTAAAGAAACATCTTTTTTTAATTAGTGCTTTTACTTTTTTTTTTTTTTTTTTTTAGAAATTCAAAGGAGTTTTCTGAAGCGCGTTTTATTTTTTAAAATACATTGCTCCTATTCCCAATTAGCTCCTTCTAGTCTGCAGTAAAATCCCCTGATGAGTAGATAGGGATTAAATTTCTGTAAATTTGCCATTTATGAACTTGTGAGTTGCTAAATGATAGTGGCCTTTCACCTAACTGCTGGTTGTACTTGGTGCGTCTCTATAGATTGCTGTGCAATCTCTCTGCTCCAGTATTATTCTTTTTACTGATTTTGCAGAAGGTACATTCTGGCATAGTTCTAAAAATCTGATCCAAATGGTTCATGAGCATGGCTGACCGTCTGCTCAATTGAACGTCTTCCAAGTGCAATTTTCAGCTCTTCCTTTCCTCTGAAGAAATGGATTGGGAAGAGAGAGATCTTTCCCTTCAATCTAGGAATATTCTCTTCATTTTTGACCAGCTGGAGAAGTTTATCCCTACAGAGAGAAAGATCATCTCCTACAGTGATGATACTCAGGGTCCCGATGTTCTTGAAAGGTGAGCTGTCCCTGAAGACCCTCTAGGTTACAAGAGACATCTAATAGCATTCACAAAAATAAAAAATAAAAAATAAAAAATAAAAAATAAAAAAATATAATAGGAAAGGAAGAAATTATGTTTGGTAGCTTGTAATGTGTTTTACACGCAAACCTGAAATAAATGTAAAAGCTTTTATTTGCATTCAGCAACAAAAAGCACTTGTTTCACATTTTCTCTTTCTTGATCTAAATAGCTGCATAGTGTTTGACTTGCTAGATCATGGGGCTTGGTATAGCCACCCCTAGGGCACCGTCCATTATACTTGCTAATAATTGTTAAATATCTTTCATCAAGTGTTATTTGAAGACGCTGCTTGTCCAGGAGATCAGGTTGATGGACATCATGAGTTACTCTGGTTCTGTGACATGCAGCACCTCCCACTAACTACCATCTCAGCTTTAGGTGAGCTAAGAGTCAAGGTCCTGTTTTCTTTCAAAATGGAGTCAAGAGCATTGCCTCCACTCAGGCTCTAGGCCAAACAATGGTTCACCAGGATATTTCAGTTTTACTCAATTCCCATTCAAAGCTCTTCTCTGTACATGTCAGTGCTGTGTAAAGGCAAGGCAGATGAAAGCTATTGTAGAAAGAGCCGTGTATGACCTGACCTAATTTAGGTAGGGCTATGCAAAGGTCACCATATCCTCAAAAGTTGCTTTTATGAGCTAAGTGTGGTACAACCAAATGCTCTCATTTCAAACAGCCTGTCACAGGCAATATTTTTGCCTGCTTTCCTTCACTGAAGGTGGCTCTTCCAGAACGGGTGCTTTGGACACCCACAGTTCACACTTCAAACAGAAGCATGGCATGAATTTTACTCTCTAGATGTAAACTTAGGTACAACATCAGAGCACCTCCGCCCAACTTGAACTGCAGCTCCCAGAGGCTTTCCTCGGTTCTTGAAGGGATGCTGTCCCTCCTCTTCATTCTCTTTGCTCTGAGGCTTATTAACCCCATTAGACCTTTAAAGAGCTTACTTAATGCTCACCTAATGCTCCACCACTGGGCTGTAGGTGCTTGAGTTCCTATGAGTTTCCTCAGGAGGAGCTTATGGCTATTTGCAGCTTCACAGTGGAACCAAGACAGGTCTGCTGCTGCCTCTGCTTGTATCTGGCTCTGAAACAGAGGAATAATATTGCCCACAAAAGGGGCTGCCCTCTGTGTTCTCTAAGATCTGTGCTGCATACGAGAGCAGACATGGGGGCTGAGCAGTTTGTTAAGCATCATCCCACTTGAACAGAAGGGCAAGTTCAAGATTTGCTCTGAAAATACACTAAGGACTTAGTTATCTAGCTGGGGTTAGCTGATGCTAGGCAACTTTTTCCATAACACGCCCATGACCCCCAGTGCCCTGTTTTCAACAGGCAAGTCTACTTGGCCCCAGGGTTTAAGAAGATTAACACGGAAAAATTCAGTGATCCTAATGGCCCCTGTTGGTCTTGAACTACAATAAATTTTTGGTAAGCTCAAATGTCTTTGTAGCTTGTGATGGGTGAATGGTGCCTCCAGCACACACAGCAGCAGGAAGCTCAAAGTCGTCAACAGAACTTGCATAACCGGTTGGTTCCAACATCAGTGTAATGTCTTCACTTGAGACTACTGGAAATCATTTGAGTGCTGCAGTTATTTATATCTAATGAGGATTTCCCCAGAAAAGACAGGAAAGATTATCTTCTCCCAAATGCCTGAGTTCAACAGAAACTGAGCAATGAACATTTTCTCTGGAAAACAAAGGATTTGCAGTCATTGCAGTCCACTGGGGTCCCTTTCAAAGTTTTTTTCGTAATGTATTCAGAATAACTTGAGTCAGGCATTTTATAATGCTTTTGAATGCTGTGGTGACATAAGCAGTACAAGACAAAAGTCAGATAGATAAATGTATTGGCCTAGAAAATAAAATTCATCCCTCATCAGACTGCTTGCAAATTTAGCTACACCTGATGATATTTAAACTAATGCAACTGAGAACACAGCACAGTGTGAGAGCAAGTAAAATTTTAAGAACTGAGTCCTGAATTTCTTCGGTTTAAGGAAAAAATTTAAAGAATGTTTTTTCCTGATTTTTCTGATTTCAGTGATTCAATGGACTTCTGCTTTATCCCTTAGAGGGTGAAAGAGTGTGATTACTCACAGATACACATCATGATCCCCAAATGTCTGCTATTGCCATAGAGTATTGACTGTCTCATGATTTTCACCTGTGCCTTATGGACTAGTGAGTCTGCATATGGAAAGGAACAAGAGCAGCCAACCATCACACAGCAGCAGTAAAAAAATAATAAAAAATAAGACACTCTGCCCGAGAGGAAAATAATAAGCTAGGAGGGGGCAACAGTCAGATGGTATTAGCTTTTTCTTGGGTAAAGTGCTGTAGATACAGATTGACTTTGTTCAATATTTACTATTCTTTCCTTTTACTTGCTCTGAAGCGAGGACTGGGAGCACTTTGCTAAATGGATTGAAATTATCCTGGCTTCACAGCCTGCCTTGTAAGTGCCCTGGTACTGTCTTTGGCTATGATGTTTTGAACTGACACAGAGCCCCCTTTCAGGGGTTTCCATAGATTCCCCTGCCCCTGCTATGGCAACAGCACACTCTGCTCTGTTCCTACCCAGCACTCATGGTCTGTTTGCGTGAGAAAGATGCAGCTCCTTGGGGAACCAGCCATCCCAATGGGTTTGAAAGCACAGAGCTGCCCAGGGTCAGATTCCCCAGCTGGTTCACGTGACCCCACATTCACCAGTCCCTGCTGCCAGAGGTGTGTGACACCTGAACTCTGGCATCTCATTCACCTGGCCAGGTTTGCCTGGGGAGCAGGGAGTGGGCCACCATGAATCTCCATGTGACTTTGACCACTTGTCCTTTATAAAGCAAAGTCTTCAGATTGCAGTCTCCTTCATCTAAACATAGCAGCACTGGCACCATGGAAGCAGGGTAGGTATTGAAGCCTTTCCATGGCACACTCTACTCTTTCATTTAAAAGTTGCATAAGGACTCCATGACTTTATGAAAATCAGATACATTCACTGTCTCATTTCATTGATTTTAAGATTTGGCAATAAATAAATAAATAAATACATAAAATCTAAATTCCAGCCATAGATATTTTGTCCAGACTCTTGTATTTCCAACAACTTTCAGATTACCTGCTGTGTCTAAGACTTTTAAATATGGGCTACTTGCAAATCAAGTGGGCTATTACCTTCTCCATCCACCTATACTGGCAACAATGGCCATGATAGCCTCTGCGTGGGAATTATTGGCAAAGCATTGCTGATGTTTTCTTCAACACTGGAGACTGGAAGACATCTAAGGGAAGAGCTTGCCTACCTGTATGCTGCTCTGCACTTCAAACAAATACAACACTTAGAAGCACAAGTTCACACGAAATCAGTGGCCACGCAGCTCAGCACAGACCTGAGATGGCCAAACTTCTATGAATTCTCTTTCCCCAAGATGCCATGAGTTGCTGTTGTCCCTGTTTATGAAATCAGAATCACCGGTGAGGAATAATATTGGAAAGAAGAGCTGAGAGGTGCAAAGGTAATATCTGTCTGATCCTCAGAGAGCCTACACCTTCACTCCAACCTTCAGGAGATATTGATGGCTTCACAACGGATTTGGAAAAATATGGGATCAAGGGGAATATGAGTGTGATTGGTTCTAACTCCTCGAGCTTGGTCATCTTTTAGCTTTAATTTACTTGGAGAAACAACTTCTGTTTACTTTGCATTTCACCTGGTACAGTTCACCATAGTCACCAATTAACATCTCGTGATTGCGGGCAATAATCCTACACACTCCATGCATCCCTGATGGCAAATATCAGGCTGAGTGCTGGGGTGGTCATGCTGGTGCACATGCTCCTGGCTCATTGATCTGAACAGCAACTAAGCACTGTGTCATAGTGTGGTGCTGGCCTGCTGATATTTGACCCAGTACAAGCTGCTTTTCCAAAGTAAAATATTGGGCTTTTTGAATTACTATAATGATCTTAATAAAGAAGATGCTGTGGAATATGATGATTTCAAACCAGAAGCTAAGATCATTTTGTAGTCATGGATAGAAAACAAATGAGGAGAAGGTTACACCATGGATTTACTTTTCTATAGCTTTTAAGACTTCATTTTGTGTGCCTACAGCAGTAACATTCCAGGAAATACTTTATATCTCTGTCTCTCAATTCTCATTTTTGTAGATACTGAACACCAAACTCTCCAGCTTGCTAACCACCACTAAAGCAAAGTACTCACCGAAATGTACAAGTGACACTTGCACTCAGCAAAAAGATGCACCAAAAAAGCAACAAACAGCTTTTACTTCTGCTCCATTACTTCATTCCTTCTCTCTGTTCCTTTCGTTACAGTGCCAGGTACCATCTGCATGCCAAGAGACAGGAACAAGTCCCCCAAGTTTACATGCAAGAAACATCTCCCTCCCCTGCTGCTCGGTGGAGCATCAAGTCGCTGCTGGGCAGCTCATGGGATGCCACGTATCCCCCAGGCTGGAGCCTGTTTGTTTCCAGCCACTGCCTGCCCTGCAGCATGCCTGCTGCCATGGCCCAGCAGCCTCTGCTGCTGGCATCCTACCAGCCCCACTGCTCCCAGCCACACCGTGCAGGTGGGGCACGGCAACCAACAGGGGGGTCCTGGCTTGTTCAGAGAAAGGCAGGAAATCTCAGTGAGGAGGGGAGTGTGAACGTGGGATGGGGTATAAGTGCTGTCCCCAGCCAGGAGGAGTCAAAGCAAAGCAGCTGTTTTGAACGGGAATAAAGAGCGATGCTGAAGTAGCTGTGAAGTGGCTTGTGCCAAGTGGAGCAGGGGTAGGGCTGGCTGCAGGCTGTGGCAACTTCGCAGGCTCCACAAAGAGCCACTGTTTCCTTGCATTGCTCCCTGTCCTCAAGGATGCAGAGTAACTGTGTGAATTTTCTCCTTTTTAAGCTTGTTTGCTTGCTTTTTGTTCCAATCTCCAGGTTTGAACACATTTGACCAGATGTCAGTCTGTGGAACTCAGCTTTATATTGATTTTTAAACAGCTGTAGCCTGTCCACTTAATCACGAGTGGATGTTTCATGTTTTTGGGCTACCTGTTATTAGAGGTTCTCTATTTGGCTGTATCAATATGCAGATTAATATAGAACAAACACAGATCTCTTTGTGGACCATCTACCAAAAGGCAAAAAGGTTACATTCTCAGAATCCCTGCAAGGAATAATCCAACCCTCCATCACTATATCTGCATTTAAATATGGTTACCACTCTTACCCCTACCTTCTGTCAGCATTAAGCTATTAAAAACAGAAACAACATACAGCAGTTTGAGCCAACTTTGTATTTATCTGATTGTAGTTTTTAAGAGATGCCTTTTAAATATTCCTTGACAGTCAACAGCCTCATTGAATTCCTGTCCCCCTCATTAACAATCACTGAAGATCACTGGCAAGTTGGCCTGAATCATGAACGGAATACACTCACCTTGTGATGGATGCTGCTGTGTGATATAGGCCATTGGGTTTTTAAGCTGTTGCTGCTGTGATGTCATCGCGCTGTGCTCTGACAGTGCTGTGCAGAGCTTGGATTACCTGCAGGTGTTTGGTGATGCATGGTGCTGCTTCCCTGCTAAAACCTGATATTGCCAATGTTGCTGACCACTGAGAAGCCAAAGCCTGCTGTGAAAGGCTGGTGCTGTGGGGAACAAGAGCTGTTTATCAGCTGCACTCAATGGTGGTAGAAAGACCATTCCACGGCAGTACTTTGTGCTGGTATCTACAGAACACAAAGGAAATGACTGAGCACTGTGCATGGATCTCCCAGGTCCTTCACCTGAGCTACCCAGCTTCTGTTTGAGGCTTTTCTGGTGCTGTCAGGGGGAAAAAACAGCAGGCATTGCCAGGATGATACCTGGGAAGCAACTAGACACCCAGATGAGAAGATTACATAGGACCTTCTGGGGATTTCTGTTATGATACAATGAGTTATAGAATCTCCTCCTTAAGCACATCTCACAGTGTTCCCCGAGACAAGGAGCTGAGGTCTGTAATTCTGATGCTTTCAGCTTACTGTGTTCCATGACTAAAGCACTCCGCTTCCGCAGAGTTCAGTTATGCAACCTAAAAGAAACACTTACCAGAAATCTGCCAGGGCTTATCTGCCATGAGCATTTAATTGAAATGCTGATGCAGAGTATGATGCATAATGCTATGGCTGATACACAGATGGGTTTGAGCTAACTGCAAGCCCCTTTTTGCAATAACTTGTGGTAAACCTTGTTCCTGAAGTCTCTGCAGGTCTCTCTCAAGTAGCTGACTAGAAAACAGCACCAAAGAAATGCACAGGACTACTTTGCAAAGCATGATGATAGTCACTGTAGCAGAGGCTGACAGAGAAGAGTCTCAGATGCTTACTGATATAGGAAAAACTACATGTAGAAAAGTTACTAGTGTTTCTACATTTACAAGAAATAAAAAAAAAAAAAAAAGAAAAAGAAAAAAAAGATGATAGCTTCAAAAACACACACAGAAACAGAGAATTCTCCTCTGAAAAAGACCCATTTCCTGTGAGAAATACTAAACTCACTTCTGTGTCTGCCATTCATTCTGCACTGCTGCACTCCTGCTAAGCACACACAGCTCACCAGCAAGCAGAGGATGGCTGAGCCCCTGGGCCTCCTGCAGAAACAGTGGGAGTACACCCTTTGCCATCCTCCTTGTGTTATTTCCCAACAGCTGAAATGTGCACTGAACATTTTATTCCAGTTAACCAAATGCCAGTTTCCCCATTAATAACTTCCCATGACACTGAATGAAGTGAACAAATTGTGAAGTCTGTTCAGGTGTAGATCAGGAACAAATGCAGAAGTGAGCCTTGCTCCTTGCAATATTGATCATGTAGCTTTTCAGAGGGAACACTTCCATTTTTTTTTTTTCCCCAAATAATTAAAGTATAATATTTTACAGCCTGATAAAATTTACAGGGACCCTTGGCAAGTAATTATAGTGCTTCTTTAAAAGAGACCCCATAAAAGATGCATGATTAGAAAGTTAAGGATCTGGATAGAATTACAACGATGTGACAAATAATTTACAAGCGATAAACCATCCCAAGGAGAGGGGGAGGGAAGTTAAAAGAAAAGGAGGAAAGAAACATTAAACTAACCAGTGATGAAGTCTCACAGTGAAAATTATAAATTTCCGTCCTATGTTTGGCATTAAGTTTTTTGTAACTATAAGTTGCTGTGCTTTGGCTAGGGAAGAGATTTTGGCTAGAAAAGCTCTAACTTAATGGTGACGTCAGGTATTTCTTTTCATCAGTGGATGTTCTGAATCTGGTGCAATAGCTTTCATTTTATTACATGCGTAAGATAAATATTCTGTATAGCTGCTTTGCAGTACTAATGATCCCTAAGACTGTGGAACAGTAGCTTGGAGGATTTTAATCTGCCTCCAGATGTTGTCTGAACTCAGTCTTTATAGAGTACATTTATTAGGTTTCAGCTGAAGAAAAAAAAAAAAAAAAGAAGAAGAAAAGAAACAGTGATGGATTCCTGCTCAAAACACCCTCAGATCTGGGTTAAACACATGTTTAAGTGCGGGTTTGAAATTTGCTGATAGGGCCCAAATTTACAGGAGATGAAAGGTATCTGCGGCAGAATGATTAAGGAAAATGAAAAAGCCTTTCTCACCTTAATCATTCCTTCTTATAAAAATATCACCACTAAGATCACCAAGTCCAAGCACGGAACCATCCCACCATGCCCACTCACCACGTCCCTCAGTGCCACATCTCACATTTTCTCTAACACCTCCAGGGATGGTAACTCCACCACCTCCCTGGGCACAGAAATATGAAACTCAATGCCCAGCTGTGTACCTCTTCTCTTTAACAAAGCCATACCTCCTTGGCATCAACCTAGATCTTGCTTTGATAACTTCAATTAATATCTATGAAGCGCAAGTAACTCTATGAGAGTTTGTTCTCCCTTCTTAATAGATGAGATGCTCTTCAGGCTTTTTGAAGATATTGCATTATTTTTTTTCTTTGGAAGTTATCTGAATTTAGAGCCTCAAAAGGATGCATTTCAGTAGTGGTAATGCCACACTGAATCATCTGAAATGTTCCCAGCACGGGGAGTTGTACTCTGGCCCTCTTGTATCTAAAGAAGTTCTAAAAAGCAAAACAATTCAAGTTGGACACTGAAGGGCTAGAAGACAAAATTTGACACTGATTTGATGTCAGTGCTTTGCTGATTTCTCCTGCAGTCAATTGCAGAATCAAACACATTAATCAGATCAATTCGTGCACATCTGTTTTTCAAAAACCAGATGTTGATAGGATAAAAAGGATAGGCAACACATCTTACCCTGACTGGTGTAAACTGGGAGGCAAATAATTCAAGGTGCCTGGATTAGATGCCCATGGCCATGAGAGAAGAATGGTAGAAGTGGTTGCGTATTTCATGAGATATCTATTATAGGGCTTGCTATTTCATTAATGCATTCTTCCCAATCTCCCCAGCTTCAATACCTTACTGGTAGCAAAAAGGGCATTCGGTTTTTTGAAACTCTTGGTGAGAGCTCATTACCTCTTCTCATATCCTACCAATGGCAAAAGCAGAAAGTCTGTCATAAACTCCTTTTCTTCTGAGTACATCTGATAATTCCTTTTTAAGCCTCTTTATCGGGGCAGGCTCTAATTTATTCACAAGTAACAGCAGATTAGCAGGAATTGGAATAAAGTGGATTTTTGTGAAAAAAAAGTCAGAAGGACTCTACTCCTGTGGAACAGGCGAAACACTGTGGGCTTAACGCCTCCTGAAGATGAACTGAGGAATTGGTTTCGAGGCCACAGTTGTCACTTGCAATATCAATCAGGCTTTACCTTCCCCACGGTCTGAGTGTAGCACAGTCGGTGAATAAAATGGGAAAGAAAGAAACTACAGGAGAAAACACAGAGATTTCCCAAAGAAACACCTCTTCAGCTTCTCTTATTCTCGCCCTAGGAGTCAGACATTGTAACCCTGCTGCCATATTCTTGCGGTTTGTTGAGTGGAAAATGCACATGTGTTCAAAGAGCTGTACTGTTAGAGGCTCCATCCGAAATGCAGTGGAACATCTGTAGGACAAGGCAGAGGTGTCAAGTGAAGTGTGTACATCTCAAGCGAATGATACGGCACTGTGTTGACAAAGCCTTCTGTTGGAGCTGGGTTTTCTCAGCACAGCAGCAGGCAGCTCAGCTTTTCCCAGACAGGGATGCTTCTTTGAGATTTCTCCAGCTTGCCTGCCCATGCTTGAGAAGCAGGGCTTCAGAAGTAGGCACACTGCAGTTAATACATTGCAAAATCTCACCTTTTGGGGATAGTTTGTTAGCACTGTGTGATTGGAGCAGCTTGCAAATGGAATTTTATTACTCTTCAGTCCTTTCTTTTCTTGGAAAAAACCATGCAGGGGTAACCTAGGTGTTGCAGCCATGACTCCTGTGCTGAAAGGCACCAGCACCTGCAGCAAGGGATGTGTGTCCAGAGCTTCTGGAATGACACAAAACATTAGTGCTCAAAAGCCAAAAAGCTTCTTGTGCATGCAATACAGAAGTTCCTAAAAGGCTGCTTTTCCAACTGAAACATATACAGACTCACAGGCATCTTTTTTACTTGCCAGAACAGAGAAGGTGCAATTGCAGAGCTAAGAACACACTTGTTAAATGTCAGTTTTACAAGAAAAGAAAGAGCAAGCTAGCATACGGGTAGTATTTCATCTCCAGAAACCTGTGCTTGAGATGATCTCAGCATCAAAGACGAGCTCTGAGCTTCCCCATATTCTGGGAATGCCCTGATCCAGAGTTTGGCTCCAATCGTTGTGTAAGCAAGAGCCATGTGCTAAGCTCAGATCCAGACTGGAGTCTTCCCAAAATCTGAGGAAGTTCAGATCCAGGGTTTTGGCTTTAGCCCACGTCTAATTCAAACCAAATTGTCATCGAGATTCCAAGTGGAAATGAGTCAGGCGGCCCCATCTCAGCAGCTGATGAGATGTCCGCACTGCATAATCACCGCACGCAGTTTGGCAGCCAGCAAGCGCCCAGCCTGGGAGCAGAGCACGGCTGCACCTGCAGCTTGCAGAGCTCCTCTGCTCCCCAGGGCCACTCCTGTTCAGCACCCACCTCCTGGCAGGGCACAGCCTGATCCTCTGCAACACCTGGACCTCATCCAGAAGGTGAGCTGTACAATGTACAGATGAGAACTCTGTAAAATAGAATGACCTCCAATTTGGCATGGACACTCAGAGCCACGCACGGATGTTGATTGCTGTGCATCCCCATTCCTTATTGGCTCTGCTTTCTTGCTTCTGGGAGTCCCCAGTCAGGAGCTGCTGTCCCTTGGGATACATCTATATTGCAGTGCAGACTCCCCTGCATGGCAGCAGGGAGCTTCATCATGCCATTCCCCAAGCAGATGGCTGAGGGTACTTGCCTTCTCCTGTGGTCACACTCACTGTGGTGGTGACCCCTGTAGATTTACAGTGGGAATCTCTTCATCAGAAGGCGGTTTTGCATCAAACCTGGAACAAGCATTTAAAGGATTGTTTCCATCGTCCTTGTTTAGATTTCAAGAAAGCCTTCCTCAATGCAGCACGGAGCTCTCATCCCATTCTCCACATGCTTTGAAATGGCAATGCTCAGTTGTGCCATTCTCACACAGCTCCAGTAGAAATCTCTTGCTCTTGTTACTAGCAATATTTATATCAGCTTTCTAGTAATACAGCCAGACCTTTGCTGTGCTAAGTGTTTTACAAACATGCAGGAATGCAATTTTACAAGCTATTCACTCTGGTGTCCAGAGCAGCAGTAACGACAAACTTGAGCTGGGCCGTTTCCTCTCAGCTGCAGAGAAATCTCAGGGAAGAGATGACCACTTCTCCTCTGTCTCAGCCTCTGGGATGGAAGCACACATAAGCTCAATGGAGAAGTTTAAAGATGAAAAGATCTTTCTTTCCTATGCATTTCACCCCAACATTTTAGAAAAACTTGTTGCATCTTTAACACTGTTGCTCCCTTTGCACAGTACACAGAAGATCATGTACTGTTAGGGGAGGCAGAGTGGCGAGAGTGTGCCATGAAGTTGTTGCTGGGTTCCACTTGTGCACAGGACCACGCTGGAGGAGTGAACAATTACTGTAATGCAACTGAAAAAGCAGCATAGTTTCCCTACAACTCTGACCAAAAGCTTAGCTGTGCTGTTCTCTCTGAGCCTGTAGCCCAACTGGGGCAGAGAAACCCCACTCTGGAAGGTGTGAGACATGGGTGAAAGCCTGGAATGACCTACAGACAGAGGATGAAATATTTGCATTTCTTTCAGTGCTTTGCCTCCCAGGAAAGAGTTAATGAAAAGTAGCTAGACATAGCATGGTGTTTCTTATGGAATCACGTGTTGTGAGAATAATGCAAGCGAGCAGCTTTCGCAATGATGCTGAGGTCATTCGACCACAAGCCTGCAGCTCTATTATTTGCAAGGCAGAGGTTCTGAGACAGAGTTGTGGGCAAAAGTTCTCATTCGTGGGAATCCTGTCAAATCTCTACAGGCCTCAGAGACACCTGGAAGGAGATGAGCATGACAATTATTTGCTAAAAGAAGGGGCACTTTTGTTCTCTCCTTTCAGCCACCCTCACCCCATAGCAAGTCAGCAGCCTGTTGTGGTTTTGTCCCACGTGATGCCTCTGAGAGAGACAAAGAAGTGCAACATCCTATCGGAGTGAATCACATAACTTGGAAATGACCTGATTCACACGTTTTCCATTCTCCATAGCTGATGTGAGTCTTAAAAGAAGGAGTAATAGGTTCTGATGTTTAGTCTACAAGTTGTTGGAGCCTATGTTCCATTTTCCAGCTCAAGTTGGAACACAGGAAAATACTGTCTTTTTTAATGAAGAGCCTTCTTGTCAGAGATGGCCAAATGCCTGCACAGGGCCTGCCCAAAGACCTTGGAGGGCTCAAAAGAGCAAAAACCAGCACTGATACCAGTGTGGCACCAGGATGTGCTCAGGCAGCCCTGGTTGCCATGTAATGAGCAGAGCATGTTGTGGTCTAAGTAAAGAAATCTCTCTCAGAATAAATAGATAACAGCAATAAAATTGTGTATTTCTATATCTAATGGCAAAGAGAAATCTAATTGATGTTTAATCAAGAAATCTTCCTGGCTGTGGCACTGAAAGCTGAGTGCTGCAACATGTGCCTGACAAATTGAGGACCAAACACTGCTCTTCGTAAACAGTGGAAAAAACTTCCTAATGACTAAAAGCAGAAGGACACAGGCCCCCTGTAACTAAAATAAAGTTGCACAGGAACCTCATTAGAGGAGTTAGCCTGACACAGGAACCGGACACAAGATCTGGAGAACACGCAGCATGTATGCGAGCCACTGTCTTTGTTTATCTTGGTTTCAGTGGTTTGCTTTATGTTCCAGTTGGAATTATGTATATACATTTTATATATACAGAAAACATAATTTTCAAAACGATCTGGAGCACCACCACTGGCATCTGCTCAGGTCCAGCATGCCAGTATCTGCCAGGCTTCTCCTTTCATGGTTTCTTGCAGTCAATGACACACGGGTGGGCAAGGGAAAAGAGGACCAGGATGGAGGGGAGGATGGCAAGCAGAAAACAGAATATTCTTCCATTCCCAACTTCATTTGTTCATTCTACATTTGTTATTATTACGTAAAATCATTTTGGGCTCTCAAGGTTGTTGGTACTGAGTTTAGCGACAGCCCTGCCTTCCTTTTCTGGAAAAGCCAGAAGGCTGGTTCTGAGCTCTTTATGTTGATTTTATTATAATTCTTTTGCTTTGAAAGACTCTTTTCTACGGCACATACCACATTTTGGAGCAGTAACAGTTCCAGATGCGCTTGAGATAAAAACCCAGGCCTAAATTAGTCTGAAACTCAGAGAATTTGAAATGTCACTGTGCAACCTGTCTCCCCCCAAAAGGAGAAATTGTTCTCCAGATTCACTTTTGCCTGATCAATCTTTTAGTCTTAGAGTTAGCCCAGGTCAGTATGGATAATAAAGTCACCAGACGCTTGCTACAGCCAAGCTTGGGCACCCAGCTAGCTGAATAGACGAGAGCTGGACAGAGAGAGGTTAAAGGATTAAGGAGGTTAAAGGGTTTGTCCTGTCCTAAGGGGAAATGGGTACAATCAAAAAGACATTAATGTCTTGGGTATTATGACCTACAGCCCAGTGGTTTCAGTGTGCTCTTTCCGACCCAAACAATCATCTTACATCACTGGCAGCCAGAACATCCCAGCGGATCCCATCTCTCCCAGGGCACCACTGTAAATAACCCTCAGTTTGTACTGAAACATTGACATTGCAGGGGTAAAACTGAGGTCAGAATGTGGGCCGCATTTTCAATATTATCCTAAACTGGACATTTATATTTTGAAGGACTAGAGAGTACAAGCTCTCTGTTCTGTAGTATGTGAATATTTTCTGTTTTAAAATCAGGAGTTCTTGTGTTGATGGATTCTCAGATCTTTACTGCACAAATGATTCACATATTTCCATGCAAGAGGAAAAAAAAAAAACTTAAGAAAGATTAATTCATTAAAAAAAAACAAAGCACACAATAAAGGCATAGCATTGCTTATAGATGATTAAGAGTCTACATTTAATTTGTGGTGGTTTACACAGCTCCCAAAAATAATACCTACTGCCTCCCACAGAGAGGGAGGAAAGATGTGTGGTCTGCACCCTGACCAGCAGGGTATGGATTCCCACAGCATCCAATGCACTTCTGTGCAAGGAGGAGCAGATCCAGTGGCTGCCTCTTCTCTGAGGTAACCACGCAAAATCTGTGTGAAATAACTCTTCCTGCAGGGCCATACACCTAGGAGTGGCAGATGTGTTCTGGGATGGGAAATGATGAGACAGTGGAAAGCAACTGTATTGGCATCTGATGGGCTGTGTTAAGCTTAGGTGTAGCTTATCACAGTCAAGAGCCCCACGGTTGGAGGACGAGGACCATTCACTCAGTGCAGCACACAAAGCACCACTGAACTTCATGCCACCCTCCAGGCAAGCCTTGGGGAGCTATGGTCTCAACAGCTAGTTAACAACTAGTTAAAGGGAACAATGCAACTCCTCCAACTTCCCCTTGAGAACTGTGTTAAATGTGGACAAATGACCCAGCAACACGTTCAGAGACATGGGATACCACCAAGAAGGGGTGGTTGTGCGTCCTTCCTGCTCTGACAGACTGCGGTGAGTGTGGCTCTGGGGGCTTATATTTTCATTCCAGGTATTTGTGTTTACTTTTTATTTGCTCTTTAAATCACTTGGGGAGCCTTTTGTGGGGCTGAAATAACATCACATCAGACCTTCTCACGGTTCTCCAATTTCCCGGGAGTCAAAACATGGTGGAAAGACCAGATCTCACATTATTTTTGGCCGCACAAACTGCACCCATGGGAAGGAAGAGTAGAAGACCATTAAAAAACATAATCATAAACAATGGAATATTGAGGTTTGGGGGAGTTTCTGTGGAGCCTGAACACAGGTTAAGGATCAGTGGTTGATTACAATTACTTTCCTGGTTCCATACATCCTACCTGCTGTCCTTCAGGCACTGTACTGTGAGGCTAAGATCACCCTTCACCTCAACATAAAACCATACCAACACAAAGCCAGATCTCACTTACACGTTAACCCATGTGAAGCTGTGTGTCACTGGGTGGCTCAAGGACATGTCCCAGGCTCACATCTGATCCCATCATTCAATTATTCACACGTGAACAGATGAACCACATAGAGGAGTGCTCAGCACAACATCACTAGCAGTAGGTGTTCTCTCCTAAAGACAAGTGAACTGCCATTCTGGGTATATCCAGAGGACATCTCCAAAATCCAGTGGCTTTTCACCTAATAATCTTATACCTACACCCTGAGGGATATCTTTCTACACCCAAGTTAGTGTCCTTCTAAGTGTAGTTGGGGTGCAATACATCCCATTAGGCTTTAGATATTTGCTGGTGATATAATTGCCCTGGGCACAGTGGGAGGGAGAAAGATGGATATTTCTGGGGTTACTGAAGTTTTATATCTAAGGGACGTCAAAAGAACTGTTCTTCAACAGGACTCTCCTTTGACCACTATCAACAAAATCCCACCAGCTGCTTAGCTCAGGTGTCACATTTACACAGAGGCTTACTTAGTTTGCCCAGGCACAGAGGTACATAAAGCAGGGAGAGATATTTCCCATGCTATATGACAGAGCAGACAACATACTTAAAACCATGATTAGCTTGCAATGTAGCCATACCCCAAGCAGCTCATTCCTTTCTGCTCTCTCCCAGCTCAGAGGAGGGCTTCCTGGCCTTTCACAGGTGCAGCAGTTCCTGTCAGGGGGGACCCAGTTGGTACATGAGGGCTGGGAGAAGCACACACACAGTCTGGTTCCTCTTTTCCACATCCCTGTTAGGAGCTCACTGAGCACAGCACTGTCCTCTAAATACAGCACTGCTATTTTGGACAAGCCATGTGGCCTGGGAGGCAGCTCCTGCCACATCCTGCCTTCACACAGCATTCAGCAAGGATGGAAGCACTCTTCATTCATATCCAGTTCCCACTTGTAGCAAGGACAATCATGGAATACTCTCTCTGGCTTCTGTTCTCACTCTAAAAGGCCTTGCTTCACACCAGGAGCCTACTTTCAGCATCCTGAGCTTCATTAACATTGTTTACTCCGCAAAAGCAATTGGAAGGTGTTAATTGAGTAATGTATTTTCACTAAAAGCATATGTGCAGGGAAGACGTGATGAAACCCTATGGCTAACAGGACTGCTGAAGACTAGTTTTAATGTGGATCTCTAGGAAAAGCCCTTACTTGTTCATTCTAGCTAAAAAGGAGAGCTGCAATGATTTTTAACTTCTGCTAAAAGAAAATAGATTCAGCTTGCCTTGTTTCCAGTCCTTTCAGGCATTTTTTGCTGGATAAATACAGAAGGTGAGGCTGTAAGATGCTTCTGCATTTTAGGTGCATTCACAGTTGCCTAAACCCCAAAATAAACAGGACAGAGTATGTAAAGACAATACAAATCACAGCAATCACAGAAGAGCAGCAAGGTCCTAAGCTACAGCAAGCAAGGGTTTGCTCAAATACAACAACTGCAGACAAAGAAATAAAGGAAAAAAGCTGTTTACCTTCAGAAGGTCTCAGGCATACAGGAATCTCCAACAAGTTACTCTTACTTCCATTGCCAACCCTTAAATGAGGTCTGGGAAGGGATTGATCCTGGCCCCATACCTTCTGGTCACCCAGATGCACTGCATACACCTGAGCTCCCCTGGGTTGGTCCTGCCTTCCCACCAGGTGCTCAATCACTGCCTCAGATCGTGACTCAGCATTTCCACTATAGATGGTTTCCAAGTAATGGACAGTGGAAGGGCTCAAATCTGACAGTAAATGTTAAGGGCCATGTGCACAGATCCACTGCACTAGAGAAGACGGTAGGAAAGCAGAGGCTGAAGCAAAACTAAGCACTTTAGGCAGTGGTGTCCCCAAACGCTTCTTAAAGTGGAACAGCTGGAGCAGCAATAGGTGATAGAAGAGGCAAATGGGGAAAAAAGGAAAAAAAGAGAGCTATTATAATATTAAAAAAAAAAACAAACAGTCATGGAGATACTAGAATTAAAAACATTTGTGATTTAGGTGCTCTTACAGAAAGTGAGTAGGAAATTCTAACAGGCACAAGGCAGTAAATATGAAGAGATTGATGACATGGGCTTGGAGGAAGTCATGGCAAGGAAAGGAAGGTGGGGGTGTTTCAGCCTGCAGAAAGCTGCAGCTTGGAATCAAAGGCAATTAATGGTGAGGACTTTTCAGTTTCAAATTGCTCCTTTTCAGAGAGATGCCACTAAATTCTGTGACAGTCAGCCAGGTCCAAACCTTCAGTCTTAGCACTTCAGCTCTTTGGGGGCTCTCACTCAGTTTTGCCCTTGGGTTTTGTAAGCAAGGTGGCAACTGAGGCTGCTCACTCGGCACTTTCTCAGGACATGAACTGAAGCCATAACTTGCTTCCTGTCAGCCCACTGAGCAGACATCTTCTAATGGCTTCTGACCTCTAATGACCTGTGGCACAGCCAAGATGAGCACTGAGAAGAGGTCTGACTGGTGGTTGGATCATGCTGTGAAGCCTGCACACTCTCACTTCTTCATGTTGTGACATTCTGAGCCGCTAACTTTTTGCAACACTGCCATAAGAAACAAAAAGCAAAAGCACCATAGAAGCTAAAAAATATCTCAAAAACTTCTACTGCTGGGCAGCAATCTGCTCTGTCCTCATGAGACAAAGCTGTGCCACGCCGATGAGCGATGTGATGGAGGCAAACCTGGGGTGAAACTGCTGCAGTTGAGAACCTGGGTGATTTCAGCTAAAAGGGAATCGTGACCAAAAGGGAATCAGAAAATGCCTATCCATCTGTTGTATTAATGGCTAGTTAACAATATCATCTAAGTAAGATGAGAAAAGGAAGGGGTCCTATTAAAAAAGGCACAGAAGTCTGATCTGTCTTTCATACCTAATGAAAAAGACTGCCTTCTTTAAACTACAAAGGTATGTGTGTGACACAGCCCCATTCAGCACAATCAGGTTATGAATGTAAGCGTGAGTAATCATCCGAATCATGCTGACGTTACCTTGATTAGCTTCTTTACGTGCAGAAATGATTGTTTTCATGGCCCCCTTCAAACTACAAATACACCCATGGCAAATAACTGTTAGCTTAGTTATTTTCCTAGCAAAAAATAGAAAATAGTTTGGTCTCTTCCCTGGTAACTGAAACAAGCATTTCCATGGGCAAGAGAACTAATGAATTTTGGTTTCTCAAGATTTGTGCCATGAGACTTCCTGACTTACTTGAAATCTAGGAGAGCTGCAGCATTGATGCTTTCCTCATTAAGTGTGTGAGAAGAAAAGCGTTTTAGAGTACTTTAAACATAGGAGATAATCCTTTGGTTAGCTGTCAGGGATAGAAACCTTCACTAAGGAGATGAGTTTCAGTTGCCTAGATGAGCCAAGATCGAGGCTCTTGACATCAGCATAGGCACTATGAATTTTTTTTCCTTCCTCTCCCCACACTACTATGAAAATTGAATGAACTTGAATCCTTTTAGGTCTCTACTGTTTTATCAAAGTCAGTTCCAATACACCAAAAAGTTCAAAAGTGATTAAAGATGGCTGACAAACGGATACTAGTACAGAGCTAAGACTGCATAAGCTTCTTATGCTGAGGGATGTAGGCAGCAAATAAGCCTGATGTTTTCAGAGCTGGATTCCCTTTTCCCAAAGAAATAAGCCCTTAACTCACTTTAACGACTCTAAAGATTCGAGCTGGAACACAGCAGCCACTGTGCTGCACATCAGCGACACACCTGCCCCTCCATTTGCCCATTGCCATGGCACCAAAAATGGAAATTCTTCACCTCAGCCTCGTGTCATTATGCACTCAGTGCAGCAGCAAAGCGTTAGCAATGCCTTCTCAGATCTGTGGATCAAAGCCGAAGGTCAGTGCGGTCAGTGAGCAGCCGTGGTTACCACCACACCCAGCCCAAGCATTCTTCCTTCTCCTCTGCTGACAGCCATGGCCGACTCCCCGCATGTGACTCCCCCACCATCCCCTCCCCACCACAGGTTTCTGGTCTTGCACAATCGAGGCTACAAATTGCATGGGCAAATTTGTCACACTACAGGCCGAGAGTGCCAGGCTGCATTTCCCCTTTTCCCCATCCTCTCTCTGCCTCTCCCCCCAGCACACGCGCACCCACCCCACTGCACTCTGCATTGTTTCCAGCAGTTTTCCTATGGCCTGCATCCTCCACAGCTGCACAGAAAGCATGCTAGGAGAAACTTTGTAAAGCCAAGGAGGTGAAGGATACCCTCCTAGACTTGCCACAAGCAAAGAAACACAAATGTATTTCTCCAGGAGACCTTGAAAGCTGCGATGAGATTATCCATAATTTAAAGAAAAAGAAACTCAGTGAGAAGCAAATAGCTCTTTGGAAAATCCTCCAAATGCAATGGATATCAACAGAATGTTTCTACCACTCTCAGGAAGTACTGCCAGCCCACATCTTTCTGCTAACTCCTAATGGGTCCATTAACTACTCCTAAATAATGATGGAAACCATATGGGTGCACAGGTGGTCTCTCAATAAATACCAAATGAATTCAGTATGATCACCATTAACACAATTAATACCCAGCCAATCTACAATGATGGAACTATTAAAATTAAGCACTACTATATTTCCTCAGTCCCATGGCAATTTTGCAACAGAAACAAACAAAAGCTTAGAATTAACTTTTTTTTAATTGCAGTTATTTGATTTTATTTACTTACAGGCAGGTTTCAGGCTTCTGTGTACTCTGTGGTGTCTTTGCTCTGTTCTGTGCATCTGGAGGTATTTTGACACTGAGAATAAATAATTTGGAGAAAAAATAATTACATCTAATTAAAACAAATGTTTTTTACTTTGGGGGGGGGAGGGGGGTAAATGTATGAATCTGGGTGTGGAAGCTCCCTACTTTCTACAGAAGGCTGTAAACTTGAGCAATGAATATGAGATTGCCACAGCTGCTCTTTTTATCATCTACGCCACAAGTTCATCCCTGCTCCCTGATGGAACTATTAGTATGGCTGGGGTTTCATTTGAATTTTTTTTAGATCAGTACCGTTCCAGCATATGTGGTGGTCTATCCAATTGTCAAAGGAAGAGGAACACATGCAGAAGTGACCTTCTATAATAAAATGCCTGACATCACCTCAGCTTCAGCCCACACGGTTGATATGATATTTTGGCTTCCCAACCAGAAAGAATTAAGTTTTTAGTTTGTAGAACCATACCAGTGATCTAGGTTCAGGTTCAGTTTCCATTTCATGTTTCCCTTGAAATCAATAGCAAAGCTCCCCTGAGGTGTATGAAGCAGCATCAGTTCCAAAGTCTGTGTGGTCGAGTGCAGGTCAAATTGAAGGTCCTGGCTTTTATCCATCTTCTCAGCAGATGAAAAAGAAACTTTAAATTTTGCATAATGTTGTCCATTTTGCTCCAGAGACTATTTAATATGAATCACTGCAGTCTTGACTGCGAGAGATTTGGAGACAAGGATTTGGGACCTTTTAAGCCCTAACAAAGTTGGTCCTGCTCTGCAGGGCACTGGGGTCAGAGGGACATTGTTGATGCAGCAGAAACTGAGTATGGCAAAAGCATTACTTGAAATCAGTGCATTTCACCACTGGGGCTTTGGTTGGAAAACTCACGTCTCATCAGTTTCACAGGGTACTTGCTTGGATTAATGGCAGTTTCAGGCTAGTTGCAGCTCATGCCAAGTTAAGGGAGAGATTTCTCAATGCACGGGTACCAACTATGTTCTGAAAAGCACAGAAGACTCCTAGTTGAGATGCAATGAATGAGATGCATCCTTTATTTTATGGCCGGAGTGATCCCAGTGCATCTTGAGTTTCAGGACAAACTTTTAGATCTGCTCCTTTCTGCTGAACCAGGATTTCAGCCTCCAGCTGTCCCTGTAGTTGTTGGTTTTCACAGCTTCTCAGATTGAACCTATCTGGCGAAACCAAAAAGACTCATGCAGCCTGGAACTGCACACGGTTATATTATTTCATGTCATTTGTGTCCTTAAACAATCCACTTGTTTCCATCCATTACACCACCTTTATAAATATGCTACTAAGGACAATCTGTGTGAGGTTTGGGTGAAGTTGCATTTGGAAGTTCCCTAAACTGTGTGGTTCTATGAAACATGCCGCATGTGGAACATGAAGCTCATTGCACAACTCCTTGCTAACTTTTTGTATGAGCTGCCTTGCACATAGATTGCTCTGAAGCGTTTCTGATTATCTCCAAGTATCAATGCTCTTGAATAGAAGTCTGTGTTCCTAATTTTAATAACGTAATTTTGCAGGGTGCTAAGGTAAACAGGGACAATGCAGTCTTGTTTCAGAACTCAAATGCCCATGAAGTTATTCATCAATCTCTTTTTCATTTAAATTCACGCTTTACCTTAATTTGTGTTTCAAATGCAGATGAGGCCTTAATTAAATAAAAATTCAGCAGATGGTTTCACATTCTCTGTTCAATTTACATTTCTTGTACCTTTCTAAATGCTGGACTTTATCTCCAGATCCAGAAGATCTATTACTATTAGACCCCTTCTTTTAAACAAATACGTAATAATTGGTAGGCTGAAGCAGGCTACACAGGAATAAATTAAATATTGGTTACCAAATCTTAAAAGCCAAAGTTTGTGCGTACATTGGAATAAATATCCAAAATCTTGCATGAACCTTCAGAAATGAATCAAAATTCACGTATGTGCCACGGGTTTCATTTTCTTTCAGTTTAACAACAACAAAACGAGTTGACAAGAGGAGGCAGCCTCTTACGTTTTGTGAGTTCTTTATCCCATCACCCTGGGGTCTGAGAGGTTAATTTGACCAACAAAAAAAAACAAAAAAACCAAATGAGGGGAAATTTTAGGTAATCATTGTTGATCTAAAGGAAAATCTACAGCGTAGTTGTACCCAAACTCAGAGCAGGAGCTGAGGGGCTCCAAGTTTCTTTTGTTCCACTTGATATTGGTCCTGATCACGCGCTGTGATACAGCAAGACTGATAAACAAAATGACTAAAAAAAAACACAAAGCATTTGCTATTACCTCTGATTCAGGACTCTGCATAGTAGATAAGTAAGTATATCCTGCCTTTCTCAGAGGGAGTGTTAAGAGGAAACATTTTCTGGTTGCCTCCTTCAGAGGAAATTAAGAAGCAAAGAACTCTGTCCATTTCTCTTCCATTTGAGGCATAATCCATATGCTCAGAGTACAAAAAGCAGCCTCGCACCCCTCCATTCCCTTTATTCTATACATCCACTATTGCCCACATCCTTACAGGGTGCATACTGATAAAATTATGCTACTTCTCTTCTGCTCATGTTAGTTTCCTGCTTAGCACTGATTTATAAGCCCACGTAAATCCACTCTGTCCTACAGGCTCTTCTACCTCTGCATTGCTAACCATATCACTGCATTACTCGCAGCAAACTCATAAATTGTTTCCTTTCAACTTCCTTCCTTTGTGTGTTGTGCAAGTGGAGTGGCCCTGCAGTATGCTGCTGGATGGGGATTCCAATTTTACACCCTGCAGCTGTAGGTCTCCATCACCTCCCAGCCTGCCTGGGGATTCACTTATTTATTTGGAAGTAGCCTCAGCAAATGTGACAATATTGGTGTAGTTCAGCAGCCTGAAGGAAAATAAATCTATTCAGCTTCTCCTTTTAAAGAGATATTCTCTACTGGCTAATAAAAACTTTAATAAAATTTCTGTTGATGCTTTGCAGATGTCCCCAAGAGCTCAGCACTGGGTGGGCATGGTGCAGCTAGCAGGTACAGAGAGACAGAATTTGGGCTCAAGAAGTGGTTGGATGGCTGCTAGAATTTATGGGGAGTGAGAAAGGTGAAAGACAGATCCATGTGGGGTTTGCGGTCAGGAAAGATGCTGCATTTCAGTGAGCGGCTGAGGCGGGACTGTGCTTTATGTTTGCAGTTACTAAAATGCCTTTATTTGTTCCAGCTGAAGAAATATTCCTTCTAAACAGTGGAAACGTTATCAGCTTGGTCATCCTTGTGAGATTTCTAGTATCTGCGGGTATGTGCAAAAAAAACACAGAGCAAGTTCCTCTTTGGGGATCATGGGATTTGAAGCGCCTTCTGGGGCTCTTGACGTTCACATCTGTTGGTTGTATGTTTGAAGTTCCAGTTTGGACCTGCTCTGGCCTCAGATAAAAGAGGAAGAACATGATGTTGTCCTAAAGGAGGGTGCTGGCATGAAACCACAAGCGGTCACTTGTAGCAGCAAGCTTTGCTTTGTCCCTGTCAGAAATGAGAGTAGGAGGAGAGCAATTCTGGGGAGCCGCGGGACTCCAGGTTGCTCAGACAACTCCTTCTCAAGCCACAGTGCATAGAACAGAATTATCATTGGTTTGGTGATAGAGGTGGGTGTTATCAAGTCTTGGTGGCACATTGATAAATATGCATAAAACTGAGCAGGCTCAAAATCTTCCTCTCTCTAGAACGTTTCTGTTGGGCTTGTGCTATTTTGGAGATGAAATATTTTCTCCCTCAGTTAGATCAGTAAGATCCCTACTCAGGGTCTGGTGCTTTGCTCCCTGGGCTATGTCCCTCTGCACAGCAGCGTTGTTATTCACCTAGCAGCCACATTCCCTGGGCTTGGGCACAGCCTCATCCCTTCTGCCATCATAGTGAAAAATGGATAGGGAAAACTGAGCATAAACTGACTGATATTTTTGCCAAGTACAGGCTGACTTAATTTTGGAAACAGAGGCATGACAGTACTTGCGATGCCAAGAAAGCCCTTCTGAAGTGAAAGTACATCCTTTATTTTTCCACTGTGTTTTTTTTTCATGATCCCTCCATAGACGAAAATGTCGGTGTTAAATAAAAATGACAGCAAGTCACTTGGTTGACTCTTAAAGATGCACTCAGTGCAGACACAGTTAGGTTTGCAGTTAGGACAGTAAGAGACTTCAGGAGAGCCATTGATCCATCAAGAAGAGGGAAGTAAGGGCATTCATTACTGGATAAAAATATTCTACTTGAGCAAGAGATGGCACAAGCTGTTGTGGTTTGCTTTCACGTGACACCTTGAAGAGGAAATAGAGGAGATGACTTAGATGGACAATGAGATGACTTAGGTAGGGCAATGCCCCTCAGAATGATTCATGTAACTTCAAAGCAGCCTCTCCTTCTCACATGCAAATTTTCCATTTGGCACAGTTGACATAGGTATAGAGGAAGAAAGAGATTGTCCTTGTGCAGTTCTCCTGTGTGCAGAAACAAGGATTAAAATCTGACCTTATATGTCCACCTTGAAGTATTATCTCGGCTGATTCAAATATTAACCCAGAGTCCCCACTGTATATATACGCATACATATATATATATATATATATATATATATTTGTGTGTGTGTGTAGTATGTACGTACACAGAACTCTTGCTCACCATCCCATTACTGCTCACAGCTACATATGAAGGAGAAAGATTCTGGACATGGATTCAATGGGGTAGAAATGTAAAGCTTTTCCAATTTAAGAAAATAAGAAGTTAAGGGAACAGAGAGATGAGAAGATAAAATTAGCACTTGGAAAGATTAAACTTGAGTGCCCACACCTGGAAGCCAAAATCCACCTAACAGTGCAGGGCAGATGGATCCTAAGCTAGTAAAAAGGCATCTCAGTAAAGTTCAAGTATTCATTTTCTTCTACCAAGGCATCATCAGAAGTATTTCAGATTTCTGATTTTTTGTTGTTTGCTCTCCCTCCCACCCTCCCCCACATTCAACCAGCAAAGAGGAGTGTATTCTCTTTGAAAATGTTTTTCAAACAGACTTAGTCCAGCGGGTGATTAGTCCACATGTCTGTGGTTTGTGTGTGTGTGTGTGTGTGTGTGCGCGTTCAAATACACAGGAGGCAGAGAAGAAAAGAGGACTGCAGGCAAAGTGGATCCAAAGTATGAGCTATCTCCTTATTAAAGACATACCACAGCCTGCATGTAACTCCCAATGAACTCTTAGATCACCACATGACCTATTTATCTCCATTAGAAGCAACAAGACGTAACCCAGTGCCCTCATCCTGATCCCGTGAACTCAGAAGCTCATAGTGGTTCATGGCAAACTGCTGCCTTCAGACAGGAAGGGCGGCATACGCAAGGCTTTGCCTGGATGGGGAGCATCTTCTCCAGGGTTCTCCTGACTCTGATTCAGCCTTCCTGCAGGGTGTCAGCCTGGCATTCATTAGGAGGCCTGCAAATGACATTGCTGAAAAGTCATAAGGCAAATCCAAGATGGCAGATGGAGTGGTTTGTTGGGTGAACAATGCTTGTCTCAAAGTTGCTGGCGAAACAATTTAATAGTGGCCTGCTGTTTTCAATATCCCCTTCATCCCTTGGAGGGCTGTTTGCTGCCTTCCTTTGGACATGCTGTTCTGCTCAGCTGCATCCATGCTGGCTCACCGAAGAAATGAGAACAAGATTTGAT
Source organism: Tetrao urogallus (assembly GCF_951394365.1). Lineage (NCBI taxonomy): Eukaryota > Metazoa > Chordata > Aves > Galliformes > Phasianidae > Tetrao > Tetrao urogallus. The sequence continues at coordinate 5,113,778 of NC_136829.1, forward strand.
GCTGTATGACTTGTTTTGTGCCTCTTTACTTTGGAAAGCAGTATCAGCACCAGCCTTTCAAATATCACAAGATAACGAGGTTTCAAAAGCACAGAGGATTTTTTTTCCTCCAGTTTTAAAAAAAAAATAAAGGAAAAGAAGAGGTGTTCTGTACTGCTTATCATTTTTGGAATCCACGCAGTGAGTATTCTGAACTTCCCCTCTGTAGCCAAAACACTCTCCTAACTTAACTGTTGAAAAAAAAATGAATGTTGAGCTTCTTGTGGGGCTGCAGGAGCTGGGGGCAATCTAAAAATGCACCAAAGCTCCCAGCTGCCCCAATTCCTTCCCTACCCACTCCTAGGTATCCCTCCTGAATTGCTCTGCACCAGTGCAATTCCTCACACTGGTGTTGGTCTGCACACAGCAGTGCTGCAAATTGTCTTCACCCTTATTCCTTCTTCTTCCTTTTTTTTCTCCCCCACAAAGAAAAATTTGCCAGGTTTGCATCTTTTTCCCTCAACTGTTTCCTCTTTTTAATGTTAAAAGCATATGCCGTACAGCCTGTTTTCATGCTGAGATGTTAACTGTTTTTCAATATTAGTTTTTGTGCAGCTGTATTCAGTGGTAGCAACAGTCCAAAGGGCACCACGGGGCTTTGTGGCACAGAAAGTGCATCTGCAAGGAGCAGGACAGCGCTGCTCTTACCAGGTGAAACCTGAGGCTACATTGCAAATTCTCCTGCTCAGCATAACCTCACCTGCAGAAAAAGTCACAGCACAAGTTCCCTCTGCACAAGTTTATGCATCATTTAGATTAAGCAAAACACAATTGTGATTTGCTCGGCAGCTCGGCAAAGAAGGACCTGGGGGTCCTGATGGACGAGGGACTTAACATGAGCCAGCAGTGCGCTCTGGCAGCTCGAAAGGCAAATGGGATCCTGGGCTCCATCAGGAGAGGGGTGGTCAGCAGGGACAGGGAGGTGATTGTCCCTCTCTACTCGGCTCTTGTGAGGCCCCATCTGGAGTACTGTGTCCAGGTGTGGAGCCCTCAGTACAAGAAAGACACAGAGATTTTGGAAAGGGTCCAGAGGAGGGCGACTAAGATGATCAGGGGGCTGGAGCACCTCCCCTATGAGGACAGGCTGAGGGAGTTGGGCTTGTTCAGCCTGGAGAAGAGAAGGCTGCGGGGCGACCTCATTGCAGCCTATCAATACCTGAAGGGAACCTACACCCAGGAGGGGAGTAAACTCTTCAAAAGGGCTGACAATAGCAGGACTAGGGGAAATGGATCCAAGTTGAAGGAGGGAAGATTTAGGTTGGATGTTAGGGGGAAGTTCTTTACAAGGAGAGTGGTTAGGCCCTGGAACGGGCTGCCCAGGGAGGTTGTGGATGCCCCGTCCTTGGACGTGTTCAAGGCCAGGTTGGACGGGGTCCTGGGCAACCTGATCTAAACGTATATGTTTGGTGGCCCTGCTAGGCAGGGGGGTTGGAACTACATGATCCTTGAGGTCCCTTCCAACCCTGGTGATTCTGTGATTCTGTGATTCTGTGATTGCACCTCTCACCATATTTATTTATGGCCAAAATATTTTCAGCAGTACCCATCACCCAGATGGCTGGGCTGGAGCTGGGCATCAGCACAAGTAAAGTTAGCTGCAGGCTTCCAGCATGGAGTGATCCACCTTTAGGAGAAGCACTAAAGCTATACTGGAAATAGCTTTTCTTTCTCCAATAGAAGCTTGAAGACATACATATATATTTTTCTCCTAAATCGAGATGAAAAGAAAAAGGTTGAAATTCCTTTACAAATCCATGTGTCAAATATAATCATCCCAGTGGGTAATTGGGATGATTTTTTTTCATGTTGACCCTTTCTTTTTAAATGACCGTAGATGAACATGAATTTCAAATGCCAGACTCATTGACTCATTTCATACAGAAAATGGAAATTCTTCTTTTTGAGACTACAAAAACCACACCTATTGTTTTTTTTCTAAATATCTTTCTAAGGCAGGAATCAGAAATGAGCCGTTTCCCACAAAAAGGTCTTATTTTCACCGAATTTGCATTTTTGACTGAAAGCCTTGTTTCAAAGCCTCAAAACCAGATCACTGTGCAGCAGCTTTTACATCTAATTGGCCTCAAGGAAGAAGCAAACTCCATGGGTGGGATTCATCTTGCCTACTTACAGGTGTTTAGTCTGAATTAGTCACCGGTAGTCAGTGGCACCTCCAAGGGGCTCTTCTCCCTGTGTCAGACACAGAGTGCCTAAAGGAGTGACTTGCACTTGATACCCACTTCTTGGTGGCTACAATTAAAAGAGAGAACTCCTGTCCTTTCAGCTTGCACTGCTGGCACGGGAGACAAGCAGAGCATTCTGGCTCTGGTGGTTTCAAGCTGAGGCTTGTTGGAAGGAGGAAAAGGAGCCGGGCTCTTCATCAGCTGGGCAAAAAGAGTAACACATTTTTAGGTGACAGAAAAAAACAGTTTTAAGGGGAAGGAATCATCTGAAGGAGGGCTGGTTATTGCCATTCCACACCCAGGTGAAATGCAGACAGTCTGAAGTGTGGTTTTTTTTTTTCCTTCTCAATAAATTTGTGCTTTTTGTTTGTTTGTTTGCAATTAACTTACAATTAATTTGGAGTTTCTCTCTGGTTATAGGAGGATTCTGTCCAGTTTTCTGAGCAGTAGCTGCTTCTGTAACTGAGCTGAGCCCTTTCCCCTTTTAATCCTAGCAAAATAGTCATAATGCTGCATGTAAGGCAGGTAATAAGGGCTGTAAATCCCTCCATTAATTGCCAGAGCTGTATTTGTGATTGAAGTAACTTGGCATGGTAATCAAATGTGAGCCCAACTGTGCACACATTTTGCTTTTTTTTTAATTGTTACTTGAAGGAGTATTCTTTTTATTGTGGTTGTGCTTGTCCCTTTTTGCAGGAAGATTTGGCTCCTGTAATGTTTGTGCTCACAGAGTGATTTGCAAGGGGTAGAGCTGTAAAGCTATTAGTCCTTTAATTTGAGCTGCAAGTCCAATTTATAAGGAAAAATCTGTGGATTTCATTTTCAAACAACTGCACTGGATGAAACTGTGGCCTTTCACTGGAACATTGTGGAAAGCATATGTAGAAAGTGAACACAGCAGACTGCGCAAGGAGCAGACATCACTTCGTGTGACAACACTTCATAGTCACCCTAAAGATGAAAACACACTGAAAAAGCCCATTCACCAATTCCTGATTACTCTGATAAGTCAAATTTCCTTCAAAATTTGTAGGGATAAATACAAAAAGAACAATTTTATGTGACTGCTTTCGTACACATTTGACCAAATAAGTAGCTGGTGAAAATAAATCTGGTGCTACGGGGCTTTCTGTACGCTGAGGGTACAATGAGAACAACTTTGGGGATTCCTTTTGCATAATTAGGGTCTATTTTTCATTAAGAGTTTGTATGTTGTCAAGAGTTTCTGTAGGAAAAAAAAAGACTATGGGATTGAACTAAGTTATATTGATGTGCCTTCTGTTTTAGACCCCTTGATCTCCTAGAGAGTGAGTGGGTAATCAGCCAGTTGATGTCACAGCTGTTTGCTGTTGGTTTATTAGCTCTCTGACTGTCCCTCAGCATAGATCTTGCCATGGTCTGAGATTGTGGTGGTGTTTGACATTGTTTTGTACTGGCATGTGTGAGGGTTGGTTGGTTTTTTTCCATAAAGTTGCCTCAGTGGTCAGGAACAAGAGGGATCAAATCTGCTGAAACCAGGGCTGCTTCCTGTAGGAGAGCTCAAATGAAGATAAAGGAAAAGTTACTTGAGTTTGAGACCTGGCATGACCTACTTACCAGGCAGAGTTATGAGAATCCATGCTAGGACAATTTGTTTTTCAGCCTGGTTTCTCATGGGAACGAGGCTTATGCAATCTGTGTCCGTGCATCTGTGTCTACATCCTCCTCCCCTCCTCAATAACTTTTCAACTCATTGCTCAATTTCAGCCTACTTTGACAGAAGGGTAGAAGTTTCAGGGACAGTCCTGTTCCTAACAGTGTTATAAGAATCAGTAGAGGAGATTTGGTCTACAGGTGTCCATCCACCAGGAGCTGCAGCAGCACAAGTTAGAGGTTACAGAGGATGAGGAGCAGAGGGACAGAGCAGAGGTTAGTACGAGTGGTGTGATGCTGCTGACTTAGAATATAGAATCATAGCATATTTCCAGTTGGAAGGGACCCATAAGGATCATCAAATCCAACTCCTAGCTCCTCACTTGTGCCCTCACAGCAGCACAAACCCAGAACAGCTAGACTTCAGGTACCAGCATAAACGAGGGCCTCATGCAGACCTTGTGTGGGCTCTTTTTGCCTCCCTGCCTTCTAGACGACACTTTGCCAGAGCTGCTGTATGAACTCAGTTAATTACAGGGGAGGAAATTATGGCCCCATAGACTTCACAGAAAATATACAGTATCAGTAAAGCATTTAACGATATGCAATTAAAACACCATATATCCAGCTCCTAAGAAACGGTGGGTTTAGAGAGGTACTACTCGCAGCGAGCAGGTGATAATGAACTCCCTAGGTTGCAAAGGCACTGTTTCAAAACTAGAGAGCAAACTTACTACACAAGCTATGGTAGACAAATGTTATTATATGAACATACCAGGAAAGACAGTAGATCAGGAAAATCCCTTGGATTTTGGTTGCATGTTATGCACGTAACAACCCTTTTTGGCTCATAAGTAACAACAGAAGAACACATTAATATTGTGAGCCATTTGTGATCTCATGCCCATAAATTCTCATTTTGAGGAAAAAATGTCTCACATGACTGCTGAACAGATGAGAAGACAGAATGTTTCCACTTATTTCATTAGAGTTTCACAAAAAAAAAAAAAAAAAAAAAAAAAAAAACACCCAAAAACAACATGAGGAACAAGTATTTTAAGCTACATCACCTGTAGGTGCTTTTCCCCTTTGCTTAAAACTGTTTTATAACGAAAATATTCGCTTTTTGGGGAGGTGTTAGAGTTGGATTAGTGGCTCTCTCCCCTTCCTAAGTTCTGCAGATTGGTACAGTGCACTCCAGATTGTTTGCTCTCCCTCTCGATTGGTGCATCTCCTTTGAAGTCAAAGGAGCTACTGTGATTTTAGACCCGTTGAGACTCTTGCTGTGGAAGAAGTATATAAAAGACTACTGCTCACAGGGTGGGAGCTGCTGGTTTCCAGTTTCTCATTAATTTTTCACTTGTCTTTTATTTCAATGGGTCTACACTATGTTCCACCTTTGGCACAGACACAAATGCTATTTTTTATGTGGTTCAGTGGGAGGAATGGTTTTGATCATTAAAAGCAAAGCAAGAATTATTTTAAGCAGAATTCCAGAACCTCTTCTGCATCCATTTATCTTTCCATGGCTTCCTTAAAGCATTGCCTATTTACTCTCTGGGGATACGTGCTCCAACTGTGTTCCACCACATTTATAGGAGCAGTCACATATGACCAAGGCTAAAATTTTACCTTAATTGCCCACAGGCTCCCATTGAACCCTGGTGGCATGTATGAATTTCAGAGCGCTGAAATGAGCCCAGTAAAAAAAGTCGGTAAGACAAAGACATATTTAATTGTGAACTATCCTTAAATATACTAATATGCTAAAATGTTAGAGATGAAGGCTCGCATCTCTTGAAGGAATGTGTAATTTCCTGTAGTCATCTCCTTAAAATATTCCTAATTGGAACTTCGAAGCAGTCAAAGAGAGTGGCCTCCGGAGAGACTACCACTGCTCCTTGCTGAGACAGAGCTTTGGAAAGTGAATCACTGCTGTGTGACTGGATCCTTGCCATATGCAAAGGATCAATAAAGTTTTATGTACCTTACTCGCAAGCCTCAGGTTTTTGATTCCAGGTGTTCACATTAATCTGGGACACAACAGAAGGAAGAAGTTGCTATGGTTGCATGGAGATGGCAGCACAATCTGGACCAACTGCAGTCAGCAAGTGCAGGGAGTTTAATTATCTAAAATAATTGCACTCCTTGAAGCCTTTTTTGCTGTTTGCTTAAATCCACTATCATCGGTACCATATAATTTCTCCAGATACCTGAGTGTCTGTCACCTTCAGTCGTCATGGGCATTTTGTTCCAGGAGAAACTCTTTGTGGCTTGCCCCACTATCCCACCATCAGGCAACTGGCAACAGAAATGAGCAACCTGGTTAGAGAACTGTTACAGGGAAGCATGTGAGCTCATTGTACATACAAATTTTAGAAGTGTATAACCATGAAAAATAAACTATCCCTCAAGCTCTTCAGAACAAATCCTCAGAAGGACTGAAGAATTTCCACGCTCTTGCAGGCTTATGACACCGTTTTACAACCCCCTCAGCTTCTGGAAACTCTCCTTAATGGCACCTGCAGCCATTAGAAGTGATTACAGCCCTCAGACTGTTCTAATTGGGGACCACAGTTTGTACTGCAAGCTTTGCTCCATGGAGCTGCACTTCCCAACCAGAACTCTTCTGCCAAAGGTTACCGAGAGCCACCTCCCATCACACTGATAATTCCCCTCTCTGTAATACATCCCTTTTTTGTTTCATCTGACATTTCTATCACCTTTAAGAAGCCTCGTAGGGATGAGGCCATAAGGTTTGGATGTAATTGGCATATGGATGGAGCTTACGTTTTTTAATACAGTTTTTATAAGCCTGCTTTTATGTTTGCCTTTGCTCTTTGATCTCCACTTGAAAAACGTTTTTCATGGAGTTTGTTTGAAAGCACAAATAATCACTTACCACAACTAAGGGCTAGAAAATAGTTCTAGAAAAGAAAGAAAACCAAAGAGAGTCCATGAGCTGACGGAGATGCCTTGAAAGATGCTTTAGAAACAGCTTGTAATGGCATATTTGCAGGATTGTTCATCAAGTTAATTCTCCTGTTGCGCTGGCATTCTTGGATATGGTAATAAGAACAAGGAAGCATGTAATGGATTTCTAAAATGGGAGAGTTTTAATAGATTTTAGTAAATTACATCGTATTCAATATTGCAGTGTTGTGACACAGCACACTACAATGAAAGATAAAGTCACTCGCGGACATAATCCACGGTTCAGGAATAAATATGATGATACCCATGAATGATGAGATTTAACTAATTATGGCCCTGGGAAGCAAGAAGCCCTGTAAGTGGTGAGGAAAAGCCATTCTTGTCTGATATAAAATGGGAGCAGCCACAGCAGCACAGTAGATGGAGAGAATTGTTTGAGCTCTTTGCAGTGCTCTTGTTGCAAAGGCTGCTCTTGCCATTTGATAAGATAATAAACTGAGATCCTCTAATGAAGAGAAGTCGAGTTGGGGTGACTCATCATCTCCAGTCATGGGGTGACTCCAGTTCTCAACTGCTTTGAAGCCATCCACACATGGGGAGAAAGCTGTACTTACTGTCTTGTGCTGACCCTGTGGATCTCCACAATAAGAGCTCAGGGCGCTGGTGTACCAGTAAGGAGGCATTTCAGACTGGCACTGAGATAGATTTCCTTCCCTGCAAAAATCTTTCTCTTCCCTAAGAATTCCCCCTGGCAAAGACAAACCAAAACGAGAGTTTTTTGAAAATGTTAAAAGTCAATTCTTTCTGTCAGTAACATTAAACTGCTGTAATGTAGACTGGTTAATGATGGCGCTTTGTGAAATAAGACATTAATCTCCACTTGTAATGCACGAGCCATGCAGCTTGCTTCAGCCTTAATCTTTTATGAGTTATGGACTCTTCTGTGATTCATAAAACAAATAAATCACACCTCTAAGGCTATCATATATTTATTACTGCTTTTTAAATGTTCAAGATCGTATAAAAAGAGTCTCTCTTGCTTGCCAAAGATCGTCAGCTACAGAGAAAATCTGGATTCTGCATGCAGCAGACATGGGTTTGGACATTGATTTGTCTTTCTCGCTGAGGACAACCAGTTCCACAGAAGTGCACACAGAGGGCAGGCTCCATCCCATACCTTCAGGCTACAGCTTGAGTTTGGGAGCCAGAAGAGAGTCCCTGGACTTCTTACTTAGAGAAAAGTAACAACAGTAAAATTAAAAATGAAAATCAGAAGAGAGGACTTGTCAGGTTATGAAACTTCGTGGGAAGGGTAAGGGAAAAGAATATTGTGCAACAGCAAAAAATTAGGGAAGAACAAATAATCACGTCATTGCGAGATCTATTCAAGCCATAAATCACCTTTTCACTGGCACTTCAAAGTCACCTTTAACATACTCTGTGTGCCGTTTTCATGTTATTCTCTTAACACTAGAGAAGTCATAAGCACAGTGGCTGCATAAGAAAGCTGTCAGTTCAGTGGATGTGAGAGGGTTTGTATGCAGGCTGGCAAAACTGAAAGTGTATTTGATGTTTATGGTTAAAGGGAAAAAAAGCAAAATCGCCTTTTTGCTTTTAGATCACCTTTTTGGTTTTAAGAAACTTTAGCGATTCCATTTTTGTGCGGAGTCCTGGTCAGTTCCTGCATCAGGAGGCCACAGATGGGCTGTCTTGGCTTTGTCCCAGCCTCTGCTTGGGCTGCTGGGGGGAGACTCATTCTTCCCATCTTCTGCCTGCAGACATCCCAGCAGCTCCATCCCATTTATCTTGTCCATGATTTATCTGAAGGAACTGCACAAACACAGATCTCCCCAAGCACATCCTGTAAGCTGCAATAACAGCCTGGTTTGTTCTAGCTACAACTCCTGCATGGATGGTGTTACTTCAGACCTCACTCTGCAGACTCTAGGAATGCAGTAATTGCATGCTCTTCCCAAAAATATTAAAACCCTTATAAACACTAACCAAGTGAAGGCCAGTGTTGTTTCTCTCATCGTATGCCACGTATCCTACTAGACATCACGCAGGTCTTGTGTCTTGTTTGGATGGTTTTCTTCTGCAAAAGGCAGGTGGAACTGGGAAACTGGACGTCAGGTAACCAGACAATATAAATAATATTTTCTTCTTTTTTTTGGAAATTAGGGTTTTCTATATAAGAGAATGCTACAATAAAAGAAAATTGATGCAACCTGCGAGCAGTCCTTTAAGAAAATAAGCACTTTCCCATCCCAAGAGAAAAACACGATTCAGCAGTGTAATAAACACTAATAAATCTCTGGTTGAGTAACTGACTGTTAATAATTTAATTTTTTTTTTAAATAATTGAAATTATTTATACATAATAGTGATTGGAATCCTAATTCCAATTAGTTTTTCCCTTAGAGATGGTTCCTGATTCTAAGCAGGGATGAAGTTCTCTGGGGGAAATTTCCACTATAGGTGCTTCTGAAGTGTGCTTGTAGAATAAACAACAGTAAGCAGTGCTCAGGTTAAAGCAGTTGCGTAGATTCTAAGGTTTCAGCATTAGAAGAGGAATAATAATGCAGCTCCTTGTTTTCAAAGGAGCAAAATGAACAAGTGGAAAAAATCTGGTCTTCAATGACAGCATAGCATCCTATGAATGATCACTGTAGCATACCTCAGGTTTCTAAAGCAGCTGCTGATAAATGACACCAGAAGGTGTCTTTTGGCTAGGAAAGCTGCCCATTTTCATCAAGATTATGTTCTGAAACCTCTGCAATTATATTATACTGCTCTTGCACCACTCTGTGGAATTTTGCTTTTTATTTCCTACAGCTTCATGCAGACTCAAGCAGTTCGGCCTCTTTATTAAACATAAGCATCAATCTGTAAAAAGCCCCTTGATTGTCTAGACAAGTAGTTGTGAAAGTCAGCTTTGTTTCGTTGACTCTGAGTCCCTGGGGATACGGACACTGCTCCTTCTGTTCTCATCTGTCAATACTTCTGGGCCAGAATTTTGGATCTCCTTCCCTCCCCCCCCCCATATCTGCCAATTATTCTTGTTTTGGAGTCCAACAGAAAAATATTTCAGTGCTGTTTCTTAATACTTTTTCTTTTTTAATAAATAAATGCCAGCAGCCTGGAGCTTATGAGCAGTTCTACAGTAATAAAAGGATGTACACAGCAGGCAGTACTCAATTTGCAAAAGAAAAACAGATTAACATTTCAGGTTTCTGAGGGCTTTTTGTCAACAACAATGCATTTAAAAACATCAATCTTGTAGTAATTGTATTATCAGTGCATTCTCGGCTGATTCTTTGGCTGATTCCCTTAATATCATGGCATGGAAAAGTAGCTGTGGGAAGGCTTTTTAATGTATATTAGAAGTGATAGCCTTCTAACAGGATCACGTTGATTTGACTGTTGATTGTTTCTGGGGCTGGAAAGAAGCGCACACGAAGGTAAAGGTGTGGGACTGAGCACCTCCAGCTACAAAAACAGGTACCAGGATAGACAACGAGCAGAGATGTCTGGGTCTGCTCATCCCTTTGCAGCAGCTCCATTTCCTACAAATACTTCCTCTGAATTACACAGCAGTGCAGAGAGGATGCTGCCACACCACACTGGGCCAAGAGTTGGGTATTTCCTCACTTCCTTCTTAGACAGTTTCCCCAGATGCTAGATTTTTAGCTATGCTCATTCTCCTCTCAGCTTTCACCTGACAAAGAATAGATGCTCCTTTTTAAAGATTCAGCTACTTTTGTTCTATAGGAAAATAAGCTCGGGTCTGATTTTCTGCTAATTCACATAGACACTTCTGATAATTTTGTCTTATGTATATTTATTAGGATTTTTTTTTCCTTCTACCATCATTGGATTTGTTTTGAACACAAAGGTCAGTTCCTACACCAATATAAATCAATGTAACTGCATTGATTGCAAGGATTGCAGCATCGTTAATTCCAATTGCCAGAGATACTGCAGCTGTCTCTCAGGAAGAAAATGTGTGTGTGTGTACATATGTATATATACATATATACACACACACACAGTTTGATTTAAATTACAAAGAGAAAAAAAAAAACAAAACTCTATTCTGTAGCATACTATTAACCATGCAGTTTAGTCCTACTGGTGTTAAACAGAACAAAACCTCAGCCATCCATCTCCAAAGATTTCTTTAAGTCCTTCCCTTATGCAGTTCCCACTCTATATAAAAGAGAACCCTGACTCTTCCACAGGAGACCCAGCCATCCTCAGGTAAAAACTCACAACTGAGTCTCCTTCTCATTCTGATTCAGGCACTCCAAAATAAATTCCAAATGCTCATCTGATTATATTTATCTGTTTTTATTGCTCTGTTCACAACAAGGGCAGATGCATGCTTTCTTTGAGCTGTAAATCTACATAGAGAAGGGAGAAGAGCATTAAAACAATGAATAGTGTTATGACATTAAATGGGAAATTGTCTTTAAAAACCATTCCTGGCACAAAGGTGTATCTGTGGTCGCACAGACATCTTTTCCCACTTTCCAAGTAGTTCCCAGTGTGTACAGTTCTGTGCATACAAAAAAACAGCTTCACACGAAGCTGATAATTCTCTCCAGTGGAAGGGAAGCATTGCCTTCAGCCAAAGTAGGTTTTATTAAAAACAGAATCTTCCTTGTCAGGCCGCATCGCTCTTGCTGGACTTGAGGGATGCCATACAGTGATGTCAGGGTTGCCACATGCTGATAATGACATCCATGCCTGGTGAACAGATAGAGTAGTGAGAGCACCTGGCCGATGTCTTCGTCTGCAAACCAATGTTTTCACTCGGTTTTGTGTGATAAGGAGGCATCCATTTTGGTGGTTGAAAAATGCTGAAGGAAATGAGGTGCCACACTTGATAACAACAGCTACTCACAGGTCTGTGGGCTGTGTGTGGTGGACAGGAAGTCCAGGATCTTAAGAGATGCCTTGTATACTTTTAAAATGTTAGATGTACATATGTGCTCTTCCTCTTACCATAGCAATGGACTGTTGGTGCAGGTTTCAGCTGAGGCTGGGAGTCCTTTGGCTGGGAGCATCCTAACACATCCCTCTCATTGCAGTAAGTAGATGGTCTGCAACTACATCCTGGAGTAGGTCTCCGATTCTCCTTACTCCTGCTCTGCTGCCCACAACCCCTTTGGAGCTTTGCATGGCTGCAGTGTTTTGTAACCAATGATACAAAATGACTGCAGTGCCTACAGGTGCCATGCAGCACTGGCAGCATCACCTTTCTACCAATGGAGGGAAATCCCTGTGTGCCGTGCCTGGAGTGGTGACCACACCTGAGCTCAGTACTCAATGTATTCTCTCCCTCCTTAGCACAGTTCTTTTAGTTTGTTGCAAACAAAACTGGAATTCTGAGACACAGCAAGAGACCATCATAAAGAATCCCAGACTACCACAAAGCAAAATGCATTGCACTCTCTGGTTTAGCCGAGCATTTTCCAATATTTTTCTAGCCAGTGCCTGTGACAATCCCACATGCACAGGCATTACTGTCCCTTGAGTCAGCCTTGAATAAAAAAGATAATTTTTTCTGATCTGGTTTGCTCAGTCTCTGGAGCTGCATGTAAGGCAGTTGTCTTTGAAGGAGAAAAGCGGGGTCATCAAAAAGTCTTCTGCCTCCAACGCTTTCTTCAGAAGAAATGGACTGTCACTCTGGGAGCATGGATGAGACTGAATCATTGGGTTAAAGCTGTACATTCAATACTGAGTGCCCAAGCTGGTATTTAATTTTTCTTCAGTGCCTTTAACCTCCAGATCATAATTAGAATCATAATGTGGAGATTAATTGTCACAACACACATAAAGTTCCGAATAGCCCCATTAAGCAGATGCATTTTACAGCATGCCTCGTACCAGCACTGAAGGAAGGGTAGCAGGGCAGCTCCCCAGGCATTCTGTGCCTACCATCCAATGTATCCTCACCCCTGTGCTGGGTATTTTTGACAGTCCTCTGGAAACGTTTAAATCTTTACAGGTGCTGTTATTGAGGTGTCAGCTGTAATGGAGAAGACGACAATATTTCATGACATAAAAATACCCCATTATCATCTCAGATGGTTGATAATATTGCTGTTAGCATAGCCAAACTCTTCTTCACATCACGAGAGACTGAGGCTTTCCTTCTGCTCCAATATAATCCCTTCTGATTAGAGCCTTTTCTCTTTGATGCTCCCCTTTGTCATCCGCCACACTGGGAAAATTGCTCAGTATTGAGTTACATGCTTTGTGCAGGCTGCGTGGTTGCCTTCTTTAACCTGGAAGCAGAGCTGTCTGTGCCTGAGTGGTGGTCGGCTTCTGGCTTCTAGTAAATCTTTGATTAATGAAGCTCAGGTAAACAGATTAGTCATTAACCTTTGCTTCCCATGTTAAGATTACTTATTGATGCGGAGTAGTGGTGCTGCTCCTGTGCTGCCAGGGCTGGGAATCTTGCTTTCCTTCAGGACTTCAAGAAACTTCCCATCATCTAACAAGTCCTCCCTTTCTGCTCTGGGGTTCTGAGAGCTGCTGCTCACACAGGGAGCCATCTGTTTCCTATGGGATCTCACGGCATCCAGAGCTTCTCAATGCAAGTGTCAGCAGTAGCCAGTGCAATACTCATGTCTCCCGCTCTGTGCAGTTGCTAAACAGCAGTCAGCGAGGGCAACTCAGCTGAGGCAGAGGGAAAATAAACACAAAGCCAGCCAAATTTTCCAAATCACAGTACACTGTGAAGCCACTGCTGTGCAATAAGTTTGTGTGACAATTGCCTCACCCCTTGACAAAGGCCAAACCTTTGGTGACAGACCAGAAACTCCCAGCATAATATCCATGCCTGGAGACAGACAGAAGGCTGCTTCAAATCCATTTAAAACTGCCTCATTTCTGAGCTTTCAAATTAGACACTGATCTAATTCTTCATCTCATATAGTGGACACTTTTTAAATCTGCAGACATTTGCATCACAGTTTTGAATGCAGAGTTGCAAAAGGATCAGAGAGGCAAAGCTTCATGTTTTCTCACAAACCAAGCTTCACATGTGCTGAGTTAGATTTGCATCTTTACACCCCTGTCTTCGCTCCTGTTTCCAGCCCCATGATCCCCTGTGCACACAGCTATTAGCAGATGGAAATCTAGCAACATGATCCATAGGCTCAGTTGGGTAATCAAACATTTAATTGCTAACAATTATCCATTAACGCTTATAAATTAGGTTGCCAAACTGCTTCTCCAGACTACAAATATTTGCATCCAGGCTTGTCTGTAAAAAAATGGAAGATGTGTGTAAAAAGCTATAGCACAAGGACCCGTGCAGACACTTTCATCTGAAACAGAATATGCAAACATTTGCAGCATCAGAAAAGTAACTAGAAAATTAGAAATGAATTGGAGGGAACCACGAAAATGCAGCCTTAAGTCAAATCCCAGGTGTGATTGCTTTCTCTCTCCTTCAGCCTCTTTCTCCTTTTCACCCTTCTCTCTTACTTCTTCCTCTGAACTGTCTTGCACCTTGATCAAACATTTGCCTAATCCTAGGAATGTATATTGGTTAAGAGGACTTATCTTATTCTGAGTTACTTCCTGGTATTAATCATTGTATTTTATGACCTGTCATGCATCTAGGAATGCTTGCTTGTTAGAATAAAACATAACAACATGATTTCAGTTAACAGTTCAGAGATAAACATGTGCTTTCTACTAACATTCCCAACTGGAGAGACTATAATCCTCTCCAGCAAGAACAAACTACTGTGTTATGTAGAAAATGTAAACCTATTTTATAAAAGGGTTCCAGTTACCATCCTGTTAAGTCAGTTTTGCCTTTTTATAATTACTTGCTTTTTACAGTCTACTTTATTAAATTGATGTGGTTATGCCCATGTGACCTCTCTCTTTGCTCACAAAGGAAATGTTGGAGTGGCATTCCAGACACAGGGATTTCAAGGCTGCATTTAAGTTAGTAAATTCAAACATATCTGGAAGCATTCCCAGGACTGGAACAAAACTGTTTATACAGTGAACTGCTAAGCTGCTCCCTAGCATGAACTTGGCCCACTTCATCTCCTTCTTTCCCTGTATGGTCCTTGGGCACAGCATGGCTGGGGTCTGGTCCTGTGGGCAGCACACAGCCAATTCCCACTTCGCTGGAGGATAAATTAACTTGTTCTCAAATATACTGGCTACCCTCCACCAGTTGAATTTCATATTTGTTCCTGAGTGTGTTTTATTTACTTGATGAAGCAGAACTTGACCTTAGTACCCAAGCAAACGACTTTCTATGCAGAATCACATAGATTTAAAGAAAATATTGCAAATGACAGGGAGCTGGAATCAGCTATTGTCCAGTTAAAGCAACCAGAAAGATCAAGGCAGTAGAAAGGCAATACAGGAAATACAACGACAAAGGGAACAGCACAACTGGAAAGATACAAAGGAAAAGCGCTCACCCATCTCCAAAGATCTAGATTCACAGGGAAAACTCCACAAAGGAGGGACCTCCAACTAGAGATCCTACCCCAGTGGCAGCCAGACCTTAAATGGGGTCTAAGAGAGGTGCAGCCAAGCTCCATCCCTTGTGGTCACACTGACATTGCTTTCACCTGTGCTCCCAGTGCAGACTGGGTCCTTTCCCCAGGTGCTCAATCAGTGTTTCAGGCCGTGACTCAACAGTTACCATACACAAGTATAGTAAAAAGCCATGAATATGCCATTTAAGCTCCCGTTCACAATCCTGTCTGTGAACCAGTTGGGTCTGAATGGTGCAAAGGCTGAGCATAGTCCAAACAGGGGAAGCAAGGCCCACAGCTGAGATCTAATGTCTCTCGTTGCGCTATCAGGCTCAGATAGTGCCAGAGGAACTGCAGAGAGAAGAGGGTGTGACAGTTTAATTGGGTTTTAGTAAAATATGATATATATATTTTAATTTCCCTGAGTGTTTTATTCTTTTTAAGTAACGCTGAAGGGATCATCTAATTCTAAAGATAAGCCATGTTTAGTCACCAGTCCAACACGCTTGCCAATTTAATAGAAAAAGCTGCTGAACACAACACTGAGGATGTAGGGGAGCGTCTCTCTCCCCTCTTTTTCATCTTTTCTTTTTCTTCCTGAATGCCCAGGATGGTTCCATTAGTCCTGCAAATATTAATTCTCTGTGCAAACAGAGTCAGGTAGAAGAGGATGTAAATGGAAAATTAATTGAGAAGCAACATGTAGACTCGTGTTACGGTGTCCTCAAGCAGAAGCAAGTCATTGACTTCTTGCCCCTTCAAAAGCCCTCTTGCATGGTGCTGGGCTGCTGGAGACAAAGCCATGCACACCAGCTCTTTCCACTATTCCTAATGTAAAGATCAGACTTTCCCCAGCTGGAAGGTTGTTTGTAACCCGCTCTTGTTCACAGCAGTCAAAAAACCTAATTAACTACAAAACAACCCACCTGTTTGTTGTAGAAGAAGATGGTGGTGGTTTTGGAGTTCCATGGCAACCTTTGGTAATACAGAGCATGTCCATTGATCGACGAATCTTACTGCTACATCTGCTTCATGGATTGTCCATAGATCATGTAGCCATTCAAACAATTTGCTGTAGATGTGCTTTTTGGAAAAAAAGAATTGTCTTGAGCAGTTCATCTCAATTATATGTAACTGTGTTTTTTTGACTACACTTTTTTGATGACATAGTGTTGAGGAGTTGTTGGTTGTTTTTTTTTTTGTAGTCATTCATTAGAAGTGTTTTAGATTTCTGCATTATTATATTTGTAGGTAAGAATTTACAATTTGGTCACAGTTAATAGACTTTCAGTCCAGAAGAGAAAACAGATCACACAGTCTGCATCATTAAATGGCACAGGCCAGAGGTTTCAGGCAGTTCTTTCCTCTATACTGTGCTGCCTGAGTATTTGACAAAGCAGTATCTCCTAGAAAATTATTCAATCTTTTTCAAGCCATATAGAATTCTCTTGTTTTCAATAAAAAAATAATAAAATTAAAAAACAGACAAACAAACAAAAACAGATGTTCCCATGACCTTCCTCTTATTAAAATAATTTGCTACAGTGAAACTACCTGTGAAACTAATAGAAGTGGCAGAGAACAAGACCAGAATTTGTAATGAATTTTTTTGTGCCTTCTAATATTTTCTCGATGAATGTTTCAAACTTACCAGAGGACATTTGGGTTGCTGCTACCCACCAATCGCCTGATCTGTTGTACCTGGCTGACTGGCATTATCTGTCTAGATAATTTATTAGGTAAATGGACAAAAATAAGCTATCCCAGGTGGACTGCGTTTTCCAGAACTGGTCTCTCTCCTGACTGCAACTGAGGAATAGGACAAGTGTTTGCCTCAATTATCTCAATTAAATGTTTAAATTTAAGTGGGAAATATCCTGGATTTATTTGCTCATCCATAGGTTATCAAAGAGAATAAATGGAGCACAATGCTGGAGCCGTGCAAGTCTAATTTGTCCCCCTTATATCTCAAGCAGTACTTAGTGGTCTTTTCTGACATCCCTGAGGTTTATTTTAAAGAACACATCAAGTTAGGACTTGTTTCCACTCCTCTTGAAATGATGCTAACTCTCATTCTTAGCATTACTGTCAGCACCCTGATTCTCTTTTGATTCACCAGAGAAAGGAAGAGGCCATGTCTATGATACGCATAGTATTAATTTTCTAAATCCTACTTCAGGATTTACTTGACTCGATCAAGGGTTTTTTCCTATTTATTCTGGACATTGCCACATTCAGATATTGTGGCTATAGAATTTCTGGAGAAAAGACCAGCTGATTAGAAGGACATTGCTTTTTTCTCTCAATTTCCCCACCCCACCACCACCACCAGTCCAACATTCTTTCTGAGATGGCTCCTCTTGCTTTTACATTTCCATTTTCACTCTTCCACTCAACACAGTCTCTCCATGCTCAGCAGCCTGCAAGCACTGCTGTAAAGTCTTCCAGTAAATGTCTCATTTAAAGAAGCCTGAATTAAACAGGGCAGGAACTCTTGCTGGCCTGAGCTAATGGAGATGTCTTTTAGTGAGATGTCAGCTCTGGGCAGCTCAGCTCTGCCATGACAAACCTTCCCCCACAGTTTAACTGTGTGTGAGTGGTGATCAAAAGCTCTGTGATAGCCCTTGGGCTCAGTTGTGGCTCATTTCTTTGTGTATTTTTCTCAGGCCAAAGTTATGATTTCACATAGGTGAATGGGAACAGCAAGGAAACACAGTTCTGGAAAATGGTGTGGCTCAAAAAGCCCAAAGCAGACTAGAAACCCTATCTGCTTGGTCTAACCTTGTTAATCAATCATGTTAAATCCTATAACCACTGGAAAATATGAATGTGTCTGCATGATAGCTGCGAAAGACAATTTGATGTCTGAAATGCGAAATAATTCTAGTTGGTGTAACTGAAATCTGATTTTGGTACACTGTTTTCCAATAGCTGGAAATTTCATTATCGTAATACTGGTCCTCTCTAGTCTTCAGAGAAGAGCATCTAGAACTGGAAGATGATGTGTTGGTAGTGATTCATTGCAGTTATAATGTTGGAGCTTTTAAAAATGAACACTGGTATTGGAGATTCCAGAAGAGGTGCCAGCTTTTACCGTGGAGCAATCAATATGGGAATGAACAATTTTTCTTGGGTGGTGTCTGCCATCATTAGACAATCTTGTAAATGGGAACATTTCAGAAGTGACAAAACGTTAAATAATAATAATTTTTTAAAAAGAGTTAATTAACTTAAGGCTTCTTTCCTGAAGTGCACACTCTCAAACCATCCACGTACACTAAAAGCATTACTTCTAATGCTTTTTTTGGTGCAGCAAACCCTCTTGTCTTTTTACACATACACCCAAGAATTTTGTTACAAGTTTTGTTCTTTATCTTGCAATCCTGGGGCCAGGTTAGAATTTCATTGCTGTTTTGCAGGAGAGGAGACAGGGCAGTTTTGCAGCCACTTCCCACTGCATGATACGAAGCCAACGGCAGAAGGGCAGAAGCAGCAGTGCCCTTTGCTTCCCTGACCTCTGCTTCTCCCTTCCTCGCTGGTTCTGACCTCTTGCACCAGGAAACCTGCAGATTGCTCTGCTGCTATCCTGCCTAGAAACAAACAAATAAACAAACAAATGTAAACTCCTATCTGAGCATTACTGTATAACTCGGAGGCTCAGGAAAACTAGGGAGAGTGTAAACAAGGGCAAGAGCATGTTTGCTGTGTGTTCAGGTTGCGTTGCCCAACACTGAGGGAAGTAAAACATGAAAGTTACACTTCCTCCAGACAACATGGGTGACAAAAAGAGGTTTAAAGGCACACTTGCCCTCCTTCACCTACCTCTCTGTTTTCCCGTGGTTGCTTTCCTCTAGTTCAGTAAATAGTTTACAATTAAATCTCCCAAAGTTGGAGAAGATTGCTGTATTTCTACATTTCTCAAAAAAGAAGGAAAGAATTGCCAAATGAAAAATGAGAATGGCGTTGCAAAGGATATGCACAGAGAAGAAAGAGCTTTCCAGCCAGGACTGGGCATGGGGTTGGCCCCAGTCCACATTCTACCACGTGCAGATGGTCCGGGAGTTTTCTCCTGGAGGCAATGGCTCACACTGCGCAGAACACAGGATAATGTAACTCTCAGGATCTACCTCAGCAGGCTTCATTGGAGAAGCAGGATTAGCCCACATCACCGTCCATCACTGCATTCCTGAAAAGAGTGGGTTAATAGTTCAGAAAAATCAATAGACAATTCCTGTGATGTGAGAGCAATCCTGGAATAACACGGCATATTTTCCTGCCAGCAATACTCTCACATTAACCAGGAGAGCAAAAGCTGCAATATCTAATTCTGACATGAAACTCAACATTCTCCACCTCCTCTGCTAGTTACCAAGTGCTTGATTTTCTATTGAGGGTGCAGCTGATGGTGATGCTGAAGCAAACAGTGAGGGCTGGGCTGATGTCCTGGGCAGCGCTTGCAGCAGGGTTTCTGCTCACTGGCTGAATGTCCCATCCCCAACCCTGCAGCTGCTTTCTGCAGAGTCCAGAGTTGTGAAATGCAGTGAGTGTCCCAGGGATGACCCTTTTCACAACCTGGCTTGCCACCCTCATCTCCTCCTGCCCATTTTTTCCCCTCTCATTGTCTGACCAGAATATACAGTGACCAATACTCTTGGGATCCATTAGGAGGGCTGTAGAAATGGTTTATATCCTCACTTTCCTGCTTAGGAAACGGATAGGATCTGATTTGCAGGACTCTCAGCGCAGCTCCCCGCAGGCAGCCAGGAGGCAGAACTCCTGGAGATCAGTCAATCACTTGGGAACTGCACGAGCTTGTGTAGTTAGAGCAAAGAACATTGCTAAGGCCAGAAGGGAGGATCACGATCTGACATTTTGTTTTAAGCTGAACCCAGGCACACCTACACAGGGTCCCCCCCTGTGATCCCTCCTAGCCTTCAGTTCCAGCCCTGCTTGCTCCAGTGCACACAGTTGCTTCACTCATGGGCAGTGACCACTAAAACATGATGTCTTATTAGTGGTGATGCAGTGGCACAGCTGACCATGGAGTGGTGAGGTCACCGTCCCTGGAAGTGCTCCAGAACAGTGGAGATATGGCACTGATGGATGTGGTCAGTGGGCATGGTGGGGTGGGATGGGATTGGACTTGGGGATCTTAGAGATCTTTTCCAACCCCGATGATTCTGTGATTCCGTGATAAACAATACATGTGCAAATATATCATTTGGGTTATCTTGCTCTGTCCGTCTGTTTTTACCATAGAATTAATCTCATCACCTTTTGCATTAAGAATATGTTTTAATTAACCCGGGAAGAAAACATTGGGCTTAGATGGTTTGACCATTTGTAACTTTATTTTCCTGAATGAAAACAACGCTGGCCAAATTCACTGTACACCATCACCTTAATTACCTGTCCCAGACAGCCCCTTTCCTACATAGTTGCAGTTTATCACAGTATAACACAAAAACTCTTCCTCTAAAAAAAAACTTTAAATGCTTCTGAGATTCAAACCGTAGATTGCTTGTGCAGCTATAATCTTAAAAAACATCTGCTACATTTGTGTGGTAAAGGAAGTCTCTTTAGAATACAGCCTTTGATTTCTATAAAAGACAAATCAGGCCACATGTTTTTGTTTTGAATGCTTCTCATCACAAGAGGAAATTTTCTGCAGCTTGGAATTTTGAAGGCAAGAAAAATGTATTTATTTTTTTAAACAAAGAGCGTACAGAAGAACATCAACAAAACTCCTCGGAAGTGTTAAAAACTGTTCCTCTATCATCTTTAAAGAAACACTGACGGCTGCCTGACCCAATTTTTGATCTACCTTTCTGTCTTCAATTTATCTGGGTCATATCATGTCCTTGATCCAGGCACGTAACTCCCACGGACATCTCAGACCTTTGGAGGTTCACCCATCATTAGCTCTCAAGCCGCTAACAGTTCAGAGCTGGAGGTTTCACTGGGCTTTTCTTTATTTGTCTCTTAGAGAAAGTGTGTTGATAGCAGTGGTTTGACAAACTGGATTTGACACCGGTGAGAATTGAAGTTAGGAATCGATTCTGCCTTGTGGCCCGCTGAGTCCAGAACAGTATTTTTGCCTGATTTCTGAAATAGCTATTTTTTTAGAAACCATTACAAAGTGAAAGCTGCCACTTTTTCATGGGGAATGCTTCCTTTTGGATTTTAAAACTGTGCTTTGTTCTTCCAGCTTATCTCCTCTCTGTTCTTCACCGCGATTCCAGAGTTTACTTTTGCCAGCTCTTTTTGAAGGAGCTTCTTTTCACCAACCACCCCAATGTTTCCTGCTAAGGATCTCTTCTCTTCCTCCTTCCCTCCAGAAACCTCTGGAAAGCTTTCAGCCAAAATGAATCATAGAATCATAGGATGGCTTGGGTTGGAAGGGACCTCAAGGACCATCAAGCTCCAACCCCCCTGTGCAGGGAGGGCCATCCAGGTCACCCGAGCCTGCATCTGAAATAGCTTGACCAGCAAAACTTGAGAAGTGAATTTCCCTCTGTATTCACCACTAATGAGACTGTACCTTGGGTACTGTGTTCAGAAATAGCCTCCGTTTATCCTTCTTCTATCCAACCACAGCAAACCAGACATCAAATCCCACCCAGTGCAGCCTTACACAGTGTGGCTGCATAGGGCTCTCAGTGCTTCCCTTGTTCATGGCACAGCTGGGGCAGGAGGCTGCAGGAGCCCAGCAGCAGAGGTTAGCCCAAATCAGGATGCAGAATAAGAGCTACGGACCTGTAACCCCACCCGTAATCCATCCAGTTAATTCCATAGCACACAGATCTGAAGCACAATCTGAATTATCTTTTCCTGATGGAATACGAGACAAATGAGCCATCAGTATCTCTCTTTTAATGAGCTTTTGATTACCAAGATTATTTCTGTGTTTGCATTCTAGACACATCTTTACAATGGTTTGAAATGCAAGTGCCGGTGTTCTAAAAAATGATATAGGTAAATAACTATGATTAACTTTTAGTAACTCAGATCACCAACCTCATAGCAAATCCCTTACATTTTTGGAGGTCTGTCAAGCAGGTCTGACTCAAAAGCGTCCTGCTGATAGCAGATGTGACCTGGAGGACATCCTTTCAAGTGATAACTGCTGTCAGTGAGGAGAAAAGCAAAGAGAGCAGAAAGGCACTTCAACCTTCTGAAAGGACAGGAGGCTCTGGTTCATCTAAAGGTTTACTATGGCAGGGGATTATTATCTTTTTGTGTGTAGAATGAAAAAAAGTTCATGGAGTTACACTTTGGAAGGTGGGGAAGCTCTGTCATGTGTTCAGTCACGCACAGTTCTGAGGTATACCAGCCTCTGAGCAGAGGGCACAATGGGTCAGAGCCCTCCCTGAACTCCCTGCACCCTGTTTTCCCTATAGAAATTGCTTATCCAACAGACCAAGTTCCTCCACTCCATGTTCCCCATGCATCTGTAAGAGAGAGAGCAGTGCAAATGCAGGTTGCAGTCTGCGGGTAAAGAATGGCAGATGCTTTTCATTACAGCAATGGAGCCTCTCGTGCAATTAGAGAGAGAGATTAAAAAAAAAAAAAATGCACAGAATCACTGCATATTTACAGAGTTGTGAAATTGCTTTTCTGATAAAGAATCAGATTTGCAAAATGCCCGGTGCAGTTCTTTTTCTGTGATCATGTCTTCCCCTTGTTTCCAGTTGCAGTACTCCTTGTTGCAACCACTCCTCTCCTTTGTGCCCTCATCTGTGTCATGCACAGAGAAGAGATCCCAGACTTCTCATTTAAACCCTTGTCTGAAGTCTATGGGAATGCACGGAAAGAGTCCCAAAGACTTCAGTGCATTTTGGGTACCTAGCTCTGGGCGCACTGTGGATTCTCAATTTTGCCAGGTTTTATCTTGAATTAACAAGTGTGCAATTTAGCAAAAATTCACTAAACCTGTTCAGGGCTCCAGATCTCATTTCTGACCAAAGTTTGTATTGAGTTTCACTGATTTCTGGAGAAACACCGCATCCGTAAGACTTCCAGCTCTCCTTGTCTGTTACAACACTGAGTTATACAGTATTTCTCCTTTTTTGAATAAAAATAATCTCATTTCTCAACCATAAAGCACACACATGTGAGGGTGAGTTGACTGTCTGGATATTTTGACCTGCTTAAAAAGAGGGAGGAAGGTTTCCACAGTCCCCTACGTCAGACTTTTTGCCTTCTGCATTCACAGATGGAGGACAAGAGCAGATCTCTTCCAAGGAGCTCAGGTCCCAGCAGTTCCACTGCAACACCGTGACTCAGCACCTGGCATGTGATTTCTGTCCATGACACAAGCAGGGTGCAGAAAAAATGAAATCTCCAATGACCCCTTGAGCAATGTGTCGTGATGACAGTTCATCTACCAACAGAGTTCTGTGGCTTTGTATATTAATTAAGTAGTGAATTAATTCATTAATGATGTTGACTCACAGAGAGCAAAACCTACCTTCATTTTGTAACATCTCACTTCATTATCAACCAGCCAAGTTCAGCCCACAGCTTACCTACATGATAACACTGCTGACTTCTGCAGACACCATACAAAGAAGACGTAGGGGCACTTTGGGGCTGGGTGTGTTCCATGATGCTGCAGGCAGCCGTGGGGCTTTTCCATTCTTGCAAGGACATTTTCCTTCAGAAAGTCAGCAAAGTGAAACTCAGACATTTTTGGGCTCTTTGCCCAAGTTGAGAATAAGGAGCACAGAAAAAGGTTCATTTTTCTCACCAGCTACAAGTCTGATTGACACAAAGGGCTAGTCCTATTAAGCTGAGATCTGGCTTGAGTTCAGTGCATTTGGAAGCCTTGTTACAAATGCATTAAAACAATTTTAACAGAGATTTTGTCAATCTACCAAAGACAAATCAAGAATGATTTCCCCGACGCCTCTGCTGAATTGGGTAAATTTCATTTATTGACTTCAAGTGCTGCGTACTGGTGATTTTTCTCTGTCTTTTCCTCCAGAGGAATTTGACGCAATCAGATCCACTCCGATGTTTCATAATCACATTTTCTTTCCCCTTCCTCTCTCCTCCTTTGCGTGGTGCTTTGAGTGTTGCTACCAGGTATTCACTATGTGTATGCATGTGTATGCCAGAGGCAAAAGATGGCCCAGATGGAGAAGCTCACTTAATTGAGGAGAGTCTCCTTCATTTTAGCTCATCCTGCTCTTTCTTTGGTGCGTGTCACAAGTCCCCCTGAGCAGCATTGCCTACATGAAAGAAGCTATTAAGCACGACTTTTAGTGGGACCTGGAAGGACTAAACCTGTTCAGCTTGATGCACTGCATGTTCATGGGAAGGAGAGGAAAAGGATGTGATCCTGAGCATAGCATGGAAAGAGGTGTGCCTATGAAGCCATGCAAGCCTTGCTGGTTTCTGCTTCACACTGGTGCTGCTCCCAGTGCAATCTTTGGCCTGTAGTGCTGAAAGAGATGTAGTCCCACACAGCTCAGTGTAACTAAAATTTAAACTCAGAAGCAATCACTTTTAAGGGCAGAAACAAACAGAACCCCTTCCATACAGGGACCTATAAGGTCCTCCTGCACGTGCAGCACAGAAGCACATGTCCTGGCAAAAGCAAAATGACAACAGGTTCAAAGTGCCCAGAGGCATGCCAGGCTGCAAATTGGTGCCACCCTCGCAGGCATCAGTGACCTGGAATGCAGTACTGCCTTGGATGTGCTCAGAGAGCATCCTCATGAGTGCACATCCCTGTCCCTGAGCCTGTGTGTTTGTATGGAGCAGGGACAGCCAAGCTCTGGCTGCTCTTTGCAGCTGCTGTGGGACGGTGCCTCCCTCAGCTCTGCTTAGGGCAAGCCCGGTGCACATGTACTCTGTTATCTCCCCTTCCTGGAGGAGAAACTCAAAGCTAAGCAAGATTAAAGTGCTGGGCTCAAAGTCAGACTGTGATTCAGTGATCAGCTGAGAGCAGACGTGCTGGGTTAGGCACTGTTCCTGTTCCTCCTCAGTTAAAATGGATGGATTTATTCAATGAGCATTTATTTTGGGGTTTCTTTTTCATGACATTTCCTCAATCCCTTGACTTGCAGTTTTCATTTGGCAAGATTTGATTACAGAACCAGGCAAAATCATGGAGCAAGGCATGTTTCCACCATGCAGTTTCTCTCTGAACTCACCTTCCTCCATTATGAGGATGGCACGGAGAGAGGATCAATTCTGACCTTGCCAAGTGACTTAATTCCAAGAAATATCCTGATCTTATTTGAATCCCACTGAGAATATCTCACACACTTGAAATACCTGCTGATGTTTTTTTTTCATCCCGGTTTCCCTACATACCACATAATGAAGCAGCATGGGAATGAGGACACGCTGCTTCTGGATCCAGACAACATGCGCTGCTTTGTCCTTTGCTTTCTGCCTCTTCCTCAGTGCATGCCAGTATAAACATTCCCTGATCAGAGCGGGGTGTGTATGATGCAGAGATTCTCACAATGTCAGAATATAGCATGCTGGCCTGGAGCAACTCTTCAATTTTTCACATTTATGTGACACTCTGAAAGTAAGTAAGAGCCATGATTTTATCTTGTGCCCCAGCAGCTAGCATTTACATAAACTTATAGAGGTCTTGAAATCACAAATGCAAAGTGAAGCATTGCATGTCATTAAAATAAATCACTGTCACAGAAGCCTAAAACTTAAATAAAAGCTTGCTTTTTAGAATCAGTCTCCACATGCAATGTAACCAACAAAGAGTTTTGCATTGCATATTCTATAGATCGAAGTTACATCAGTCTCTATTTTTATTCTACAGTATCATGTTTAATATCATAGAGTTGCCTCCCTTCGCTGTGTTTAATTTGGCTTTGTTTGTTTATTTTCTCTGTCGTGTCATCTTTTCCTCTTGTTGTTAGTTTTGTTTGGCACTTGTATAATAACACTTCAGAAACATTAACTAATTAACCTTCCTAATACTCCTGGGAGGTACTGAAGGCTACGTAAGCCTTATCCTTCCTCCCACTTTGTGATGAAATAAGCAGGAGTTGTCTGATTTGCATAAGGATGAGTAGAAGATTTGCACCTGAGCCAAGATTCAAATCTGTGGATCCTAGCTTGGATTTGTGCCTATCTCTTTGATACTGGGATTATTTGACAACTAATTGTTAGTTCAGTTGAATCGGGGGAATGGACAAATCAAGGGGTTGTTCCCCCTTCCCTGTCAGTGCTAGCTCCCTACCACTTGCTGCAGGCGTTTGGGTGCCCCATAGTGACCACACAGGTTGCTGCCCCCACCCCACGTCATCACTCCTCCGCCAGGACCAAAGCTTACACATGTATGGTCAATCCTTTGGCATCCGTGTAATCCCTTTTGCATCCAGGGATGCAAAGGAAAGCAAGTCCCTTTCAGTCTGCAAATCTCTATGCAAAAGGGTTATTCTCTTCAGCAGCTCACAAACTCTTCCAAACATGCATCTTCTGGCTATTTCTAACCAATGGAGAGAGATGATTCACATAGAGCTTGCTCAGAGAGACTGAATTAGAAAAGTAATCTCTCTAGAGGATGGCTGGAAGGGTGACTGCCTTCGTAATTTATATCTAGGCTGTGCAAGAGATAGACAAGTATTATCAGAGGGAGGAGTAAGAGCAGGGTTAGGTAAGTCAGCTCAGCCCTGGGGATGAAGGCTGCCCCAGGAAACCTGCTCCTGTGAAGCAGGAAGGCTGGGGGATGCCTTGGGAAGGTAGAGGGATGGCTTGTGCAATGGGGAGTGGGAGAGCAGTGAGAAGAGTGAGGCTTGGGGGACATCTGAGCCTCTGAGCATCCTGAACCTCTCTTACAGATGGCCTTCCTCCTTTGCAAAGCCTCCCAATGAGCTTGTGTGGAGGCATAAATAGGTGTTCCAGGAGCACCCCTTATTCACTAAGCCTTCAGGTTTGGGTTCCTCCTCAACATTACCCTTCTGCTGGCAGTACCTCAGGGCAGGCAGTGAGAAACCTGAGTGCCCTCATGCACAGCATGGAAAAGTCACATCTGAGAGCAGGAAGGCTGAGAGGAGCAGCAGCACAGATTCAGCACATTACTGAGGCCAGCATGGCCCCTCCAGCAATGAGTCACAGCAATAACCCCACGTGTGCCCAAGCACTGCTGCCTCCTGTGCCAGCACGTACTGCTCAACCAATTGCAGGGATGAACTGGGGAGTGAAGAGGATGAGAAGGGTTTTTATGGAATATACGCTTGTGCTTAAGTGGAACATGCAGCTGCATCATGGAAAAGCAGGGTTAGTGCAATAGGCCGGTGGTGGCCTGACATGTCAGCACTTCTTTCTGTTTTGTGTGATAGTAGAATAAGATTAAATTCCTTTTAGGTGCCATGCTGGCTTCTGCCTTATTACAGTAATCTCTCATAACATTTTTAAAGCATTGTGTGGAATCCATTCCAATGAATCCCCATGAAATGAAGAGATCTGTTGGAATAATCGTGCTGCTGAGCAGGCTTTGCCATGCACTGCAAGGTCTCACCATGTGTTGTAAAGACAGAGCAGTTCTGGCTGTTCAGCTATTCGGATTTAAGTATCTCACAAGGCGCTGAGACTCTTACAACAGTATTGTATCTTACTGATAATTCAGCAAGGAAAGAAAGGGCTTTGAATAATTAAATCAATTAAAAGGTTAAAGGACGGGGATTCATCTAGTCTTCTGAGAACATTCTGCAGCAGTGGGTGAACATTTCCTTGCCATCCCAAGCAGCTCTCCCTCAGCACACCTACACACAGTGTGCAAGCGCAGCCTCCACTCACGTAGGCTGCAGGTTATGCCGGCTGCTTGGCTCCAGCCGGAGTGCTGCTGAGGTCTGAGATCAGCTCTCACAGTTCTGTGCATTGAAGTCCTTCTGGAGACATGTGGCTGCTAGCTGGATTGGGCTGAAAGTATCAAAATTTTTTTAAAAATCCTAACAACACGAGGTCCTCCATCTGCTCCTCCAGCTGATGCCTTCTGTGACTCAGGGCATCTCCACCTGAACGCCCACTGATTGCTGCAGTTCCTGGTAGTGATGCAGCACTGTGGAGCAATGCACCCATTGCATCACGTTCTGAGGTGGCTCCACGAGAGGTGATGCAAGCAGTGTAAGCACTGAGAAGCTTTCTGCCTCTTCATCACAATCTACACGCTGCTCTCCTGCAACTCCCGACACCCCAGCTGGTCAGTTTTCTCTGCAAACATTCAGGTTTGGGTCAACTTCAGAATATGGGTGTTTCTTTCTGCTGTGAAAGGGAGAACAAATATCTCTACATTGACAAAGAGCATGCGGCAGTGTTTGTGTTGCAGTGAGGAATGCACTTGGCTCTGGAAAAGTCATCTCCTGCCTGGGCACTGCCCAAAGGGAAGAGTGGCCCTGCCCCATCATCCGACTTATGCAGAAAATTATTACAGGGCTTTAATTGTGAGCTTGTGACAGCTTCTGTTCCCCAACAGAGTGGTGACACACTGGCACAGGCTACCCAGGTAGGTGGGAGAGTCACTGTCCCTGGAGGTGTTTCAGAACTGTAGAGATGTGGCTTTGCTGGACATGGCTAGTGGGCAATATTGGTGTAGGTGGACAGTTGGACTTGATGATCTTAGAGGTCTTTTCCAACCTCAATGATTCTATGAAATATTTTTAATTTTGATATACAAAATACATTTTGATACATTGACTAAAATGAAATCTTTTGCCTTTTGGTTGTTTTTTTTTTTTTCACCCCGTAAACTGAAATCTGATGATATGTAGAAGAGAAATCACAAGTGGAGGGTTTTGGGCTCAGGCTGACTTGGAGGACTGCACATGAGCACAGTGAAAGGCAGATTTCTGTGCATGGCACCCACAGCTCACCCAAAGGCACAGCGTCAGCAGGAGCTGCATTGCCCTCAGACCTTTCAGCACATGACCCAGAGCTGCCCCGTGTTCTTTTGGAAACACATCTGCGCTCCCTTTTCCTGATATTTTTAGCTCAGCTCCCTTAAGAAACAACGAGCGATGCCACCTCCCTCCTCTCTGGGTTCTTGGATAGCAACAGCACAGAGGAGTTTTCTGTGGTTCAGATGTGTTTCAAACATGGGACAACTGCCAGAATTTCATTAAGCGAACAACATGTGAATATAACCACACAGAGCTCTGCTTATACACATACAGCACGGAGCGCCTTTGCATGAAAGCAGATGTTATGGAAACAGCCCAAGTCAAATAAGCAAGGGAAGATTACCTTCGTAATGAGCTAAAAATTAGTTCCGTGCCCTCTTCAAGGGATGGCAAAAGGGCACTCGTGTTTTCATAAAATAAACCAAGCAGCAGCAGCAGCACAGGTACAGGCAGATGCCAAGGATTTGCTCTCTCAGTATCCATCCATAAGCACTTTAAGGACAAATTCAGATGCAAACCTAAATATATCCAAGTGAATCTGAATGGATATAAATTATTTCTGCCAGCATACGAATCGGACTAAATAAAAATTTCTCAGATTTCTTTGCTTCTCAGACCCTGGTTTATTATGTGACTACAAGGAAGTGCTGTCATCACTGAGATGTTTGGGCAGGTTAACAGGAACTAATAGCAGCCTATAAAACGATTGAGGTTGAAATATCATTATTTTACGTATTTGTTATTTTTTAAAAAGTCTTTGAGATACACAGAGCTTGGGGTATTCCCTCCAGTTTTAACAGGGAAATCTTGCCTACATAGGGTATTCCCTCCGGTTTTCATAGAGAAACCTCCCCAGCACAGAATTTCCCCCCCCCCCTCTGCCTTACAGCTATCACTGGGAGTGAGCAGCACTGCTGCAGTGGGTGATCCCTTACTGTGCATTGCTCCGAACCAGGCGGTGTTGCCCTGCTTGCTGCCACTGCTGATTGGAGCAGTTCCGTTTTTCAGCAGGGAGAATGAAGAGGTTTGTTTGGAAGAAGAGCAGCCAAAACGAGATCAGTGTTGCCGGGCAAGAAGCACGGGGCTTCCCAGCTTTCTCCCATGCTGAGATCTGTGCAAAGCCTCGTCCCGCAGCCCTGCAGTGCTCCTGCTCCTTCTGCTTCTCCTTTTTTCTCCCAGCAGGGGAGAAATGCAGAACCTGAGCAAAGAGATTTTTATTGTAGCTCTTCGTTACTTCAAGATGAGCGCTTGTCTTTCCAATTTCAACATATTTCTACCTTTTTTTTTTTTTAATGAGACATTGAATGAAAGGAGTACTTTACCCATTTTTTGTCTGAAGAGTTTTGAGGGTGGGGGCATCATTAAAACTCTCTGACGGGATGCACGAATCTTCCGATTCTGCAGTTTTTTTTCACATTGAGTAACAGTTATTTGTCTGCATCAAATTAATGTTGATGGATTTCTTTCAGAGTCGTTCCTCGCTCTGAATAAGATTCACTGAATGTAGCTTTTAAACGTCATTACATGCGAGGAGCTAATTCACATCTGCATTTTTGTGCTGGGAGGGGTAACCTATTTTCTGCTCCCACTCTCCCCAGTAGGGCTGGCATCTTCCAGGGGCTACCGCTGCCATTCTCTGCGTTCAAAGAGCCCTGATTGGCTTCAGTGGGAGTTAAAAGCACTTCAGGGCTTTAAGAAAGAGGTCTGATCAGTTTTAGAAGTATCCAAAGCTGAATGGATTTAACCATTATCCGCGACTTGTCAGAAATTTCTTTTGGTGACAGTACGAGTTTTGGTGCACTTAGTTCTATGGGGTTTTATTTATTTATTTGTTTGTTTATTTATTTAAGAGGATTTGGTATATTGTGACAATACCAACAGAGTGAATGCTGCCTTTAAGAAGATAAAATCAGCTGTTCCTGCATCAGGCTGTCACGGTCCATCAATCCGACAGGATGTGACACCTGGGGACAGCCAGGCGTGCTGCTCATGGGCACCGCTCACAACCTAATGACAAATGGATGTCTGCTCCAAGCATGCCTTCCCCGGGGAGCAGTGTGGTCCTTTGAGGCAGCCCTGATGGCAGCAACCTGGCCAAAATGCTTGGAAGATAGGAAGAATGCCCAGCAAAGCACTTTGGATTTATTTTGTGTTATTATTTTATTATTATATTGCATTTTGTTATTTTTTGCTCTTTTATCCTCTTTTCCTTTTATTCTGATTTGATTTTACTTCCTTGCCCGAGGGAAGCCCAAGTTCTCCCACACCCCTGCAGAGCCCATGTGATGCAGTGCAGCACTGAGCACAGCATCAGAACCCGCATAAGGCACAGTGCTCAGCCGAGGGCTCCATAGCAATGGGGCAGCCAGAGAAGGAAAAGTGCATTGAGTCCAACACTTAGCTAATAGAATTGGGTTAGAGCTGCTACCCCAATTAACACCAGCAGAGAACTGGAGGTTTGGGGTGCCATCCCAGAACTCAGCAGTCATAACTCTGACGGTGCAAATCCTCTCAGCTTTGTCATTTCCCTCACCGTAGCAAAGTGCTCATAAATGGAAACAGTAAACACTGTGACTTACATACACTCTTATCCAAAATATATATATTCATCAAGTTTACATTCAACTTTTTGCTAAGTCTTGCTGTTGTTTTTGTTTTGTTTTGTTTTTTAGAATGTTATTATCCGTCAGAAAAAAAAAGCAATCACAGCCATGTTGATTTGTGGCAGAATTATGCAGGTGGGGGGGTTGCAGATGAGGCTGATCTATACGTGTTATTTGTGTCCACATACGTAATTGTAATGGCTCTTTTTGATAGAGCTTGCTTTGTGTATTATTTTGAGCTTGCTAATGAGAGATAGCTATTTAATCAGAGGTCAGCATTAAGCTTGTTGTGATGAAATATGGATTTTGCTTTCTTTGTTCTTGATAAGAATAATGCATGTGCATTTCTCACGTCGGCAGCGTAAGATTTAAGGTTCCCACTGCTTTAACACCTCGGCTTTTCAATGCTGAGATTGTTGCAGGTGGTCTGAGAGGCAGGCATTGCTATTGCTCAATTGAGAGTTTTCAAGTACTTACACTTCGGAACGTTTTAGGTGATTTTTCAGCACTTTGCTCTGTGCTCATTTCCCATCTCTCTCTATTTGTTGCTTTCCCCCTTTTTTTTAAGGAAAGCAAAGAGCTGACAGGTGCACCATGTTACAGCCAGT
This sequence comes from Tetrao urogallus, assembly GCF_951394365.1. NCBI lineage: Eukaryota > Metazoa > Chordata > Aves > Galliformes > Phasianidae > Tetrao > Tetrao urogallus. Next base: position 5,146,179 of record NC_136829.1, read on the forward strand.
GCTAACAAACTCACCCGGCCCTGAGTCTTCCCCAGCAGTGTCAGCAAATCTTTTACAAGAAAATCACGCCGTCCTCTTGCAACAGCCTTCTTGCAAGCTTTCAGCAACGTATCAACCTGCTGCAAAGTTTGCTCAGGCCCTGCGCAGCCCTGCTGCCACCCGGCCCCCAGCTGCCCACTACAGCTGCACATCCTCTGTGCTTTGCACCCTTGTGATTTTTTATGTATTTCTTTCTTTTTTTCTTTCTTAGCCATAGTTTCCAGTGGCACTTTGAAAACCCACTGTTAATTATTGGGTTTAGGCACCTTCCAGGTTCTTTGGTTTGCTCTTAAGGAAATAGCACAACAAAATGATAAAAAGAACAACTCACTCTGCTCCCATCTTAGCGCAGAAATTTATTTTCTTTTATAATTTCCATAATTGCCTGAGTACTCAGGTGCTACCCATGAGATCACACCCTGTCATTGTATCTATGATCCTCCAGCAATTATCCATCCAGTTCTTCCTCGCTCTTTGTGGGGGTATAATGTTCAGGCAGTGATAGACTGTATCACTTTAATCCCTCTGTCTTTTGCTTTCGTGCTTTGGTGCATTCAGTGCTTTTGTCAAGTATAATTACACCTGGATAATGAGGAGATGAGTTCTGAGCCCAAGTTAAATAGTTACAAGGTGTGTGAGCCTGTCCCACACGCAGAGGCAGGAATTACAGGCTGGGAATAAAGCATTTCTCCCTGTTAGTGTGATGGGAGAGGTGTCAGAGGAGCAGACACCAGGCACAGAGCCCAGGGCTGGTTGCTCTGCAGACAGATGACAGAAACTGCCTGGATCCCAACATCGGATAGAAGAAAGGTAGATGAAAGAAAGAAAGAAAGAAAGAAAGAAAGAAAGAAAGAAAGAAAGAAAGAAAGAAAGAAAGAAAGAAAGAAAGAAAGAAAGAAAGAAAGAAAGAAAGAAAGAAAGAAAGAAAGAAAGAAAGAAAGAAAGAAAGAAAGAAAGAAGAAAGGAAGAAAGGAAGAAAGGAAGAAAGGAAGAAAGGAAGAAAGGAAGAAAGGAAGAAAGGAAGAAAGGAAGAAAGGAAGAAAGGAAGAAAGGAAGAAAGGAAGAAAGGAAGAAAGGAAGAAAGGAAGAAAGGAAGAAAGGAAGAAAGGAAGAAAGGAAGAAAGGAAGAAAGGAAGAAAGGAAGAAAGGAAGAAAGGAAGAAAGAAAGAAAGAAAGAAAGAAAGAAAGAAAGAAAGAAAGAAAGAAAGAAAGAAAGAAAGAAAGAAAGAAAGAAAGAAAGGAAGGAAGAATAAAGCACATATATTCATAGAACAATAAAATCAGTAAGGTTGGAAAAGATCTAAGATCATCAAGTTCAACCCCAGGGTCTCAATGTCTTTCTCGTAGTGAGACACCCATTCAAATTTATATATCAAAGCCCCAGCTCAGTGAACTTCATCTACATCCAATGTACCAGGTAATGCCCACAGTCTCAGCAGGTGCTCAAACCATCTCTTGTCTGAGTGCCACATTTCCCCCCCTTGCCTCAGGAATGTCCCCAGATCTCCAGCCCCACACCACGGCTGCGTCCTTCCCCTGCAGAGCTGCACTGCAAGTGCAAGGCTGGTGTTATAACAGCTGGGGTTTTTTTTAATCCTCTGGTTTTGTGTGAGTTCTGCTGAAAGGGAAAGGGTGTGGAAGAGTCAGTGTCGAGCTCCTAAAGGTGTAGCATCCTACAGCTGCTCAGGAAATCTCTGAAATCCCCACGTCACTGCACTGGGAAGGACAGGGGAGCGAAGGGAAGTACAAAAGCTGCTACCTATTCACTGCAGCCAAAGGTGTTTCCTTTCGCCCCTCTGTTCTCACTGAGCAAGGGGTGGAAAGAGGTGGAAGAACAGCGCAGAGAAGCCAAAAAATCCCAAGTAGGCAGAACAGTGCGAACAGTGCTTACGTCAGGAGAAAAGAGCATTAACCTCTTGGGCTGGCAGGGAGCATTCAAGCAGCCACAGTGATTGTGGGGACAGCAACACCTCTACTGACAGAGGGGGCAAGCAGCTCTGTCCTCCCCCAGCCCTCTGCCCTGAGGGTCAACAAAGGTCCAGGCACTACAACTGTGCATATTTCAATATTCTGCATGGATATTCACTGGAAACTTCATTCCATATCCGCTTGATTTCAAAGAAACATTGAATTTTTCTCAAAACCTTCCTGAAAAATCCCTTTGACTTCTCTTATCTTGACTGGGATGGCTTTGGGAGATTAGGTCATTAGGTGGTCCCTCGCTCACATTAGTAATTTCTCTGAGTTGCCCAAGGTGTGTGGAAATGTGAGTGCTGAGGGGAAAGACATCTTTGTGAAAATATTGTTTTTCCCATCTGGTTTCACCAGAGTTGGGCAGAGCCTCTTCATCAACACCCCTTGGCTTTCTGCCTGTAGAAAGACTCCAAAACGTACCTGGGTGGAGACCAGGGGCTTTTCCTTCCCACCACAGCAGATCCCAGCTGCCTTTAACTCTGAAGGCACTCCAGCTGATGACATAAGGACTGTGGGAGTGATGCCATGCAGGGCACCTGGTGACACTGTCCCTGGGGATCCTGCCAGCACCAGGCACGTCCCCAGCTCTGTGTCCTGCTCTGTGCTGCAGGCACACCCACCCATTCCTCATTTCCTGCCCTGCACAGCTGGCAATTCTGGCTCCTTCTCCTTGTTTCTACCAGGATGCATCACTGGGAAACTCTGCGGCAGGGTGTGCTGCGGTCGTCTGCAGCATTGCATGAGCTAGCACATGGGGCTGCTAGGGGCTGGGGTACAGGTTGGGTGCTTTGCTCCTGTTCGGTTCTGCAGGGATGTCTTATGACTGGTCCAGGAGGCAGTGATGGGCTGAGAAAGCAGCTTGAGCTGCTGCAGCCTGGATTTACCTTTTAATGTGCCAGGGACATCTCTGGCGCCTGCATGACAGTTTGACCCTGCCTGGTGCATGCTGCTCCCATAAGGATATGTTGGGGTGGGGCATAGAGGAGCATCCTGAGCCTCCTGCTCCAATATGGCACTGAGCTCCTGAGCAGACTGTTATATCCTTGTTATATCACTTTGTTGGAAATGTTTCTGGGAACATTTGAGTTGAGGACAGCCCTCCAGACATGAGGTGCTGCTGTCTGTCACACGGGCCCAAGGCTTGAAGAGAACTTGATGAGGATGTAAAAAACAGAGTGGGAAAGTATTTTAACATCTTCAGTAAACATAAATGTACTTCAGATGGCCCCAAAAGTTTGCAGTGCTGGCCAGGCTTAATATACTGCTGCAGGCTTAGGGACGTGGTAAAAGCACCCCAGAAACACCAACACACACACCTGTAGGTCCAACACCACCAAATGTCATGGTCCTCTCACACACATTGCACCATGAAGAAGATACTGGAGAACACACAGTGTAACTATGCCCATTGATGAGCACGTTGGCAGCTTTTTGGCATTCTCTGAATTGAAACAGGTTATGCTTCAATGGCACTGAGACTCTGAGAGCTGGGAAGGGTTTTCTGCGTGGCAAGAGTGCTTTACTTCAGTACCTCTCACTGTTTCTTCTTCCTTCCCCTGCTGCCCCATGTACAAGCACTGGGTCTCTCCATCATGGGTGTGTTGCTCACTCCTTGCATCACTGCCTGTTCTCTGCCCACCCCCAGCCATTAGAAATAAAGGACAGACAGTTTAGATAGGAACACAGGGTTCAAGGAGGATGCTGGCCCCGTTCCCAGATGTGATGAAGCCGGGGAGGTCCCATCCCTGCACTGCGTTTGGTAAGAGCCTGGATGAGCACAGGCTGCAGCGTGCTCCCTCTTGCTCACTGCCCGCTCCAACTCAGCAGTGAGGTGATGCAGGGGAGGGAGGATGTGGGAGAGGATGTGACAGTCATTTTGCCTCTTGGCATTCTGCTTAAAAAGAAGAGAACAAATATAGAGAGTGAGAGACCCACCAGAACTCGCGTTCTCAGGACAAACTGCCTGCCAACAGCTCTAAAGAGGGAGGGAAACCAAAATGGCTCATCATGTGAAAAATTTTGAAATCACATTTAAAGAGCCAGTGAGACCCCAGTCCCAGGTAGGACCAATGGAGTGGCCTATTCCTCCAGAGGAATAAACCCAGAATAACGCTGAGACACAAGGAGCAGAGTGCAGATTCTGGATGGGCAGGAGGGTGTCTGCAGGAAGCGACTCCTCTGGAAGGGGCTGGAGACCATGGAGTCAGCCCAGGGCATGCAAGAACACCTCTGAGACACCATGCTGCTCCTTATCCACCTCACTCAGCACCAAAGGAATACTCATGGCTTCCCAGAGTGCTTGGAAAGCAATGCAGTGCCCACATCACAGAAACTATACCAGATACTTTTAAGGGCAGTCAGTTCCAAAACCCACACATTTTGGGGCTAGTCATGAATGACTTCTTTGCTTTATCTTTTTGCTTTCACCTGTAGAAGCCATAAGCATTAGTAACCCCCAGCAAAGTGCACGGCAAGCTCCTTCTTGGGCAAATGCCGATGTCTGAGCTTGCACAGATTATCTCACCTCGTTAGCAAAGAAGTCAGGCAATGCTGCATCAAAACACCACAAACAAACAAAATCCTTCACTGGAGCTTTGCATGGGAACTACAGGTACACAGCAATGCCCCTGGTCAGGATAGGCAGTCCTGTATAATGAGATCTGATTGGGAGATTAAAATGTGCTGTACTGACTGTCGTGTTAGTATCAGAACATTGTGGAAATGGAAATCGTTGGCCTGCAGGTTATAAAAGGGTGTTAGGAAATAGTGGCAAAACAATGAAAGAAATGTTGGAAAAAAGAATTTCAGTGTGAGGTCTATGACATAGTCAGAATTGTTGGTTAATATTATGCTAATCAAACCATCACAAAGAGTTGCAATTTCATACAGAGACACAGCAGGGAAAACACACTTCACTGAATAAGGATCAGCAAGTGTTAGTGAGAGTCAAAGACAAATCCTGAGGTGTCTAAATGAGCAAAGAACAATTGTTTCCACTGTACTACTAAAGTGTGAACAAAGCATGCACATCTCCAAAACAGTGGGGTTTCATCATCATGGCTTCTTTGAAGTCTTGTTTTCCAGGGATTATGTAGGGCAGGTTGGTCCTAAGAGTACAGAGCACTGATTTCAAGGTGTAAGGGCATACTGAAATTCATAGAACCATAAAATTCTTTGAGCTGGAAGGGACCCATAGGGCTCATGAGGTCCAACTGCCCGGAGCCCCACCCAGCCTGACCTTGAATGTTTCCAAGGATGGAGCACTTGGAGTGTTTCTGTTCCCTAGACTGCAAAGCCTGTATGAGACACTTTGGAGGGATTCCTGATGGTGGTATCGTGGCACTGCCGTTCTGGCTAGAGTTACAGCCCCCAGGAAACCCTCTGAGGATTGATGATGCTTGGCAGTACCAATAGACTCACCTGATTCTTCCCAGGACTTGGGGCTTCACCATCCTTTAGTTTAATGGAACCCTACTGGGAACACTCATAAACTTCTCACAACCAGAATGGGAAAAGTGCAAGCCCACCATTTATCACATCTACCCTCCCAAGTCTCTCACTATTTAGTGCTGTGGAGCACTGCTGGGTAATCCTGGCAAGCCCACGAGACGTCTGGAGGCTCGCAGGGAGTGGGATTGTGTAATGTAATAAAAGCCGTCCTAGAACAGCGTATGTCCGATCCACCTGGATTGGTTTGCAAAACAGGTGTGTCTTCGGCTGGGCAGGGTGGATCTGGGTGTTCCGAGCACATCGGGTGGCATCAAAGGAAGCCCAGGGTTGAAAGTGGGTGAAGGAGACAAAAGGCAGGCTGGAAGAGAAGCTTGGGTGGAGAAGGAGGAGCGGGAGAGGTGGTGGGTAAGAGGCTGCAGTGTGGGCAGCGGTAGCGTTACACCGTGCTCTGCCTGAGGAATTAGCTCGAATGAGCACAGAGAAAAGACAGGAGCTGTGCCAAAACAGAAGCCCTTATCAGATGCAGCGCCATCAACGTGCCATCTGTGCTGGCTGCACCCAGCCACCGGGGAGCCCCAAAGCCTGCCTGGCTCCTCTGACCACAAACCCTTCCTGAAACCTCATTTTCCACCTTTCTTCCCCACGTTCATTTTCCTTGGCCATACTCTTTGGGAAAAGCAACATCCCTCTCTCCTACCCAAGGTGATGGGCAAACCAAGCAGGCAGGGACACAGGGGGTTGCCAGGGCTGGCAGGAGGCACACAGAGCAGCCCAAGCTGCCTGCTCCCACCCAGAGCCGAATCAGCTCCAGCCATCACCGACTTGTCCGGGCCAGTCGGCCGCTTGTCTGCAGCAATTAAACTTCCCCAAAATGGTAAAGCCAGTTTCTATAAATCCAAATCCAAACCAAGTATTTTTTATGATAGAGGCCACAGTTTAATGTAATTAGCTGTGACTTACACGCTGGTTACTCCGGTGTGATGTCAGCTTCTCCACACTGTTTATTTTAATTAAAACAGAAATTGTAGGTCTTGAGTGCTGGTAATTACAGCCCGTGGACTCAATTTGCCAAAGCCCCTAATTAACCTGCTATGTGTCTACCTGACTTGAGGTGTTAGTTGAAACATGACTGGTGCAGTGGCATTATGTTGTCTGCAGTGATGGAAATACAGTAGGAAGACATGACAGGCTCTGTGATGGAGTATCCATATTTTAAGCTATTCTGCATGACATTCTTTTCACTTTTATGTAGATTATCAGTTTCCTACCTGAGACTCTGTAAGTGATAGACTAGCTGGGAAAATGGATTTGATGAGAAGTGTCCTCTTTTCAGAATAATTGCCTCCTGTCTGTGCTCAGCAGGGCTTGGAATTCTGGTGCCTCTATGGAAGCAGACCACAGCAGGTGGACAGTTCGTTCACCCATTAAGATGTCTCTGCCTCTAGAGAAAAGCTGCCAGCTCCCCACTAACACTTCTCCCCAAGCAGGTCATCGCCCCACTCCCTCTGCCTCCAACCACTGTACAATGCAAGTACTTTTCTGCCAGTTCAGCCACAAACTCACATCATTTTACTTCCATTCCTGCTGTCACGTTTCAAATACTCCATAGCTACTCCAGTTTCTCAGTTCTTGGTTCCAGATATCCCACCATGAAAGTAATAAGAGTTTTGCCACTGTCTGTAGTGGCCCCCTCCTGGCACCTCACCTGGACACACTGCCTTGCTTTTTCCATAGCTGAAAAAACACATCCTTTATGAAATCATAGAATCATTAAGGTTGGAAAAGACCACTTAAGATCACCTAGTCTAACCATCAACCCATCTTCGCTGTGTCCACCAACCATGTCCTGAGTGCCCTCCATCAGGTTGGAGCTGCACTGACAACAAAGAGCATTAATTTAACCTGTAAAATAGATGCTTCCAAAATGGAGCTGCTTTTCACAGACCAGCATCTGCGCAATCTGAACCTGTTTCCTATTATCCTGTCTCTGGGCACCACTGAAGAGACTCCATGTGATAACTAATTTTATGGACTGTGTTTGAGAAGATACTCTCCATCCACTCTGTACTAGAGAGGACGATATGGGATTGTTCCCACAGGTTGCTCTTCTTTTTGTTTAGAAGTTGATAATGTAGGGTAGTTACATTCCCTTTAACCACCTGAAGCATTCTCTTTTCCCACTGATCCTTGCTTCATTTTTTTGGAGAGAGGGAATTTTTTCTCACAACTCATCATCATTCAGGTAAGTTAGCCAGAGAGAAATCTTCTCTAAGAGGAGCAAAGAGGCAGTAGAACGAACAGCAAGCCTCCCCCAGGTGTAACAGATCCCCCTGGTCCCATGTAAATTGCCCCCATTTCCCTATGTGACACTAGGACTGGCAATGACAGGGTTTTCCTAAATCCATCCTAAGGAGCATTTCACACAGTGCTGGTGAGGAAAGAGCAAAAAGAAAAATGGGTGTGGAGCTTTTCTGATGCTGGAGGAACAAGCCATGACAGCGTGTTGCCTGGCATGATCTTGTGCTTGCTTTCTCTCTTCCTCTCTTCCAGAGGTCGGATGCTGGTGACCTCATATCACCCAGCAAATACCCAGTGCCTCAGATGTCTGCTCTGATTTTGGACGGCATTAGACTAGACACCATCTGCTTCCCTAGCACTGGGGCTGTTTGAAGGGCAGGGACTCGCCCTTCAAACTCGCTGTCCCCATGCCCTCCCTCACCACCAGCCTCACCTCCATCTCACTTTGATTTACCCAATCATTGGCAAAAGTAGAACTGCTGATTCTGCAGCAAGACCCCTGGAGCCTGGTGGGAGGCTGCACCAGCACATCTGAGCAAAGCCTAGGCTGTGTGTCTTGTGCTCTGCCACCCCAAGTCTGAGCCATCAGCAAGGGCAGCCTCATCCAGAAGGAAAACCCAGAGTTAGAGGGAGGTGAAGCTTGTGTCAGCAACAAATTCTGGGCTGTTTGGAATGGGGATGAGTCTTCTCATGCAGGAGTGGAGTCTTTTTTGTTCCCTTTGGGAGACAGTGACCGAATTCCCACCCAGTTCCTACAGGATTTCGGCCTTAACTCTTTCATGCTTTAGAAATCAATTTGGGTAATTATACTGCTGTTGAATCAAGGGACAGATAGAAACGCTAACACTGGGAATTTTTACTGTTGTTATCCCTGACCGTATCAAGGTTTCCATTAGAACGGGAAGCTCAAAGAGTCTTGCATTGACATAAGTGCAAGAAAAATCCACAGGCTTTATGGCTTGAAGAAATATCCAGGAGACCAAGCAATGTAATTAGCAGGATGCTGTTAAACCATTTATAACAGCAAGCCCCTAGATTTGTTAAACCAACTATTCCCAACTGTTCGCAATGCATAGGGTTAATGAAAAGATTTCTCCTGCGGTGCTCCGAGAGGATGCTTGACAGAATGGTATGTTAATCTTCTCATAATATGCATGGAAATCACTGGGCAGGTCTTCATGAACTGGATCAATCAGAGCAGCATTGGAGCTGGCTGCCTAATTTGGCTGCCATTCATATCTATGCATGCCAGGGAGAAATTACTTTGTCCTAAGCTATGTATCAATGCATCGACTTGTAGACATGTGCTAGACAGCTTGAGGAAGAGAGTGCCATGAATCAACCATATAAAAGGGTTTGTTTTCTAAATGGAAGCAGACTGCTCCAGACTCAGATTTGAGCCTCAGGTTCCTGTTGATGAAAAGTTTTTTCCCATGTATCTGCAAGACCCACTTCTTTCCCACAGATCTCCCCACCTAAGCGTGCAAGTGCCTTTGCTGGCACCTCCTCCTGGTTGGGCAATTTGGGTCAGTAGATCCGTTGCTCAACTGCAGAGCCCCACTGCACTCTGAATGGAGCTGTGTGATCACTGGGATCCCCAGAGCCAGGAGGCTCGAGCACCTCTGGGTTACGTGGCAAGTCAGCACACCAGTATATTGAGGTTGTAAGCTCCTAGCTGCAGGGACCGTTGCTTTGTTCTGTGTTTGGATAGTATCCTGCCTGTGGGGTTGTACCTCCCGGTTAGGGCCCTTCAATGCCACACTAGTACAGAGAAATTAAATAATAAAATAGCAGCAATAACCATAGCAATTAGCGCTTGCTTTGACTTGCTACCACAGACCCACCAACCACAAACATTACTCAGGGTTTATGATCACGTCTTCCAAACTGCAAATGCTTGCAAAACACCTACTGTCTCTTCATACATGGAGAAAGGGGAAAAGACACATCACCAGTTGCCTACAACAGATATCATCAGGCAGATTCCTCTGGGTTGCCAGAATTTTCCTCCAGTTTCCCACTCCAGCTCCATTAGGTGCTTGGGCATTCCTTCCCCATCGGGTAAGGTCCTACACTGCATCTCCAGTGGGGAAGAAAATGAGGGATGATGCTCAGCTGGGTTCCTTCTGTCTGTCATTGGGTATCAGCCACAGCATGAGTTAAAATAGGGGCATAATAGGATAAATGAAAGGGAGTGATTGAGAAGATGTGGGCGACGTGACAGACAAGCAAGCTCCTTGCATGTTGATGAGAATGGCATTATCCAGACGATGGTTGATTTCTTTTTGTGTCTTGTTTAAAGGGGCAGCATCTCCAAGCAGCCCGGGATGCTTGAAGGATAATGAGTACATTGCAGAAAAATCCAATGCCTTCCCTGTGAATCTGTTCTACATTCATTTAACACAAAAAGCCCACAAAGTAAATTAAAACAAACAATTTGAAACACAATTCAGCATGGGACAGGAACCTCTGGATGAGTTGTCAGCCTCACAGCTTAACATACAAAGAATGGGTCTGTGAATAATGGTAACCTATTGTGAAACAAGCTGATATTTGAGTGAGTATTTAATAAACCAGAGCATCAAAACAATAGAAAGTCTGCCAGCACTCAAAACTACATATGTAAAAGCCGCTTGCAGTCTGTGTTCATCCTTAAAGAGCTGCTTGCTAACACAGTCACACGACTCTACTCTTATTTCATATGCTTTATATGATACACGTATTATTCTAAGGCATTTACCAAGGCCCTGCAATTTGAAGGAGTACAGAACACAGAGCTCTGCAGAAGGAAAATGCATAGATGGATTCAAAAGCAGCTCTTGCTGAAGGAGCCTTAAGGCCAAGGTGTGTTTACAACTTTGACAAAGTTACAGAAAGATGAAAGAGAAGGGGCAGGAAAACATATAATTAAAGTAGCGTGATGTCTCTGTGTGCTTATAAACACAGAATGAATATGGAGTACCTCTATCATGAGAGTTGCTGCTCTGCTGTCGCTGACTTTCAGATACAGGGATGGTTCTGGCACACAGGGCCAAAATCTGACATCAAGATTGTGTCTGTGCATGGCACATCTTGAAGAGGAACCCCACAAGATCCAGCAAGCAGGGAAGAGTAGCTTGGAGAGAGCAGCAAGAACAAGCTGCTTGGTTATGAAACAGAACGCTCTGGAGGCAGTTTGAAGAGGCAGTCCAGGTCAGAGCTGTTGTGATGGGAGAGAATTCCTGAGGGTTTAAGGGTACCCAATGTTCCTTGTGAATGAGGAGTTACTTCCAGCTGGAGACGGGCCAGCTTGGGATCCACAAACAGATATAGAGGCAAATTCTAATTGCAGGAGAGGATATGAATTGGTAACTGGAATTAGACTTCTTGTGCAGTTTATCTGTTATCTCGATAGTGACAGCAACTCAGACCAGGTAACTCTGAGGTAGATGAAAGAAGCCCTTTCGCAGACATTTGGAATTAATTCCTTGATCTGAGGCTCTAAATGCGAATTGTAGCAACAATCATTGAGAGGAAACAATGTTAATCGGAGTGATGTTCACAATGTTGTTCTGTCACACACTCCTGCCACCAGTGCTTGCTTTGAAGCGCGCTGCTTTCCAAAGGAGCCCAGCATGTATCTGTGGTGTACTCCAGTGGGACTGCTGGGAGTTGGCTCTCATAAACCAAGAGCAGTAATGGGGCAGCACAGTGTCTGTGTGGAAGGAAAGAAAAAACGTTTATCCAGACATCAGTGTGTGCTAGCCTCACATGCGACCTCTCAGCTCCTCACCTGATGGCCATGCACAGACATCTCAGGCTGTGTTGCCCTGCAGAGCCCATGTCCTAGCAGAGCACACTGCCTCATGCCAAAGCCCTCATCAGGAGCCCCACTGCCCCAGCAGACGCTGGGAGTCAGCTGCTTTTGCCAGCTCTTAGCTTTCCCTGTGTAAGTTCTTGACCCAGAATGATACTCTGGATGGCTCAACAAACCACTGAGCCTCATGTGATTGACCAGTGAAAGCCCCTTGCCTGGTTCTCAGCTACAGCACTTCCACCTCTGCAGCCATTCTGTGTGCCTCCTCACCCAGCCCCAGCCACCTCTGTGGCACAGGGTCCTGTAGTCAGCCATGGGGACATTGCTGCAGCCTCAGCACAAAGGAATGGTGTGCTCCACAGCACAGAAACCCACATTCTCTTATGGTCATGTCCGTGTGTGCTTCAAAGGCCAGCCTTATAACCTGGTGTGGAGATTCCAGGAATTAGGGCTCAAAGGAATGTTTTGCCAGACAGCCACCACAATGAGCCTGAGAGATGCTAGTTGCTGTGTAGGATGCCCAGACCCTAAAGAGGTGCTCACATGGGACAAAATGACAGTTGAAAGAAAGAAATAGATGAGACGAAAGGATGAGGAGAAGCTGAGGCTGTGGGATGGCAATGCAGCTTCTGGGAGGCACGGAAGGGCAACAGTGGGACCAAGAACTCAGCCTCAGCACAGCCCATCCACTCAGCACTGGTTCAGACCTCTGCTAAGAGGCTTTTTGTCCATACCAATGGTCTCATTCATGCCCTAAATTACACAGCAATTTCCTGTGTCTCTGGAGATTCTGATGGTATCTTTTTGGCTGGGTGGAGTCCAGGGTATTCTCTTGCTTTAGATGCCATCCAGAAACATCAAGGGGTAGGAGCAACACCGCTGCTGAGTGGCCTTAGTTGTCATCAATGATGCTATGACTGCTCCTTGTGTGAGCAGGTTACAGCTAAGGCAAGACAAGGTGTGAGAGCTGTGTTTATTTCACTGTATTTTAATGAAGAAATTGGAGTTGCTGTCATCACTGCCCGTGGGTGCACCAGATACAAATCAGCACTTAAATAAATGAACTAAATGACACGATGTCAGCCTCGTATACACAGAAAACTACTTGGTCAGAACATGGACTGAGCACTTCACAGTGCATTTTGGAAATGGGCTCGTGGCTCATGGGCTCCAAAATAACCTATCAGATAAAAGCCTGAAAGTAGGCCTCCTGCTCTGAAAGACAAGGAGCTCAGGGGACAAAAATGCTAATATATAATAACAGAAAAACTGACCAACGCTGGGAATGTCTATGAAAATCTAAATCCAGCATTCCTTCTGCTCGCCTTGGCTGTATGAGAGCTGCCCTGGTGCAGGCTGTGCCTGTGCCCAGGATGCAGCCTAAGGGGACGCCAGCAATGGGAAGGGTTGATGGGCACTGCTCCCAGTGCAGGAGCAGGCATGGGGAGGTGGGTGACTCAAAAGCCTCAAGTCCTCCCAGTGCTGAGGAGTGACAGCCGGTGCCATCACAGCGCAGGTGACTAAAGCACTGACGTAGGTGCCTGTGAGAAGTGCTGCAGGCTCTTGGCTCCCATCACCACTCTTTGCACATGCTGGGATGTGTCAGTCTCTCAAGCAATGCTGAGTGCCCCAATTTCTCAGTTTGTCCCCACGTAGCAGGAGTGCTGGCTCCTGTCACCTCAGTGCGCCAGGCTTTGCTATTTGGCTAGGAGAACAATTTCTCCCGGACCTTTCCCATATCTCAGCTGTGCATTTCTTCCCAGCCATGCTATGAAGGCACCCTACTTCTTATTGCCCTCCCCTGCTCATAGAGAGCCTGATGGTCTCACAAAGCACCACAACTTGTTGTGTGGGTTCCCAGCTATGAAACACTGCATTAGCTGGAAGTTTACTGCTGAGCGGTAGCAAATTTTCTCTAAAAATAACACTAATTTTGCCTCTTTGGTCTTCAGTCTAACCACTCACATGTTGCTTTTTAGGGAGATGACAGATGCTTTGATCTGCTTCAATAAAGGTGGATAGAAAGCTTGAAGCTTGCAGCAGGGCAGCTGCCTTCTGGCATGGTCTTGTGGGTAAGAGAAGCATTAAAACATAGGTGACGCTTCACAGGATATTAATTAGTAGAGGGAAACACCTTGATTGGTCTATTCTTTGACTGTCTCAGCCAGTTAATATCACATCTGTGTTTTCACACAGTTTCTGCACAGCCGTCAATGCAACTGTCTTTCTGTGCCCACTTCCAGTTTGCTGGGGTCTGGAAAAAGCAAAGTACAAGCCTGGTCTGGGTGGTGAAGGACTGAAAATACAGGACGCTTCAGCTGCATCTCCATGTGATGGGGAGCCTGCTGAATTTGTACTGTCCTTTTCATTTCTAATGCCCCTATCCAAAGAGAAGAGGACCTCAATGGAGGAGTTCCATGGAGTTTGGATAACACTACCAGCTGTAATTAAGTGCTACTTGGCTAAATAATTTTGTGCAATTTATATGTGATAGTTTCCTGGAAGGCTATTAAATGCAAGCTATTTTCCTAAGATAGAATCATAGAATCATTAAGATTGGAGAAGACTACTAAGACCATGAAGTCTGATCACCAACCCCTCCCCACCATGCCCAGTGCCACAGCTCCACGGTTCTTGAACATCCCCAGAGATGGTGACTCCACCACCTGCCTGGGCAGCTGTGCTACTGCGTTACCTCTGTTTAGGAGAATAAATTTTTCTTATTATCCAACAGAACTTCCCCCAGTGCTACCGTAGGCTATCACTGCTCTGTAGGCTATTAAAGACAGAGTTTTGAAGCTATTTCGCACTCTTATACGCATTCAGATGTTTGCAATACATAGGAGGGTGAACTCTTCTGCGAGTACTATGTGAGGCAATCAGAGGCAGATGGAGAGTTCTCAGCATTGCTAGTTTTGGTGGCTGGCTTTGTTCCTCTTACATGGATTCTGCAGCAGTCCAATGGCTTTAGATACAGCCTTGTGCAAAATTGGTCTAAGTAACACAAAGCCTTAGCACCAGGCAATCAGGGGTTTTCCATAAGTCCGTGTGACATGAGAAATGTTGCTCTGAGATGTCTCCTCTTCCTCTTACACAGCCTGTCTGTGGTGTCTTTAGGTATTGCACACTCCTCATCAAGAGCGAGTTTTTCTCCCCAGGCCATCCACGCAAATGCATGCTCAGGTGAGGAATGCTCAGGAACTTTGTGGCAGTAAGGAGAGCTCAGGAGATCAGGACTGGTGGTGGGCAAGTTGAACTACTCGTAAATGTCCTCTGTTGAAGCATCCCCAGTTCTTGTACTACTTACAGCACAAGTAAGCATCAACCGGACATAGAAGAGTGAATCAAGATGGAGAGCAAACAGATCAGGGTGTTGCAGTTGTTCTGGTGAAATTAGTAAAGAAATTGGACAAGACTAAAGCCAAAGCTAAAGCAATCAGTTACCACAAGAAGTAAAGAAGCCACTGAGTGATGCCAGCCTGGCTTACTGTCTTAGGGGAGAACATGAAGTTCTCCTACATATTTAGAGATTGAGGGAGCAGCTGTCAGAGGAACTTGCAGCCCAGATGATTTCTCTGTGCAAAAAAACAGTACAGGTTTGAACCATTAAATGCAGCTTGAAAACAATGATGGACTCTGAGGACTAAAATGCACATGAAATAGGCCCCTGGTTCTGAAGCACACACATAACCCATCTCCAGGCATCCCTCAGTTTTGTTGTGGGGAGAGCTGGTTCCAAAATCCACACAAGGTCAACAATGATTTTTTATTATTATTATCTGAAAGGCACTTCATTCGCAGTACACACATCCCCAGCTTAGGGATGCTTTTACATGAGGGTCTGTCACCAAGCACCGAGGAGGGATTGGACAACTCAGGAGGAGTCCTATTAGGACTGGCAGATTGCCATCTCCTTTGCCAGCACAGACTACTGCAGATTCTCACATGCACATACATAGTTCAGACTTGCCCCGTGCAGTGACACCCAACTGCGTGTAATTCCTGTGCATACCATCTCCCTTTGCCAGCTTTCTGATGCTTTTTTCCTTGTTCTTAACAAACACAGTTCTAAACTCAGTCCCCGAGTTTCCATTAAGGATGAGCAAAGCAGAGCTTTGAAGCTGTTTTAACCCATTTGCTCCTGCATTTAAAAACAAAACAAAACAAAACAAAACAAAAAAAATTTCCCTGGTTTGTTCCAACAGCTCAGCACAGAAATCTTAAAATGAAAGAAGAAAAAATTTTTAAAAAGGATTATTTTTACTAATTCACCTTATTTTTACTAAGGTGGAGCAGTGTTTCTCTCTGGTGTGGTTTTACCAGCAGAGATTGGAGTTAAAGGAGTGGTGAAAACAGCCTTAAAAACTGACCTGAGCCTTCTGTGCATATTCCTTTGTAGAGCACACTGGCATATTCGGGTCTGTACTTGTGGTTGGTGGTTCAAGGTCATATTAAACAGACTGACAGCACAGCACAGATCCCGCAGCACCTGCTTGTAGCACTGATCATCCTTCAGCAGAAAAAAATTTACATAAGTAACTGTAGAAAAAAGGTTCCTGAGAGTCCATGTGGTTTCATTTGGGTATTGCTGCTCATGGTAAGTAATGGACACGAGCATGCAGGCTGGGTGCACCACTCAGCACCAGCAATGCTGATCAGGATCCCCTCTGCTGTGGTCAAGCACCCACATTGTCCATGGTCATAGCATCTGCATTGTCCATGATCAGAGCACCCTCTCTCCCATGACCACGAGGCTGTGCCAAAAGTGCTGCTCTTCCTGTGGCCGCGGCCAAGGTGCCCCAGGCTGTGCTCACAAAGAGTCTGCATGCTGGTTTGGTTGGTGTTTGAAAGCACAGAGCTCGTCCATCAGCTGTTCCTGTCCCCTACAGCATCTCAGTGCTTTTTGAGAGCTCTGACATAAGTGCCTGTTTTCTAGGATTTAAAATTGCTCTGGAAGAAAGAATTCAATGGGCTGATACTTGGCAGCTCAAAGCCTGTCTGGGGAGTCGATTCCTCTGATTGTGCCAAGTTCTGGCATCTTCAAAGGGAGAATTTCTGTTTCCTTGTGGCAGAAACTGGTAAGAGTCATTGGCAGAAAGGATGAAAAAGTCCAAGTATGAATTTCAGATCAGGCTTGTTTTAAATTGAGCAATAGCACCTTGTGTATACATAAAGGAAATATGCATTTCCACAACTGAGAATTAATTATTGATAAATCCACAGTGTCGTGTAGCAATATCTTTTAATGTTCTGTACGATAAGAGCAGGTATTTAATCTGCTGGGAGAAAGAGATGAAGTGGATACCATCTAATGAGCATTATTCTTGTAGAGCTGCCAGATCCAACCCAACAATTTCCAACCGAAGCTTGCTGGTAGCTCATTACCTGCGGTGGGGCCCTGTGTGCTCTGCTCCTCTCCTCCAGCCCAGGTGCTCCCAGGGCTCACCTTCACCTGGGGACAGGCCTTGTGAGCACATCTCTGCCTTTCACTGCCAAGTGGGAGATGTGGCAGCACCTTTTGATCTTTTGATCGCAGCCTTTTGAAGAAACGATCCACTGACACAAGAGCTGCCTGTCCTGTCAAGACTTCGCTTCTCTCCTGCAACAAGAAATGTCTCAAAGCCTGCCCAAAGTTTGCTCTGCTGCAATTATACTAATGCATAAGTTTTGCTGAAGATCTGAAAAGTGCTGGTGCTGGCAAAGTTTGAGGTACCTGGGTTCAGACCAACAAAAAGCACGGGGAAAGCAGAATATTTTGCTGCACAAACACAGCTTCTAGAGTCAGAGTTTGCACCTGTGCAATTACTTTGATGTAGTTGTACTGGAGCAAGGAGACAAAAAAAGCAATGTAGACGAAGCTTTCAGCTGACAGAGAAAATAAAAACACAGCTTGTGGTTGTGTGAACTGATCTGTGATAAAAATGTTTGCATAAAATTACATGCAAATGACTGGGAAGTACAAACATACCCACAAGAAAGTCTGCTCCAGTCAGGACCAGAAGCAGAAGTGCTGGAAATATAGGAAGCAGACTTGACCTCAAGAAAGTTACAGCATGAGGGTGTGAGCCGCTTTCAGCTGAAATTGGTGATAATGCTCCCAGTTATCTCTCTGGGCATGGGATCACCCCCTGGTTTTGCAAACAAAGGAATTCTGTCTAGCTCAGATAAGATTTCAGTAAGCTCCCAAATTACTGTTGTTTTACAGATCTTACTGGTAGTGAAGAAATGCGTTTGGTGGGACCCAATCTGCCTTTTGGAGGATGTTGGTTGGGATGAGTGCTCAAGGTACAGCACAGGAGGCATTTCCAGTCCTCTGTTCCACACATTCTGGGACTCAGAAGTCATAACTCCTCTGGGGCACAGTGCAAGCTCAGTTTCTATTAATGCAAGACCCCTATCAATGTTCTCCTGAAGACAATCACTCAAATTGGCGTTTCAGGAGGGAATGATAGGATCATTAAGGTTGGAAAAGACCATTGAAATCATCTAGTCCAACCCCAGCCCATCCCACCATGCCCACTAACCACGTCCCTCCTCCCCATGGTTCTTGAACATCTCCAGGGACAGTGACTCCACCACTTCCCTATAAACAGACACACGCTTTCTGAAGGCTCTGATAGGTCGAAGATATACACGTATATATATGTCTGTGTAAATGAGAAATGAGTTTTCATCATCACTTTAACCAAAGACACAAAAAGTAATCATTATAACTTAAATATCACAGACGCAAAATCACAACAGTGTTTTGCTTATCTGATCGTATCTTCCCTTTGATGGTCAGGGTTGCACGATGATTACAGCTAACTAACAGAGGCTGAGAGATAGCATAACATTGCTCACATAGATCATCATGTTGCTGCTTCTCATCACCGCCTGTTGCTCTTAATAACCCAGACTTGAGTTTAAACGAGAATAGTTATCTTTAATATATACTTCCCGCTCCCATGTATTTCAGGGAAAAGCATTGGATTTATTGAATGAATACAGACTGTCCCAAGATGCCGTGCACATACAAAAATCCAGATGTTTCCAGCACCAGCCTTTTTTTTTTTTTTCCCCCTTTCTTTTGGTCTGTTTTCCTGCCAGGCCTACAGGAAAGCATACACAGCAGTAGCTTTGAGGAGTGAACTCTACAAACAAGAAAAAACAAACAGCCAAAATCAAACCTTTTCCTTCTTTGTCCTTTTGAGGCTGTGGATGCCCAGCTCATACCTGTTTGAGTGTTTTTCATCTTTCTTCCGAATCCCTGCTTGTGTGACCCAGGGTCTCCTGAGGCAGGAACCGGGGGGCCGTGGGTTCTTAGCTCACAGATCCTTCCTGCAGGACAGAGAAGCGATGATATTGATGGCAGACTGCGGGTGGCAGTGTAGATAAAGCGCTGTTTGTTGTCCACCCGCCATGGCCGCGACCTCCTTATCTCTGCCACAAATCGGGGGCGATTCGGCCCCAGTGGGTTCTGGGGGAGGGAAAAGGCCTTGTGCTAAGGGCTAAGGAATTTCCCTTATTATCTGCTTAATCTCTAGGACTTCCCTGCCTTCCTTCCCCTGGTCTGACAAGCACAGCGCGCATTGGCCTGGAGGACTCCCGGGAGTTGGAAGGACGCGCTGATTTATTCATGGTCTTAGTGCCGTGTTAATGAAGGGCACTGAGCTTTCCAACCCGGTGGCTTATCTAGACGTGATGAAACTTGCATGAAAACACAGGGAGGATTCCTCTGCCGTGCTTCTGCTACCCCACTTCATCAAATAGTTGCCGCATTAGGTGCTCAGTGGAATATTAGTGCAATTAGTGATACACATTTATAGCAATTTGACAGTGAGCTGTGATAAGAGAATGATACCAGGACATCTTGCTGATGCCACTTTTCTTCTCAGAGTGTTATTTCCCAATATCTTATTCTATCCTGACCCAGCAGTAATGAAGTCAATGAAAAATTTCCTTTTGATGTGAGAGGGAGCAGGAAAAAACTCACCCTTAGAGTCTTTACACAACCTGGCTCTCATTAAAATGTCTAGAAGTAAATATTTGTGTCAAGCTGGTACAGAGAAATTGTAATTGACCCTTCTGGCTGTAACAACAACAAAAAAGAGAAAACAAAATAATTTAGGAAAAAGAGCACAAGTCCAACAAAGAATATTTTTCCAGTAAGGAAGTACCACGTACTCCATAGTTGTGTTGCTGCTCATTAGATGAACTCATTTTCAATGGAGGATAGCAGAGTTAATCCAATTCTGTTTTCTTTTGCTTACTAAGAGAGCTGAAAGACGAGCACTTATTAATTGCACATACACAATGTGCAGGCAGGGCTCAGTTTGATCCTCAAATTTACACAGATTCCAAGGAAACTGGTTAAAATTAAGGCAAGAGAGAGGAAAGGGAAAGCTCTCTTGTTCTTATTTTCTATTATTTCTTCAAATATTTTTCATACAGTGGTAGAAAATCTGAATTCTGACAATTTTCCTGCAGTTACCTCATGTAAATCTGGGAATGCCTTCTGCACAGAGCAGTTCTTCCCCATCACCTGCACTAGCAGCATCTCCCAGGACACAGCTGCTCAGCCAAGATTCTTCTGGAAGACCCCAGACTGGTTGTCTTCACGCCTCTAACAGCTGCATAGCCAAAGAAAGGCAGCAGTTGCTTTGCATGACCAAATGCACTTGTCCTGCCAAAAGGATTTGCCCCATCTTCATGGCAAACACCACAGTTTGCTCCCTGTGCAGTTGCTGGAAGCAAGAACAGACCTCTGTGTTTCTGCTGTCGCTCTACCTGAGCACTGCAAATTGCAGACAGTCAGCAAACCTGAAATTTGCAAAGCAGAGAATTTTCACAGAAGGCTCCAAACCAGCAGCTAAGGAAAGGTATTTGCCAGCCCTGAGTCACCCTCTGCTCGGCAGCCAGTGGTGTGTGCTCTGCCCCTCAAATCGGCTCTGGAGCTGCTGCAGAGTGGCTGGCCATCTTAGTCACCCCCACTTAGAGTCCTGCTCCCACGCCATTGCTGACAGACTTGATCCTTTGCCTTTTTTACAGCAGGAACACCTCTCTCATCATTCCCCAACATGCTGCAGCAGAACAGAGCTATGACCCATCCATTCATATTTGCCCTTCTGAGGCACAGAAGGCTTTTTCAAAGTCCCATTTGGAACTTCCTTCCTAAAACACTCCATCCAAGAGCAATCTTTGTACTCCCTTTGCTGACTCATAACAGGGCAGAGTAAAACTCACTTCTCTCAGCCATGGGTACACAGGACCTACATCTTCCTTGACTATCATCTCTTGCAGATGAGTCTCAGAAATCTCAACCACCTGCATGATATTTCTCTTTTGCTTTTAAGAGGAGCAGGTGTGCTGACATGCTCAGAGACATTGACAGGTGCTGACTCATTTCGAGAGTCAACCGATGGTGTTCAGGGATGGTTGGTAGCAGTTACTGAGGCAGACTGGTGAGATCAGCAAGAACTGGACTAGAAAGAACAAAGTTCTGATTACCAGGAAGATTCCTGGAGAACAAGGAACTGCTGGTATCTTGCTGAAGATTTTCCTTTGAGGGAAGGAAAGCACATAACAATTTTAGGTGCTTGATTTCTGAGTGATTCGCATCAACGTGCAAAAGAGGCAGCATCCACAGAGGCTGGAACTCAACCTTATTAAGCATTTACCACTACAGTTAAACAGAAGAGACTCAAGAGACTGGCTTCTGCATGTGTAGTGAAGCTACTGGTGGACATACTTTCATTAAGCGATGCACGTCTTCATAGCCAGATAGATCCCTTTTTCCTTCCTTTGACTCAGATATTTTCTGCCCAGCTCAGAAGAGCTCCTCACTCAGTCCTGAGATGTGGAAATGGAGGAGGGAAACCCACCGCAATTCTGTACATCTTGCTGAAACTCCCCCAACGACCAATTTGTATCCTCTTATCATTGCCAAGAAATTGTGAACAGAAAAACGAGTTGCCCACTCATTTGGCTGTGCAAGACTTAGCTTGTCCATAGAGGCAGCAGCCATGATTAGCTGGATATGAGAAAGAGAATAACACCTCCCACGCATCCAGAGATCACACTCTGACCTGGTGAGAGAACAGCAAATATGGGCACTTGGGAGAGCTGTATGGGACCACCTCAGCCAGAAGCAGAATGAGAGCCACACCGTGGGTGGGAGCAGGAACACAAAACAGAAGGGGAGGGAGAAGAACACAGCAGGAAGAGGGTGTGAAACGTTCATAAAATCATTAAAGGAGCCTTCTTATTCTCTTCTTGTTGACTGCTGGTGCTGTAGACTGGACACAGGCAACTGTCCAGGCTCTGCCTCTGGGATGCACACAATTGGGATCTACCCCATGCATTGCACGCACTGCAGTTCTTCCACCCACAGAACATCTCCAAGGCTCTCTTTGCATTTATTTCAGCTTGGAAAACCACCACACCTCTGATATCATCTCCCAGTGGTGCCTGAATTCATTTCAAGTCGACTGATCCAGTCCCAAAACTTCCCTATGTATATACAAGGTATATTGATGGTTCATAAAATAATACACAAAACTGAAGTGGCAAGAGACTTAGTGATTAACCAACGCCAACTATTTATACAATGGGTTCAGAAAAGGGATTTTATTGATTGAATGCATAATTTTTTCCCATTATACTTCTGGGGCTACTTAAATCAACTCTGCTCCACAGAGTGAGGCTCCACACATTGCATGAACTCAAGCATGCAGACTGGAAAGAAAACTAAGACCCAAGCTAATTAATAGATACAGTCTCATTTTTATTAGATGTCTTTTGAAACTACTGCTTGTTACCTTTAAAAAGAGACTCAAGACTCGGT
The DNA here is from genome assembly GCF_951394365.1 of Tetrao urogallus. Lineage (NCBI taxonomy): Eukaryota > Metazoa > Chordata > Aves > Galliformes > Phasianidae > Tetrao > Tetrao urogallus. The sequence goes on from NC_136829.1 coordinate 5,168,561, forward strand.
CATACAAACAGTCCATCTGCAAACCCGCTCACACTCACAGACTAGCAGTGAATTATTACCTTTACATGCATGAAAACTCTGCAGAGGCATTTGCTTCACGGCGACCGACGAAACATTTCAGCATCTCTATTTTATCATCAAATAGAAAGAATCTGAGAAGATTTTAATACCCACAAGAGCCTATGTCAATGAGGAGTGAATGCTTTATCCCAGCAATGATCAAGACCTCCTGTATAACTCTCATCTTGGACTGGGCTTTGAACTTTGAAAGTAACCAGTGCAGATAAACAGGAAACAATAGATTACAGTTTATAACTCACATGAAATTGTTCTCTGGCTTTTTGTTGTTTTTGTGTTTTAGGCAGGGACAAATATAATGTTTCATCAAAGATGAATTCACAATTTAATTATTTACTGGGGATATTTTGCACTTTGCGTTGTAAACTGCTGCAACTAAAAGAAACATGTGCTGGCACAAAAAGGGGAGGAGGAGAGAACACTATAATGGAAGAAATGTTACCCAATAATTAAAATTCAGTGGTACTGTAAATCCTAATGGAAACAACAATGTGTCTTTGTGTACAATTAACTCTGGGCTCCAGTTCATGATAAAAGTTCTAGCTTGTAAAAAGCCCTGACCTCAATACCAACAGCTCAACAGAGGTTCACAGATCTGGCTCAAAAAAAAAAAGAAAAAAAAAAAACTTTCACAGAGTGGGAACAAATAATAACTGGACTCGATCCCTTAAATATGCTCTAATTATTCGGGATGGTTGAAGATAAGCTACAGGAGAAGTAGCGAGGGGAAAATAGTCCCACAGCTCAAAGAAAAGTACAAAATGTTGTTTGATGTCTAGAGAGAAAATCTGCCCTCCCCCTCTTGTTATCCCAGTCACGCTTTCTGTGGGGCACCCTGTGTGCTAACAGGAAAGTCCTGGAACATCTTTATTATTATTAGTTTAACACTTTTTTTATTGTTAACAAAGCAGACAAAACGAGTTGCTCATTATAGTGAGTGACTGACAGGGAAACATGGAGGACTATTCATTAAGTAATTACTACTTTTAGGCAGAAAAAGTTACCGTGCTTAAAAGAGGGAAAAAAACAGTACAAAATCAAATTGTCTATTCTTTTTTTGGTGGGTGTGTGTGGAGGGAGTCATGTCTCATGGAAAAGACAGTTCTACAAATGTCAATCAGTTTGACAGGCAATTATCAACTTTCAGATAAGGACAGAGACGGTGGGTAGAGCACCTCAGAACTGACTGCTCAGTTACCACTCCATGATGGTGATGAGGGACCTATCCAAAGAAGGACCTACCTCATCTGCAGGCCTGGAGAGAGGAGACCAAACCTCGGCATTTCTTCTAACCAGCATCATTCTAAAGAAGGAGGAAAAGTGTTGCTCCTCGTGGAAGGTTAGTGAATTCAGAAGGGTTATTTTGGAAATATTTCCTGTCAGAGCTCAGAACGATTGGATTCTTGGTTGGGCTGAGAGTGGTTCTCTGTGACAGGAAATTCAGCACTTGTAGCAGATGCTTCCCCCGGAGAAGGTGAGAAATAGAACAGTCAAAGCATTTCAGTGTCTGAAGCCCTCAAATCGTAGCTGTAACATTTACTTCCAAATCTCAGGTTCTCCAGTAGATCTTCCCCCCCGCACACATATACCTAAATTCTCTGCAATCATTACAGTGGCCCAGGAATTCAGAAATGCCCATTTCATTTTCTTTCTTATTCTGAAAGACAAGAGGAAGGATTTCCAGTCACCTGGCACCATGCAACAGCAGTGCAGTGCCCAGAAAAGTGAGCTGTGAGTGGCTCCCGAGTGTCCCCTGGATTTCAGTAAGAGCTGTGGGTGTTCAGATGCTTTGATTGCAAGGCTGTGTATTAGGTGCTCAAAATATAGATTAGGAGAGATGTGATCTTGACACACAAGAGCCTGTGGAAAGTTATAAGAAGAATCGATTCTACATTTCAACCACTATCTTTTGATGATTAACCATAGGGAGATTTAGGAAGGAACTTGCCTGTGTACTCTGCAGCGTGTTAGCTTTTGGGCTGGGGTGCCTTACAGAAGGAGCAGAGTAGCCTCTCTCAAGTACAGCTGCTGGGGGTAAAAAGCTAAAAAGCTGAGGACGATTGTTTGCTTGAAAAAATAGCACATTCATGCATATATTCTTTATGGTGATGGACTCCGTCTGCTTTGGCCCTGTGCACATGAGCCCACTTTGTGCTGCAATATATATACCCACGCAGGTCCCCTGGAAAAATGCTTAAAAAGCCAAAGTTCTGTACGTATTGCTATGCATATCTTCAGTGTGTTGTTCAACTCCCTTCTCACATGAGCCATGAGAAACCATGCAAAGTGTGGGGATTCCTCAGGATAATCATTTCCAAGGAGCTGCCATTTGGTCCGTTTGATGCAGAACAGGGACACGTGCCCACATGTCCCAGGCAGTTGCACATGCTGAGAGCTGATGCCAACAGTGACAACCAATAGCATAACTCTTACTGATCCCAGTGGGGCAAGAGCAAGGCTTTAATCCCCGTGTTGTTTCCAAGCTTCCTGTTTTGAAATTGCCATAATTAAATTCTAGAGACTGAGAAAGCACCATACAGGTTGCCAAGTTTATGTCAACTTTATCAGGTGATCTCATCATAATCCGGTAAATAGCATATCATGAACACCAAATCTAATTAAATCCTCTTGAGATACGAGCTCAAAAACAGACACAAACAAGAATCAAACGTTTTAAATCTGCCGTAGTACAATCAGAATTAATCCCTTGGGAGAAGTGAATTTCCTTGAGATCTGGACAAAAAAAGCCTTCTGTGTTCCCTGGTGGCTCGTGCTCTCTCCAGCACACTCACTCAGAAGGCAAATCCAGTTGCTGGGTTTTCAGTTTCGATGTAGACTGCATGACTTGCACCTCCAGTTTCCACCTTCTGGATGAGACAGCAGCACAAAGGAGACACGTTTTGTTAATTTCTTTTTCTCCAGTATTCTCTGCAGTACTTTTGGTGCAATTTGTAGGTGAAAAAGAACCCCAAAACCTTTAACTGTGGAAGCACAGTGAAAAAAAACCTCTAATGCAAACTGGAAAAGGCAGCAATGATTCTGTTGTTCTTGCAACAGTCTCTTGATCAGCATATTATCTGCCAGGCACCTTTCGAAATGCTTCTCAAATGCACCATAGGTGTCTGTATGCGTGCATAAGCCCTTAGGGCTACACCTATGCTGCTAGTAAATTAAACAGTGGCAGGTAATATTCCCAGGCATTGGAATTTGATAGTCTATACTGTTAAATTCCTAGAACCTGCCTTGGCGCATTTTTGGCCTGGATCAATTAGCATTCTCCCACACACGCCCCAGGAATTTAGGAGTTAGCAGAGCCAGCAACCATTCCCAAGGGACGCCATGCCTGCGCCTTCGGTTGCCGTGGATGGCAGAAGGGCTTAATGATATGGATACGGCACATTCCAGGTCAGTTGGCCTCATCGTCAGAGCACAGCCCTAACGACACTTAATCTTTTAATAAGAGCTGTCACCTATGTGCCCATGTCATAGCCTGTACCTGTTGTATAGTTAATCCAGGTACTGCATAAGAGCGCTCTACCCTGGAGTCAGATCACATCAGGGCTTTGTGAAAGGGCAGGTCAGGACTTTGTTCATTGTATGATTTTATGAGGTACAGCTTTTCTACACCTGGGCATGAGTTGCTCTCAAATCCAGCCTTTCAAATACATTGCATTAGCTTGCAGTCGAGCTGAACGCAGTCAATGGATTTCTCAGTTCCCATCCTTCTTTCTTGATAGGAACAACCTCAACCCTAATCCTTCTGAAAACCACCAACAATCTGATGCTTGCATCCCTTCCAATCCCTGAATCAACTGATTCAGAAGACCAAGATTTCATACCAAACAATACCATGTCAGCCCAGCATAAAAGCAGTCCTTTCCCTTTCAGAGTCAAGCTAAAAAACAAAGCTCTGAATGGATTTGCCTCAGGTGAATGTAACAGTCCCTCTCATGTGGATTACCCTGCCTAGCTATAGCTCCCCTAAATGAAATGCTGCTTTCCCAAGGCTACCCTTGCAGCCAAGGGAATGAGGCACCAGACAGTAATTCAGCCCACCTCAGACCTTACTTCTGCTTCCCAGTACAGGGAGTATGGGCCAGCAATGGGCATCATTTTGACGTTTCCAATTATTCCTTTTATCTGAAAACCTGCAGTGCTTCGTGATCTGCCTGCTTTTGACAGTGGCTTTCAAGTCTTCTGCAGGGCTTACCAACTTTGGTCTGTATTTTCACAGGAAAACAAAAAGAAAATTAACTAGCTCTGTCCCAGCTGCCAGTTCTAATAGCAAAAATGACTGGCAGAGAACCAGGTCAAACCTGATTCAATATGAAGTTTCTGTTCTTCTCACTCTCAATCACTGAAAAAAAAAGAAAAGAAAAAAAAAAAAAAAAGGAGAAAATTAAGAAGGAAAAAAAACCCACAAGTTTCACAGCAACAAGGTGACCCTGACAGAAAACCACCTCCCTTGCATGGCAACTGGTCCTCACAATCGGTTCTTTCACACAACTGTAATTTCACCTACAGCAATGTTGGCTGGTCTTACTACCAACTACTGTAACACATATCACCAGGATGCTGGGCCTTCTTGGATTTCACTTCTGTGTATGCTGTGAAAAATTATTACATACGTTTCAAAATCTTACAATAGAGCTGGAGGGAGAGCTCAGCTCTTGCTGCTTCTGCAGCACAATAACCACGATTTTCACCTCCCCTCCCAGCCAGGTGTTGGCTGTATGGCACGCGATGCTTCCAGCTGTCCACAGAATGCACCTCAGACACACGTTGTGAGGTGTTACTGTCCACTAAAATACCGTAAAGATGTATTGAGAGAGATTCCCTTTGCTGTGTTTGCAGATCTCTGGAGGTGATCTCTCTGCAGATCTCTGGAAGCGGAAAAAAAAATCCCACAAATATTTTGCAGTTTGTACCTGTATTGGAAAAATGCTGAAAACGAGATTTTTCTTCCCTGTTAACTGACTCCATTCCTTCAAAGTAAATTGATTTTTGTTGCAGGATCTGAATTTCACTGCTTTTTTTCTCTTTGGAAATGCTTCAGAACAGGATGTCATTCAAAAGTGGCAATTTGTGATACTTTGCAACTTTGTAGCACCATGATTTCCCTGGTTCCCACCTGCTCTACCTCTCTCTCCACAGCACTCCATGTTTCTTCAGACCGCGTCCTAGAAAACCACCCATCATTCTCAGTGCATCCATTAGTATAGTGCATCTTTAGTTCACTCCCTTTTCCCTGAGGTCTGAAGTTCAGTATGCAAAAGCAGCTTCCAAATGAGACAATGGCAAACTTATTTACAGAGAGCTAATGACAGAGAAACGATGCCAATGGAAAAGAAAAAAAAAAAAAAAAGGAAGAAAAAGAAAAAATCAATTCACTTGGTCATTTGGCAAGGCTGGAATACCCATTTCCCTTCATTCCAACCTTTTCCTTTTGTTCCAGAGGGAAAGGTGTACTGTATTCAATGCAAATAGTACTGCTTATGTTGAGTACCAGAAGATACAAGAGGAGCCAGGGATCCATGATGTCTTTTAAGCTAGATAACATTCAATTGCTTTAAAAGAAAGGAAATTTTCATCTTTGAAGATGAGAGGTAACCACAGTAAAATATATTATCTGCCAGCATTACTATAAATAGTGATAAGGAACAATAACACCTTGATAAGTGCAGTTTGAAGCTCAGCTGATGATTGGCTTTAGCTGATCACTTTTTTACTAGTTTGCACTTATGACCTCAGGACTGAGCCTACAGGTTGGTTAATGTAAATTCAGTTATCAGTGGTGCATCCATAGCTGCACCATTCTCAGTCCTCCTCATTTACATACCAAGACAAACACATAGGATGAAGAACACTGTATCTTGGCACTTCCTTCTTTGTCACAGATTTGAAGCTGGGATAGTGGATCTGCCCTCAAGCTTCTTTTACTCAAATACATTCTTCTTTCTTGTTCCAGTGGTGGCTTTGTTCATGGATATATATCTGGTACATAATGTGTATGTTCCAAGAACTTCCACATCTTATTAATGATTTTTGCTACAAGCCATTGCTGGTGATTAAGTTTCTCTGTTCAGAGTACAGGATGCTTTACAGCTTTACAGTAACAATCATAGAATGGCTTAGTGTGGGGGGGGACCTTAAAGATTGTCTAGTTTCAACCCCCATCAACTCCAGATGGGGCCTGATGAGGGCAGAGCAGAAGGGAACAATCACCTCCCCCTCTCTGCTGAGCACCCCTCTTTTGTTGCAGCCCAGGGTACTGCTGGCCTTCTGGGTTACAAGAGCACACTGCTGTACTTCTTAGTGTATCTCAATTGCTACCTAAAGTGCTGGCACGTCTCCAGATTTTGGACACACAAATCAAGGCTGAAGATTTATGTATACTGAAAATTTCTTCTTTGGGATTCAGAGCTGATGCTCCTTCTCAGATGCACTTGTTGAAACTCATTCTTACACCTAATTTAGAAGTAGATTTAGACAACCTATGTAAGATGTTCCCATAATTCCAGTAAAGATTCACTGTCTGCAACTAATGTGCTTGGCAAAAGCAAACTCGGTGTGATGTGTGAGGCCATGTTTATTTCCCTTTCACTTTGCTTACCTGTGAGGTATCCTTGGGGCTAGCTGTGGGTGATCTTGGGTGTATCCTCTTTTGTTCTGACTGGGCATTCAGTGCTATACCTCACAGTGTCTCATAAGACAAATGTAGGGCAGAAACATTGGTTTTGAACTCTTCTTACCAGAGACAAAGTACCGTTTCCAACACAGCCATACAGGATTTTCAATCTCGTAGGTCTTGGGCTGAGTTCTGGATCCTTTAAAGCAAATACAGACATGAGGTGCTTGGCTTCAGGCTATCATTGGAGCAGTCTATCTTTGTTAGGTGCAGGCATTGCCTTTGGCCCAGGGTGAAGCAGCATTTGATTATCTTGGATACTCTGGAGATATTCACAGGAGACAGAGAGAAGCATGTTGGAGAGTGTTTGCTCACCTCTCATGCCCGCCTATAATGATGAATTGGCATAAAAAAGCCTTCCATATAAATACAGAAAAATTTGGAAAAATACCACTCTTCAGTGAGTCCAACACACTTAGCTTCATTTAGACAATCTTACTTAGCTTCATTTCTCCCGTAGCCAAAATATAAGAGTTTTCATGACCAGTAATTTATCCTCTGCACTGAAAAGCTCCTGCCTGATTTAACTGGGTTATTCATTTCTGATCAAGTGAAGTTCAGTGAGGGGCAGAAAAAAAGGGTGAAAGGACAGCTCCTCCAAAGCAGTTTGTAGTCAATAGAAAGCTCAAGGCTATAAAATCATTTTCTCTGCAAAGAGAATGCAGAGAATATGAAAGTCCCGGTACTTCAACCCTTTGAAAGCACTTCTGAGCTCTTTATGTCTATCTCATTCTTCATTCATGTGTCTCAGTAACTGACAAATTACCTTTCTAATGCTACACACTTCAGATCTAATTTGTATTTCCTTTGGTTAGCACTTCTTCCTTGATCTCTATTCCCTATCCTCCCTCTCCCTTCTATCTGCTTATATTCTGGTTTTGCTGTTCTAGGCACTTCATCCCCTCTCTTTTGCCAGCAGCCACCACACTGAGTGCTCTGGGTCCCCTTTTCCCAAGGAATGACACATTATCATGCAAACATGGTCTTCAGCACCAAAGTATTGCAGAGGGCAGTTCTGCAGACCAGTCAGCTCTCCAACAATCCAGGGCTGCAAAACAGTAGCATTTCTCCAGTACCATTTCCATTAAGACCTCTGTTAGTAGTGATCCCAAAACTCTCTTAGGATAGAGGCATTAATCTCATGTAACAAGCCATTATCCCAGGCCCGGAAAAAAAAAAGAGTTTATTTTCTTTTGAGGAGGAGGTAGGTTAAGAAGCTGAGACTCTGTATTATGTGGTTCTACAGATCCTTCACAATTCTCAATGCAAATGTGACTCCAACAGAGTCATGCTGTTATCTGGGTTTCCTAACCACAGACAATTATGGGACTGCCCTGGTTAATCCAGCTTCCAGCTGCATTTCTGTGACTGTCCACATCAGGACCAGCTACAATGGCCTGGGATAATAAGGAAAAATGGCAACAAACAATTATTCCTCGCAGCATTTAGATGACAAGGCTAAGCGAATTACAGTCCAACAGTCTAGTACTAAAAAATGTGTGTTTACTTACTAGGTGACCAAGGAAAGACAAACAGATCGAGATAATAGAGTCCCAGCCAGACCTTACTTCAGCCTCACAAGCTGAAGTCCCAAAGTCTCAGTATAGATATTTTAAGTAGAATTTCAGGGGACTGCTGACTGTTGCACAGAAAATAATACATACGGATGGCCAGCTTTGGACATAGGTTGGTTACCAGAAGCTATTACACCTTGTTATCTGGCTTCTTCTCTGTTGCATACCATGACCATCAAGAACACCACAAGGTTTCAAAGATCATGCATAGACTGCCCTATTGTAAGAGCAGATGTCCTACTTGAGTTGAAGACTCATGACTGATGGCTGTCTAGGCATGACCCGGGGTTACATGTGAGTGACGATGGCAGTAGAGGGCAGTAGCGTACATCACCTCTAGTGCTCTCCAAACAGAGGCAGTCCTGCTCCGCATAGGGCCATTTCCTCGTGGCCTAAGGAACAAGATCAACAACTTGCGCATTCTGCAGAGGCCCAGGAAACGCCAATTTGAAATATTTTTGCTTTCCAACCAACCATTAATATTCCCCAAAACTTCACGCAGCATCCATTTCTTCAGTTTTTAGCACTTCTGGTAAAAACTGAGGTTTTGGGTGTGTGTCAGTGATTCAGTGATCACAGCAGTGGATACAACCTCTGCAGTCGGATTTTCCCACCGTGTGCCCATGATGCAGAGCACGTGTGAGTGCAGGGACTCATTTTGGTGGTTGCCTAGAGAACTGAGCTTTTCCATCTTCGATGAAATGGCAACAGCCAGGAAACTACCAAGGGCTACCAATGTAAACGTAACGATAGCACCGGGCTGAAGAACAAAGGACAGGAAAATGAAAGGCAAAGCTGATGAGCCATCCTCAATATTAGCCCTTGTTACTCGCTTTACCCTCCTGGGAAGATGTAAGGCTTCCATGACATCTGTCAATCTCACCTCCCCTCCCTACCATTGGTTTAAGTCAACTCTAGAGTGGTATATCAGTGGAGGATGGCAAGATAGATTTTCTTTTGTTTTTTAAGTAATAAAAGAAGCTCCTGCGTCTTTAACCTTCAGCGTAACCTTCTTTCAGTCTGGTTCACATTGCTGGACTGCTCCTTGATGAGCTTTTTATGCCTGATTAATTAGTACACTGAGGGGGGCCAGGGGGACTGCTCTGTTCAGCAGCTTGTGTCTCCTCCTAACTAATCCACCATCCAGCATTACAGCTCCATAGGGTCTGCAGCTACCTCTCTTATGCCTCTGCTGTGGAGTATCACTAATTCTTTCCACTTTTTGATTGTATTCCTTCCTATCGATTTGACCACATTTATTGAGAGCTAGCTGGAGACTACATTGATTTGAGTTCGTAGGCTTTATTTCTCCACTATCACAAAACTTTTCAAAGAAAAGGAAAATTTAAATGCAGAAGTGAATGATTCAGATTTATGGAGTATTATCTTCCAAAGAGCTGCTTTTGCAGTGTCATTGATGATAAGAAATCATATTTTTTTAGGAAGATAACTTTGCATATACTCTTACTGTCACAGTATACAATCAAGAAAACATATTATTTTTTAAGAAATATGCATCCATAATAATAGCACCGATGCTAAAATATTTTTGTCCCTATTTTCCAAGAGGGATGGGAATGAAATACTGACCCTCTTGCTAGATCACTTTCAACTCACCCAATGGATAGATAAAGGGTATGTCTTATTACTGAGGATAAAAATAAAGGCAGCTCTTTGCTCATATAGCTTTGGAAAAAGTCAAACTACAAATCAGATGCAAACATACAAAGGAAGTCATTGGCTATTAGAGCCTGGAAAGATGGTGGCTTCTTTGTTACTTCATCACTCTGTAGAAGCTATGAGACAGCCAGGTGCAGATTGACAGGGAGAAGTAATGGTTTGTGAGTCTTTTAGACAGCTTGTGCAGTATGCACAGCCCTGGCCATACAGCACAGGACCAGCCATGGGGCAGGTTGCCTTCCTGCCTTTCCTCCTTGCAGGTCAGCTGAGGGCTTTGCACTTGATCGAGCTGGAGTTAATGACTTGGTGCAGACATACCTGGGTGAGGTTCTCTAGCCTCTGCAAGGGGGTAGACAAGGTGAGCATAATAGTCCCTCCTGATGTGAAAAGCCTGTGAGTCAATGAGCTTAATACTAGCCTGAGGGTTAGCGCTGATATATTTTTCGGTTGTTAACAGAAAAGGAAAAAAACTGTACTCTATGTTGAAAAATAAAAAAAAGTTTGTTTCTGGGAGGGTTCAGTAGCAGCACTGCCTTCAGCTTGCTGAGAACAGAGCTGGGTATCCCCCAGTTGAGTTTGGAGGCTGCATCTGATCTTTAGTAATGTTTTGTCCCCAGTGGGAAAGATTTGCTGGAGGTGCAAGGTGGCATCATTGCAGTATTCTGGAGAAGAGCTCCTTCATGGCACAATCCTCCATGGCCAAAGTGCTTCACTGAGCACATGCTGTCATGTGTTGAATTTGGAAGTGTTCAAAGAGCCAATTGCCCTTTCCTGCAACAATTCCAGTCTCAGAGCTGTGGAAAATATTCTGGAAGGAACATGGAGAGGTCATGTAGTTCACATGGGTTCCCTAACACAGGATCAGGTCATCTGCCTAACCTGTTCTCAATAACATAGAGATACAAACCCACACCCTCCCTGGGCAAGCTCTGTGCTTAGCCTGAGCTTTGACTCAGAGTATGGTGAATTCCCCCAACCTGGTGCGAGGAGAGGGTAAGTTCTGAAGTGAAAATGTGCCTTATATGGAAGGCATGGTTGAAAAAAAAATTGGAGATAATACATGCATATCTCACCTGTCTGGTATTCAGACACTTGGTGACCCTGTATAACCTCCATGAAACAGGTTAGCTGTAAATAACTTCATGAAGTAATGAGAAATCAACCTCTTTGTTTTGAAAACATCACAATATTGCTTAGCAAACCTGCTTTGACAGGTTGCATTTCAAAATAATGTCTTACTGGCATGGCGACACAAGTAGCCCTATTTTGCCAGAAAGAAGTTCAGTGCCTGGCGTGGATAACCCAGCTGGGGAAGTGTTAGTTCAGTTTAACTTTGTCAGTGCCTTCCCAGGCTTGGCTATGCCTTAGCCTAGCAAAATATGGGCTGTTTTAAAGAGAAAGTGAGAGCAAGCTGTGGAAGAGCTTGAAGACAGCAGTATGACACAGAGTGGTGGATTGAATTCAATGAACCAGAGGTCTTCTCCATCATCAACATCCCTAAATGTTGTGTGGTTTTATGCCCACTGCATGTGGTCCCAAGGCCCCTTGCCTTGATGTACCACAGCCATACATACTCATGGCCTGGGGAGCACTCAACAGAAGACCAGAAAGAGCAAAAAATTATTTGCTTTTTGGCAGCAATATAAAAATAGAAGCAGTGAGTAGGTGCCTACGAGGTGCTCCAGAATCTTCCTCAGGTCATGTCAGTGATGGCAGCAAAGTTTCTTTTGCAATATATTTACTTGTCAAATACTAAAGATGTTGCACTAAGCAGAAGAATATGTACAGATTGAGACAGATCTTTCCACGCCTTTCAAAATGGGGTCAAATACTAAGTTCAGTTCACAAGGATGAGCAGCTTTCTGCCAGGGGTTGTTTCACAGTATTCATCTTCGGAGAAGTGAACACTTGGGTAGGCTTTGGCTGCTTTCTGAGGCTCCTAACTGCTTGCTCAGAGCTCGATGAACTTCCCATCCAGAGTGCTGCCCTCTGTGATGCAAGTGTCCCTCTGGATGTTCCTTGCCACCATCCATGTCCTCAGGTCTGGCCATGCCCACTGACACGTATGGCTTACAGCAGCAAAACTACAGCAGCCAGGATAAGTGCAGCAAAATATATATGTCCATGTGTGCAATGAAGAAGGGGGAGATTTGGTTTGCATTACACTGAATTTTCCCTACCTCCCAGCAACCAAACTGGAAAATGAATTATTCACCAAGGCTGATTCCCAAAGCCAGTTCCGCAGGACAGCAGGGCCAGGCTGCAGCCCAGGGTGAATTTCTGCTAGGCCTCAGATGATGGCAAAGCAAACGTTCTGCTATCAAGAGGAAACAAATTAATTTTCCTCTTCTGAAACTGGGAGAGCCTTGCATTGGGCCGTGCATAAAATAAGGGGGTCCCCAAAGAAATTACAGAGAGCAATAAATATCCGAAGTCATTGCCTGCCAAGAACTGAAGGAAATGGAGACTGGGATAAGGAGGAAATATGTTTTTATTCCCCCTTGAAACAGAAAGTTTTATTAAAATGCAGGCCCTTGGAGGCTGAATGTGGCTATCTGTGAGCTGGGAATAGCCTCTCAGTGTCGGGGAGAGACAACAGCAAGCAGGGAGCTGGAGGGGCAGCCCAAGGGGAAGAGCTGCACCTGAACGGAGCAACCCAGTCTCTTGTCCCTGTTGTGATCATCATCATTAAAAAGGGCCAGAATGTGCTCCCATCAAACAGTGCCACGGGGCCAGGGCAGCTCTTACTGCTGATCCTAGGGAGGCACCAGGCACACCAGGGCCATGTTCCTATAGGGATGAGAGAGAAAGCTGGAGCTCAATGTGAGCAGTTTGTTCAGGGAGCAGTGCTGCTGCAAGTCCCCTGCTGTAGCCTAGCAGACATATTTGGTGACAGCTTTTGTTTGGGAAAAGCTTTATAGAAAAAAGGAATGAAGGAGTTTGGTGGAGGCTGGTTTCATCAAGTATCTCTTTACAAGAGGACGTTCATTATCAGCTTTGCAAAATTAATGCCCTGTTAGTGGTGAGGTAAGATCTGACAAAATAATTTTTTCTTCTCTCATTTGCACTCTTAAAGCACTTAAATAATTTCTAGCATAAGTCAATGAAATGAAATTAAATAGAAAAAAAGTATGGGGCTAGATTTTCTGCAGTTTGGGTGATGGCTAATAAAGCAGTCAGAGAAAAAAAGCAAAAGATCCAGGGAAAGTGAAAGGACAGGCAGCACTCTGCAAGCGTTAGGAGACAGCTGAGTGCTGAAGCAAAGGAACAAAGCGAGAACCAGACAGTGAATCATCGTCACTGGTGTGTGTAAAACCCGACTGGGAATTCAGGCAGGTCCTCTTGTTTTGCTTTGCCCATCCCTTTTATCCTTTTTGCGAGTTATTAATGCTTTTGCCCAACAGCTGCTGGAGGTATCCCAGAAGTCAGCCTCCTCTCCTGCAAGCCTACCAACAGCCAGATTTTTCCCCAAAAGCTTCCCCTGTCTCCCCTCCTCTCAAAGCACTTCTTGCCCTGGCAATGCAAGGCAAGGTGCAGCCAACAGGTCCTCAGCCACCTGCCCAGTCAAAAAATGGAGTGCAGTGTTTAAGAATACACTTTAAAAAATGTAGGAGGTTAAAAAACGGGTAAAGCTCAGTGCTCCTAATGAGTCCCTTCCAAACTGGGATATTCTATGATTCTATGGTTATGGTAGATCATCAAGACAGGGTCATTCCTAAGAGATGTGGCATGCCTATAGATAGGTTACCCAAGAGAGGAGAAATCTTTTCATCCTTTCAGTTTTGGCCAGCTAATAACAGATTGCAAGGAACGTTTGTACTTTCCTGATCATGTTTGCAGACATTTTGCAAAAACAGCTTTGCTAGGAGTTAAATCTTGGTAAATCGGAAGCCACTGAGGCCAGAGAGACACAAGGACCCTGCCCTCCAGGATGGGTCAGGGTTGTATTTGTGGCGATGGCAAGCAAGCAGTTGGAAGGCTCAGTGCTGCATGAGCACATCCCAGCACTTCCCAGCACATCCCAGTGGCCAGGTCCATTGGGCAGACTGGGGAGGCCCTGCTGAGTGTCAGCAGTGTTTGTCTGTACGCTTGCTGGGATCCCCAGCGCTCAAGATCCCATCACATCCTGTACTACTGATGTCAGCACATCCTCTGTGTGCATCCACACACTCACTCATGGTGTGCTGATGGCCCAGAGTTTGCTCTCCATCCCTGGACTCTTCCTAGTGACAGAAATCACATGGCAGCACAAGGGATTCCACAGGTATCAGATGTGGGCTAAGGTTGTTTTCCCCACTGGCTCATGCTTACAGCTCAAAAGATGAGTCTTACAGTTACATTGCTTCATTAACAAATGCAAAATGGAAACAAAAGGGCTCTGACCCCTGGGCATGCTGTGACCCCACACTGCTTGTGAGAAGAAAGATGGAAACAAGAGAAGAAAATCTGCTCCTGACTCACCATGTCCCACTTGGCACTGAGAACCAGCACAGACTGGCACAGAGTCCCACTTCCACCAGCAATTATAGCACATCTTCAGAACATTTAAAAGCACTTAGCGGGCACACCCGATCTCACAGGTATTTGTTCCATTGGTTCCTGACTCTCTGTGTCATTGCATCATGATGGTAGAAAATACAGCACTGGGAGTACTGAGCAGTGAGCCAGTCCCACGCACAGGAGGCCAGTGATAGGACTTGCAGGTGGAGGCACTGCCCATGGAGCATTCAGCTCACTCAAAGAAGTTTGCACAGCTATTCTCAGGAATGACTCAAATAATTTAAGTTAAAATCCTGCACCATTTTTTCTAATGAAGAACTTAATGCTGTATGTTCTTAAACCTCTGGACGGGAATCATCCTTATTCCTTTCAGGGCTGGGTAACTCAAAGCCTATGACCACAGTGGCAGGTGTCTGCACATGAACTTCCACCTAGGCTCCATTTTTGGCAGTTTTAGGCTTAAACTCAATCTCTCTACATAAACTTTTCTCTGGGAGAATGGAACGAGGATGAAAAAATACCCAGGAGAAAAAAAGAAAAAAGAATTGTTTTTTTTTCCTTAAAACTTCAGTCTGAAGTGTTGTTTCGGAGTGAAGAAGCACTGAAACCACAGATGTCCAACGGGATTTGAGGGAGTGGGACTGCTGGAGCAGTTTCGGGGGTGGGTGTTTTCCCCATGCTCCATTGGCGCTGATTGACTCCCAGCATGTGCGGGCATGGGGTGGGGAATGCAGGGGGAGATTTGAATGACTGCTCCTCCACAATGCGCTGCATTGTCTTGGGTTCACTTACAGCTGTTTTTGCAAGTGTGGGTTTTGAGGGACTGTGCGTGTGGTTTTTGCGTGTAAGGAGATGGAAAGAAAAAACCCAACAACAACAACAGCAAAACAACCAACACACAAAGGATATTTAAAGGGCTGAGTTCAGGGGAAAGCTAAATCAGCCTCCACGTTTCCATGCTTCAGATTACACACCTAGCTGCTGGCCCATTCACTTTGTGTTGGCTGCAGTTCTGCTCAGGGAAACACTCACATGGGAGCGCTCAGACTGTGCACGTGCAAATTGGAGGATTAGCTCCCTAACGATCAGTCCAAAAACAGAACCGGCCATTTACAGGCTCAGTCAAAATAACAGGTCACACTCTTTGACGGAGGAACTTGGCATCACATTACTGAAGTCAAAGGAGCTTTGCAGATTTACACCAGCTAAGGATTTGGGCATAGGTGTTTCCTGAGTGAGAAAATCCAAAGGGAAAGAACTACTCCATTCAGTTTATTTTTACAGTGCAGAGTCTACAGAAAGCAGTAGCTTTGCCAAAGCAGCAGGGATCACCTCTCGGCTGTTTGTGCTTGAGCAATAACATCTTCAGGGAATTCACAAATTTGTGCTGTGACAAAATTCTACCGTTCCTGCCAAGAAACAGGAACCGCTGCAGTTTAACGTCCTTTTGCTTTTCCTAAACAGCAGTATTAATGGCATTTTTGTACTTGGAAACTTCAGGCACATACTTTTGCCGTACTAATTGCAACTGCGCTCACAGTTGTGGTGGATGGCCACGTCCCTCCTAATTGCACATGAACCTACACTCTGTCTGCACGCGCTTTTCCCCAGCACTGGGTGTCACCTGCCAACCACAGCGTGCTTCCTACGTGCTCCGCTTGCTTTATTCCCTTACTTTCTTAACTCATCACCAAATGTTGCAACTGTAATGCAGCCTCTGGGGCCACTGCATTTATCCAAGGCTGCCGCCGTGGTGTCTCCTCTTGCCTCGTGATTTCCACCCTGCTTGGATAACTTGTAGGTACAGGACAGGCTGCTGGGATGGAAATGGTTCAGCAAACCACGTGATTGCTGGAATCTAGAATCTACATCTTCAATGTGTCTGTAGTGTCACTGATCCTCGTTGCTCTGCCTCATCAGTGTATATATGCTGTTTTCCCTTAACGAGGAGCTGTTACGAGGAGGTGAGTTCATTCAACCCAGCTGGGTGTTGGAAGATCAAACCACACGAGGTGACAAGATTGCAAACACTTTGCTGGAGGGTTGAAAATACTCTGGAACGGGATAAGAGGCTTAACATGCTCACAGGGCTGCAGTGTGCAATGGAAGGTGCTATCATTCCAGAAAGCACAGGAAGCGATCACTGGGCAAGGAGAAGATGTGCAAGTTACAGGAAATATTCAAAACCAGCTAAATCTGCTCTGACACCCAAGCCCCAAATAAAGCTTCTAGGGATGGATTAATTATTCAGGCAGAAATCCGCACCCACCCCAGCTTGCTGCCTGTAAGCCTGCCAACCCAACCCAGCATTGCGCCTGCAGAGTCACAGCCACCCTTTAAGCATTTGTATTCTAACCATGCCGTTCTGCGATGGGGGATTGCAATGGGATGTTGCAATGGGAACACCCCTGCAAGTAAATCACTGCTTTGGCAGAAGATAATGAGCTGTGTGGTACAAGCTCCTGAGAACACCAGCAGAGGAACTGGTACATGGGAAGATGAGCAGCCCCACAGATGCCAGAGCAGAGGGAGCAGAAAACAAGTCAGCTTCACTAACAGCAGACACACTGTTCTAGGGAGTGGCGACAAGGAGAAATGGGTCTTTGCATGCAGGTGCTTAGGACATTCTTGCAACCCTATCTCTTGGGTGTTCAGTTCTGCAAATGAAAAAGAGAACTTTGTATGCAACAAAGAGTATTAAAAATTTCCCTGGATGTTTTCTGTGTTCTTGTTTCATTCACACCAATGTTTCTGTGCATGTGTGCAAGCTTAAACCAATTCCTTCTTTTGTAGACAAGAAGAGCTTTTCTCAAGGGCCAGATGAGAAGGCCCTATTTGTAGTTATTTACCTTTTTTTTTTTTTGTAGCATGGCCAGCTGTTTATTTGGTCACTTAAGCTAAAAATTGACCACTCTTCAAGAGACATAGAGCGCAAATGAGAGTCACCATCTCCTGCTCTTTCTCAAGGGCATATTAATGGCTTTTACTGAAGATCTCATTAAGGGCATTGAGAACTTCAGGAGCATGACTAAGACTGTGTGCAGTGTGGACAGAGGTGGTGGAATCAAAGCATGCATCTCCCCGGTGCTTCTCATCTTGCCATAATATGCAGAATTGGATCCAGGCTCCCTGGAGTTTGTGGCACAGGTTTTTTCATTCTGGCCTTGATCTGATCTCAGATAAGAAGGCTGAGCTGCCCTAAATGGTCTCACAGTGATTTGCGGTAGGAACACAATCGGTTGTTTTCTTACAACAACACAAGAACCATGACAACCTGGAAAGGGGAACTTGCAGCGTCTGCACACAGAGGAGATTTCAACATCAGGCACAACCAAAGTCTGGTGAGGGGTGGAAGCCAAGGGGGCTGGAGGTCACAGCCTTGTGCAAAAGTGAGAGGGACAATGGAAGGTGGAAGTGTCTTTCTGAGCAATGAAAGGCTTAGAGGATCTGAGACGGCAGGGAGCAAAGATGAGAAGGAGGGTGTGGGAGACTTCAGAATGACTTTACCTCAATCTGCAGGATAAAAAACACGTGAGGAACAAAATAAGAGGAAGCATTACCCAAGCTGGCTTAACCTCTGCATTCCCAGCAGGCCGACCCACAGCTCTGCACCAGCTCAGGGTAGGTGCAGCACTGAGGGACGTGGTTAGTAGGCACGGTGGGGATGGGTTGGGCTCACTGATCTTAATGG
The DNA here is from genome assembly GCF_951394365.1 of Tetrao urogallus. Classification (NCBI taxonomy): domain Eukaryota; kingdom Metazoa; phylum Chordata; class Aves; order Galliformes; family Phasianidae; genus Tetrao; species Tetrao urogallus. The sequence goes on from NC_136829.1 coordinate 5,186,772, forward strand.
TCTTTTCCAACCTCAATGATTCCACAGTTCTATGATGAACTTGAATGCACTTTTGCCCTCCAGCCCATTTCTTCTAGAGAGGAAAAAAAAAAAGAACAAACCGATAAGAGGAACGTGGAGTGAATCATCCCAGTAGAATTAGAGGGTTGACATCTTGTGTCACTTGTTGATGAGAAGGACATTTCCCAGTCAGAAGGCCCTAAACAAAGAGACTCCAAAGGCCTTCAGAAAAAAAAAAATTATGTGCACAGAAGCAAAGCTGCAGAACTGGGCCTTAAGTGGAACATAAATTGATCAAGCAATAACGTGTAAGGATGAGGAAGCATTTAAGCAGCAGTGGCCATGTTCTAGGGACATTTGCTGGCAAAAAAAAAACCTGAATGGGATAACGAAAAAGGAAACATTTACACAGTGAATATACTTCAAGCATTTAATTATTTAACAAAGAGTACTGAGTATTAGGAAGAACTGGATGGCATAAAATCATAGCAGAGAAGAATGAAGTGAAGAGGTTATGCCTGTTTCATAGAGATAAACAGAACACCAAAAAGAGAAGATCATGAAGGTATCTACGCAGCCACAGAAAATCATCATGCCAAGCAGTGCTTGTGGCAAGAGCAGGGAAAGTGGCTGAGTGTGTAGGAGTGCTTGAGGGAGGTGAATCATGCTCAGGAACAGACCCATAGGGAGCAGAGCTGGCGTAGCCCTTGGATGTATAGCTCAATTGGCTGAGTCTCTTTTCTGATGTCTCATAGGGGATGAGCTCATACAGCAGCTTCAGTAGAAGCTCTGACAAAATCACTTTTCTGAACACAGACACCTACTTTTGCAAAACTCATAGGCAATTAATGTCTCTGACCGTGCTAAGAAATGGGTTGAAATTGGGTGACAGGTCCAAGAGCTCATAGTGAGAAACAGATAGCCGTGCACTGAGCCACAAGCAGCCACGTGCATGGGATTGCACTGCAGAACCAGGCTTGGAAAGAATACTCCTACGTGCTGCAGTAGGACGCTTTAATTCAGTTATTAAGGCACAAGGAAATACTGACAAACCAGAGCCTGGGCTGAAATGCTGTTATTAACTATAGTTTCTTATGAGTTACATTTTTCTTTTTAATTAAAAAAAACGTATTTCTGTTAACCTACTATGAGCATGTTGAAGGTAATAGGTCTGCTGTAGGTTGCCCCATTCAGAGCATTGAGAGCCCAGGTGCATGGCTGCAAAGTCCCAGCGCGCTGCAATGGGGTGGCACCAGCAGCTCCGCCTCCAGTAAAATGACAATTAAGAGACTCCAGGAGGTTTTATTACCTGGCATAGCTGAAACACTTTCAGATGCATTACTGAAAACACTGATTGAAGTTTTACTAGTATTAATTACGTTTTCAGGCACTTCAGTACTTCCTGCTTTTCAGCAAGGGCCAGAAGGTGAAGGATCTGAGGATCGTGCCATCGTTCTTGTCCCCAAAACAGCATCACCAGAGGCAATCAGGAAGCCCTGCTAAGAAAATGAAGTTCCTTTTGTGATAAATACTCGTATTTCTAGGCTTGAGTGCTTTGAGTCAAGCCTGGACATCTAACTGGGGCTGCTGGCCATTTCAAGCAGAGTTCAACGATCCAGCTTTTTGAAGTGCTTCTACATGGAGCTTCCACAAGCCAGAGAACCAAAGTCAATGCACTGCTGTGTCCTGAGGGATGACCAAGAAAAACGTATCTACAAACTTCTAGAAGAAAAACCATTTAGCGCTGTGCCTGAACCCTAAAGAAATTATTCTCAGAGGAGACTGAAAATTAGAGCTCCGCATAGATTTGCCTGGCAATTATTCTATGAAATTGAATGAGGAAACTCAAATAGCCCTTGTACTTAAATACACATTTTCAAATCCATTATCACAAACTATCTGTGTTGCATACCCCAAACACAGAGGATGCTGAGCAATTGTAAAGGGAGGTAAAAATCTCTGCTCTGAGAAGTTCAAAAAACAATGCAAACATAAGAAGGAGGACAGAAGGAAAATAAGCAGGAAAACAGTCAGTTTGATGACAGCAAGAGAGCTGGCAGAGCTGCATAGAAAGGGATTTCTCCTCCTGCAAAATGTTTGAGAATTTTAAATTTTCCCAAACCACACTCAGCTGAAGCCAAGCCTTTTCACTGTGCTTTGCTGAAACTATTAAAAAATAAAAAAATAAAAAAAAATAAAAAAAAAAAATCTAAACAGCTTGGTTTTCAGCAACATCAAAAAATAATCCCCAAACTGAAAGAATAATTTGAAAACACTGGAAATAGCCGGAAGCTGGATGAAGCTGGATGCTTTCTGCTTGGGGTTTTGTTTGTTTTTAAGTGAGCAGCTGGAAAGTTTCTTCAAAAAGAATGGAAAAAGTGAAAACATTGTGTTTCTTTCCAAAATACTTTGTGGGGAAATATTTGTGATTTTCTGCTTACTGTACTTGAGAAGCAAATTGCCAGAACAGAGACCCTGGGAGCTCCAAGCTGCAGTGTCATGCTTCAGGAGATCACAGGATCATTAGGTTGGAAAAGGCCTCTAAGGCAAACAAGTCCAACCATCCATCCACCACCATTACTGCCCACATCCATCAGTGCCATATCCTCACAGTTCGTGATCTCCAGGGACAGTGGTTCCACCACCTCCCAGGGCAGCTGTGCCACTGCATCACCACTCTCTCAGAGTTTTTCCAGCACCTTTGCTGTTGCTTGGAACTTCCCTAGCAAGCACAGGACACATCTCAAGGTACTGTGCTCACCAACAACAGGTAGCTGCAGTTGCTCTGCACTTACAGAGACCAACCTTACGGAGGACTGCTGCAGAGAAACCTTGTCAGTAGAAGGAAACAGCTTCTGGGAGCAGCACATAAGTACTGCTGATGGGGCATACCTACTCCCAGTACACGGTTTTCAGCATCCTGTTGCCTTGGCAGTTCTCTTCTGGCTGCACCCAGTACCCCACTATCCATCAGCAACTTCGACCACTCCAGGCCAAGCACAGTGCAATGTCCTGTACTTAAAACCAGCTTTGAAGCTCCACACCAAGTTTCAAGTAAAGCTTGAAGGGCCCTGTGCCTCTGAGCACTCTGCTTCCAGCACAGGGGCAAGCAGAGACAGGCACAGAACACGCAGGGGCACAGGCAAACAGACACCCAATGAAGCTGAGCTGATGCGTTTATCATTAGCTGGGGGTTGGTAGCTGAGCAGAGAGTCAAGAGAACCACCCAGCTCTCTGCTTTTTTTGTTTGTTAAGTTAAAACTGCCTTAAGAACCCCGTATTCCTGGATTTTTACCTTTCCATGAAGCCCTTTCTGACCTATTGATCTATTCTACCTATAGACCTGATCTATTCTACGCATCACTTGCAGAAAGAATGAGGACCAGGCCTTGAGAAAATGAAGGAGTGAGATCACCAGGCTCCAGGACAGAGCACAGGAACACTATCCTTCACTTTCAGGCAGCGTGGTTCCAGGGCTTTGCTCCAGGAAAGCCAGGGCTGTCTCAGCATCTTCTGCTAAGCCTGTAGGACACTCAGCACCACACCTGGGGCTCAGAGCACTCCTACCTCATCCTAGTAGTGCAGTGCTGGTTGGTGATGTGACTAAGGGCTGCCAACGTTGACACCAACAATTTAGCTTTAATTATTTTTTATGATACTTTCTAATGCAATGGTACATATTTCCAGGCAATGATAGTAATGTCACCCTTCATTAAGGCAACCAAATGTTTTGTTATTGTTTTGTGTGTGTTAATGAGCCCATCCACAGCAAATTATAGCTTTACCAAAACTAAAATATTCAGTCTTTCAGTCTTGGTCATCTGCTAGCATGGAAGGTTCAGTGAATCAACTTTTTCAGACCAAAGACTCCCATACATTTCAGTCGTGAACCTGGATTAGGAATAGAATGAGAATGATGCTGCAAAGACCAATCCTCTACCTGCAAAGTTTTGCTGGACAGAGGAACTTGCTGGCTGGTTTGGGATCAGCGTGCTGCTTTTGGAATCAGTGTGCTGGTTTTGGGATCAGTGTGCTGGTTTTACTTGTTTAACAGCTTCTCCTCTACCACTGTTAATGGATAACAGAAAGATGTCTGCAGTGTGACTCCAACTGACAAGGAGTATTTCTTCCATTCCTGAATTGCTTTCAGCCATGTCAGCTGCTGTTGAGCTATCCCTAAAACCTAGGAAAACAGCCAGAGGCATTTCACTAACAATTATAGCTACATTATGGCATTATTGATCTGTCCTCAAGAACTTTAAAGAGAAACTTAACCATCAGGAGAAACATCTAGAGCAGTTCAAAACTGAAGCAGTAAGTATTCAACTCTACTGCCAAAATCTCCTCCCAGCCCGTGAGGAATATCTGTGATGGGCACAGAGAATCCATTTACCTTCAGTATTTGGTGAAAAGAATACAATCCCTTCATTTAACTAATATTTAGAAGTAGTTGCATTTGTGCAAGGCAATATTGGTTTCTCAGCTGTAGATCTTGCACAGACTGACTCCTGCGTTTAACTTCCTAGATGGTAAATAGGTCCCATTGACTTTCATGAGCCTTCAAGTAAGTAAAGATAACTTAGAGGATCAAAGCCCTATAAAATGTGTCATTAAAATTTAAGAAGTCAGAAGCTGCACATTCTCTTCCCAGGCTGTACCAGCATCTCCCATGAGTGCTAATGAGACCGGTTCCCATGTCACTGCTCTCTGGACATCAGAAGAAACAGACTTGATTTTCATCTTGATTGCACAGATGAAAATAAGAAATGAAACTCATGAAAATCAGTGTTCATACACACAGTAGTCAAATGATAGCTGATCAAGTTTGTGTTTTTGAACACTTTGAACAGAGAGCTGGACTTCAGACTGGTACCTAATACCTTCAGGTCTGTGGAGCTCATTAGAATCAATTCAGGTAATCACCAATAATTCTAGGAGGGCAAAAAAGGACCAAACCAAAACTAATAGATAGATTGCACTCAGGAAAGTCTGTCTAAAATCAGAGTCTTCCTTCCCAGAATGAATGACTCCCTGTCACCTTGTAGGAGGGTTTTCCTGAAAGTCAGGCAGAGTTTTGCTGACAAAGAGGTTCCAGGAAAAAAGAAGTGAGAAATAGATAGTGGGGAGGACTCGGTCCCTCGAGAAACTTTTCAAACCTGCACAGAGATGCAAGGAACAAGGCAAAAGTATCATCCCCCTCTTATTTTTATGCATTCATTTTAAAACTGTCTAATGTTGTTTTGAGGAGATCGCTGAAGAGCCTCCAGAACAACAACTTGTTTCAAGTGTTTGCTATACCTAAAGTACAGAACCAAGGAAAATGTCTCCATTCTTCAATCTGGTGAATCCAGTACTGGATGAGACTTTTTTTTCCCCCCCTGCTTTTCCCCACCTGCTCCTGACTCAGATTTTCACAACCAAGAAACTTCATCTGCAAGAGAGCCCAGGAGCACCATCACTGCTAATGCTGGAGGCTGAGGGGCCAGGGAACACTTCTGCCCTACAGCACCGCCATGGTTCAGAGTACAGGAAAAACGCCCCACACGGGACTTCTTGCCTCACTCCTTGGCTCTTCTCAAACTTTTGCAAGGTTTTCTTCTAGAGAACCAGCTGCTGCAAGTCACTTCATCAGGGTTTAGCTGGCACGGCCCTGCAAACACAGAGCTTTCTTTGGAGCCTGAGCATACAACTTTCAAAGACGTTTTATCCAAATGCAGACAACAGAATTTGGAGAAAGATGAATGAAAAAGTCAGCAGTCATTGGAGCAAATTCCTGCCATCACGTAGGATGTTCACTATAAGCTAGAGCAACATCCGGCACAAGTTCCAGTTAGCACCAAAACCACAGGGGATGCCTCTCATTGGGGAAAACATCACTAAAAAGGTAGATGGTAAAACAAGCATATCCTGGGCAGGGGAGACCAATAAATCATTCATGAAAAGAATAGGAAGCATCAGAGCCAGGGCAAAGAGAATGCTAATTTGCTTTGCAACCTGATCAAATGGAACGACTGGCCTTGAGGGATGCAGCCATTTTGGGGGGTTGATTGCCAGAGTTAATACAGAGCATTAACTTTGCAGCTTTGCTCCAGGCAGAACTTGTCCCAAGTGATCTAAAATTTTCAGTGCACTTATTCTATCAGAAGATTTGTGTGAGTGTGACTGCCTAATTAATGAGGATCTTTTCAATATTAACATGCAGAAAAGTTTATTGCCTTAAAGGTGTGTCAATATATACATTTTTCTGTTTAAGAAGTTTGCTTTGGCTAGTTTAAAATATAAAAGCTATTAATTAAAGCATAGACTGCTTTGGAAAAAAAAAAAAAAAAAGAAAAAAGAAGGGATAAAATTGTTGAAGTCCTTGGGAATAATTGCTACAGAATTTATGCCAAACATCTCAATAAATTGATATGCTAAGATGAACAACCTGAAGTGTTTAGTACAGATTTTTCACAAGGCTTCACCTTCTCCAACCCACCCATCAAAGAACACTGTCAAGTTATTTCAGCCTAAGTGGAATCAAGAAAAACTAAACGCACAAACACCTCCCAGACCTACTGAGTTTCTCCTTACCCTGCTAAGGACACACAGGGACCAGATGGATGCACAGAACCCTTGTTGGGCAAGATCTCACTCCAACACCACCAGCTTTGCTGGTTGGGAATGCATCACAGCTCTTCTTGGAGCCAGCAGCCCCAGGGCCAGCCAGATCCATCTTCTGTGTGGGGGCTGCCCAGGCAGAGCCCTGCCACACAGAAGCAAGGGCCAGGAAGGCCTGGAAGATGGCACATACAGACTTCACCCAGCTCTCATTCTTCATTGAAGAGTGCAGCCCCATCCTCAGAGGTGCTCCCTGCCTTATGTCTGGGAGAAGACAGTTGAATGAAACTAATACCATTGCCATCCTGTCTGCAGAGAGCAAATTGAGATGTGAACACAAGACAAAGCTCCAGAGCTATTTCCTCACGATCTTACTTACCTAAAGGATGTCAAAAACCAACTTCTACAAATTATTTTGTCAGAAGCTACATGGGAAGCCTATAGAAAAGCCAGAGGTCGACTACTACATACAAGGCCAGTATTTTACTAGCATAGCTACCCTCTCTCCCTGGTAGATGACTATGTAAAGTGATTACAAAAAATTATCCCTCGCTTCTTAAATTTCCCAGAGCACAACACACCCTTTCTCACCTGACAAAGTCTACTATGATCCTCCACCAGCAACTGCTTAATATGCTGATTACAGCCTCTTCTCCAAGGTCTTGCAAGAGAAGGAACTCTCCAAAGGACCCTTGCAGACTATCTTCACCCCAAGGCACAGCTTGCAAGAGCTACAGCAAGCAAACAATGAAAAGAGTGAGAATCCCTCATTTTATCCTGCCTACTCGGTGAACACAGCTGATGTCCACAGAGCAATGCTGGAGGAAACGATGAGCAGCTGTTCCAGGCAAGCTGGGATGCCCAAGCATCCCTCAATTTAGAGTGAGAAGCTTAGAGAGTTGAGTGCTTTTCTTAATCAAGGGTCTTCTAATCAAAAAGCTAGTACATTTGAAAGCTAGTGCTAGGATTTTTTGCAGGGCTTTGATAAGCAAGAGCTAGCTGGTTGCTGCAAAGGGATAGAATTATTAAAGTTGGAAAAGATCAGTGAGATCACCAAGTCCAACCTATTCCTCCATACCGCTAACTGTATCAGTGCTACATCTCCACAGTTCTTGAACACCACCCCAACCTCCCTGGGCATTCTGTGCCAGTGCATCACCACTCTTTGGGAGAAGAAATTTTTGCTGATATCCAACCTGAACCTCCCCTGGTGCAACTTAAAGCCATTGTAGCACAGGCAGACATAAACCTTACTTACTTAGCTCTGTGTTACTGTGAGGAAGATCTCCACAGTATGAGATAAGCAGCTGCTCAATGTAGGATGAGTAGTTTAAAAAAGAAAGGCCATGTGCTTTATAGATGCTATTTGATCTCTCGTAAATAGACTGAATATGGGATGTTTGCATGCTGCTTTCATCTCAATGCAGAGCATTTCAGCTGGGCTGCTGACACCCCTATAATGAGTGGTGTTGGAAGCCCTGTGTGGCGTGTAAAGGTAGGGAGGAAGAATGTAAACTCTGACATCCCCGCTCCAAAGTAGGTCAGGCTCTGCAGGTCTGGCTGCCAGAGCTTCCCAATGGCACAGCCAGCATCTGTGTGTGCTACACGACGGCTCAGTGTGCTCTGCTGGAGGGTCACAGCTTGGGAGAAGGGCTTCCCTGAGAGCATCTCCTGCTGCCAGCTTTAATAGAGTCCTAATTCACACTGACTAATTCACAGCTATGGTGCTGCAGCCGTATTACTGACAAACCAGCTAAAACTGGAAAAGAGGCCTTTACCTGCTGCCAGCTCCTGTAATAACGTGTCCTAAGTGTGCTTTCTTCTTGCTCTTTCAAGTCATGCAGGCACAAGTTGCTTTACAAAGTGGTCTCTTGTCTGAGCCTCACAAACTTGTTTTACTTACAACAAGCCTTAGATTCTAGCAAGGACTGCCAGAGGGGAAGCAGCGCTGCACTGCATTGCACCACAGAAACCACCCAACTTAAGTGGATTACTCTTTTTGCCATGGGCTGACTTGCTTATGCAGGTTTATTTTGTTATCAAACGTCTGTTACGACACGGGAAAATGTACAGAGCTGAGAAAGGCCTGTTCTGTGATCTGGATTATCCACTCAGCTTCCCTCTGGGAGCAGTAAGGAAAGGCTCTTCTGGATTGATCCCAAAATCCTTGGCCTGAAATCTCAACTATGGGAGGAGAGATTGGCAGCACTGCCATTACCATGAGTTTGTTGGTGGCTTGGAACATAGAATCACAGATCTGTCAAGGTTGGAAAAGACCTCTAAGATCCCCAAGTCCAACCTCAACCCACCCCATCATTTCCACAGACCATATCACTCAGTACCACATCCCCACAGTTCTTCAACACCTCCAGGGATGGTGACCCCACCACCTCCCTGGGCAGCTGTGCCACTGCATCACCACAGATACTCTCAAAAGATGCTCATAGTCATTAATTCTGTAAGCCCCAAGTTATGATGAATTTGGGTGCTGACCTGCAGTTTCAAGAATCTCTACAATTCCTTTCTTCTCAGCTGAGTTAGTGACAATATTTTTATTCTGCTTAATTTCTTGTTCTAGGATTTTATTTTTAGGTTAAAATTAGCGCACTGAGACCTTTCACAGTCAATCTGTGAGAAACAGACTGGGATTCAAGGAAACCCCTTTTAATCCTGTCTCCTGGGAGTCAGTCTTCCCCAAATCTCATTTCCTATTGTAAGTTTGAATGGCCTCTGACTCCAATTAGCCTAACACAATCAAAACAGAGAGTTGAGTTTCTAAGGATGTGTTTCAGTGGAGGAGTTATCATAGCTCAATTCTGGGCCAAGGGGCTCTGCTGTCTTGTCTCCACACTTCCCTGTTCCTCCAGGAATTGGGATTTCAGCTCCAAAAATGGGAGTTTGGTGAAAAGCAGACTTGAGGCTTTTCTCTTCTGCTCCCCAGGTTCATGCTTTTCAGGCTTTCCTCCATCCATGCAGTCTGGAAGGCTCTCCATTAATGCTGACACTGCATTATACACATGACTCCAAGGTCTAAAGTTTTAAGAAAAATACCAAGTATCATGAGACTGCTCATAAAATCAAGAAAGTTAGCTAGCTAAATACACAAAGAGCACTCCTGTACTTTTCTTTTTTCTCTTAAGTTACTTCCATTTCAGAGTAAGGAATCCTAGAAAGAAAAAGAGCAAAGTGCCCACAAAAGATCTTTGTGTCCTGCAGCAAAATTCCTGGAATAGAGCTGCCAGCCCTGTTCCCCTGAAGTGAGGCAGCCTTTGAAGATGCAGTCCAGCAGACAATAGATCAGTTCGTTAAGGTATTGGAAACTCTTCTTGGAGAGGCCAGGAGCTGAGAGCAGAAAACCGAGGTTGTAAAATGGGAAGGATCAAAATACATCACATTGAAAGTACTCTCTCCTCCACTGTAGACAAATAAAAGAACTCTTAAAAAGAGAGGGCAAAATCAAATGAGGAATCCAGACTGTGACTGGTTGTCCTCCAGTAATTTTGAAATGTGGTTAAATTTAGAAAAAGAGGCCCTGAAAGTTCTGAATAGAGCTGATGCTTGCACCTTGAAATGATGCTGAAAGTTTCTCTATTCATTACATGTAGATTATTCAGGTTTCTCCAACCCTGATGTCTCAAGAAATTTAAAAGAAATGTGTGATTTTGCCAGCTCTAAAATGATGGCAGAGGTGGTGGCTGCACATGCTGGAGAACAGCTTGTGTCATCCCCCACACAGGGAATTGAGACCACTCTCATCCACCAGTGAAGCACAGCAGGTGCCTGTGCAGACAAAAAGTAGGACAGGGTCATAGAATCTGTTTGAGTTGGAAAGAACCTTTACAGATTATCTGGCCCAACCTCCCTGCAGTGAACAGGGAAACCCACAGCTCCATCAGTGCTCACAGCCCCTACAGCCTGACCTTGGATGTCTGCTGGGATGGGGCACCACCACCTCTTTGGGCAACCTGTGCCAGTGCTTCACTACCTTTATTGTAAGTAAATTTTCCTTATATCCAATCTAAATCTCCTCTCTTGTAGTCTGAAAGCTGCTTTTTAGTTTGAGGTTCCTCCTATTCCTTTTAGTTTGGACCCTCCTATTTCTTTTAATTTCAAAGGCTAACCTCCTCCACTGATCAAACATCCCTGGTCAATGGATGATCTTCAAGGTCTCTTCCAACCCAAGCCATTCTAAGATGTTTTTTTTCCGTTGCTTCTATGATCTATGTTTCTATGATTCTATAATTTTATGATTCCATAACTCTATGCTCAGAGTGCTGTTAAATTGGCCTTCTTTGGTTCTTGTTGACAATAACTATCTTCTTGACATCATAGACATGTGTGGCCAACTTAATCTGGGTAATGCTCCTCCTCTTTCTGGGCCCAATCCCAAACTGATGCACTGTGGGACCAGCCCCATCTTGCAAGGTGCCTCCATAAAGAAAAGAGCTGTTAACCCAAATTACTTGGCAGTGCTCAGAAACTCCAGCAGGTAATTGTTACAGGGCAGCCAGTCATGCTCAGCCCCCGTGGCTGCACCGGTTGCTCTGAAAAACTGCAGTAGCTCTGATCACAAATTACCGTGATTTGTCAGCTGTAATACAAGCCCAGCGAGCGTTTTGATGCTCTTGCCAGCAGCATGTGAAAGGAACTATTTGAGTGAAGCGGTCTAAACCAGGTTGGGTTTAAAATTGGAGTGGGGGGAAAGCCAACCTGACCTGCCCAGATTTATTTCACGTGGAGGTGGAACCAGCCCACTGCCTGGATTTAAGATCAGTAGATATGTTTAATCTGTTTGAATCGCTCCTGACGGCTGTTGGGCTTCTTTCCTCTGGAAATCATCATCCAATCCTGCATACCATGTAAATAATTTAATAACATACAGTAATATCTCTCTTCTTGGAACAATTACACACAACAGTGGAAACAAAAGCATGTCTCTGACTACAAAAGCATCCTCTGACAAGAACTGCTGCAGTCTGAGCAGTGAATTTTCAGTGCTGGGGAACAAAGTTATACCGTGCTGGGTGGGAAGCAGACATTCTACCCTTGTTCCCTCCTCAAGTTACTGCTGGAAAACCCCCAATCACATTTTCTACACCCAAATTGGATGTTTCCAAGTCCATTGAGCTGACCTCATGAAAAATGTTAGGCAATTGCGAACAATTGTAGTTACTTTTGTTACAACTGCGTATAAGCACAGATATGTACATGTATATATAATTACACTGAGTTATCCAGTTGTTTACGTGTAGTTATAAGCAAGTGTTCAATAGGCTAGGTAAATTTCTGTCGGATGTCCAAGCCTTATGGTGAGACCTGGGAAACCAACAACATTCATCCCGTGCCTCACAAGAGCCTGTGGCAGAACTGGGCCCAGTTGCTGCATGATCTCCTTTATAAACCTGTTTTTAGGACAGTACTTCAGTGTGCATTCATCTGAGCTTTGCTTTCTCCTGAATCTGCATACACTGCGTGACAAGGAAGCATGCTGAAGGTTAATTGTTACTCTAGGATATTATGTTCCTTCTCTTGTTAATTTGGGGGGCAGGATGGGAAAAGGAAATCGCTGGTACTTGATACTTGCTGGAAATATTGGGATGGTTACTTAAAGGAAACATTTGCCTACAAGTGACAGTCCAAATGTATTTCTCTTTTAAGCAAAATGTGTGTGAAAAGCCACAGGTATTACCTGCTGCTGTCGGTGCAGCCACGAGAAGAGTTCTGAGGCAGGAACATGCCTGGTGTTTTGTCTGGTTGTTTAAACATCAGCAGAAGCCTGATTTCTTTACCCTCCGCCAATGTCAGAGTCTCTCTGTGGCTTACACCTCTGGTTTACAAGATCTGAATTAGCTTGCTTAACTCCAAGGACATGAGGGAAATGAGTGAACAGAACAGGTGTTTCATCTTTCAGATCTGCTCTTTAGTTCTCCTGGGTAGAGGAGAAGCCCACACTCTGCATGGTGCCTTCATAGGGAAGGGAAGGGAAGGGAAGGGAAGGGAAGGGAAGGGAAGGGAAGGGAAGGGAAGGGAAGGGAAGGGAAGGGAAGGGAAGGGAAGGGAAGGGAAGGGAAGGGAAGGGAAGGGAAGGGAAGGGAAGGGAAGGGAAGGGAAGGGAAGGGAAGGGAAGGGAAGGGAAGGGAAGGGAAGGGAAGGGAAGGGAAGGGAAGGGAAGGGAAGGGAAGGGAAGGGAAGGGAAGGGAAGGGAAGGGAAGGGAAGGGAAGGGAAGGGAAGTTCCTAACTGCCTTTTCCAGCAGTTCCAAGAGGCCTGGCTGATTGAACAGTCTGAGGCTTTATTTGAAGATTTCTGAGCAGAGGATGCAGGAGAGGATCTCCTTTCAGCCCAGCTTAGGTAGATCAGTGAGATGAGTGCTGCCAGTCTCCTGAGCCCAGCTGAGGCACTGCATGGTGCTGCTGGAAAGGAACCATTAGAACCCAGTGCCATTAGATTCATGCTTACTGATGGATGAGCTGTGATGAGTGCCTGCCGGCTTCATTTCCAATCCCATCCTTTTAATTCAAGCTCCACTTTCTCCCACACAACCCACCAGGGAGTGAGTTCGTGAGGGTTTCTACCCAATTACACCTCCTTTAAACAGCATTAGAAAAGTGGGGAGCTGCTCGGTACATCGCTGAGGTAGAGGGAATATTTAGCATCTGAGAAAATTTATGTCCATGACCTTCTGGATGTAAGGTGGCAGAGCAGCCCATGCTGTGCTACATCTAATATGCATATTCATAGCTCGTTTATTCATGAAAGAAATGACTGGATTAGCAATAGTTTGAAGGACACTGATCACAGAGTTGAAATACATTCAAGTTGCTCACAAATTAGAACTCCATCATCTTTGTGATAAATTGGTAACCATTGTAAATCCTTGCGTATAAGTGTTGTTATTGGAAAAACTATGTTGTATTTTATTGGATTGGGAACATTTCACAGCTATCAAGCTGTCAATTATTTTAGCACAACACAAGGTTTCTCATGATGATAGATGGTGATTCTAAATAATTTTTATAAAGTATTTCTACTTACTGTGGTGTCAAGAAGCCTGCCTGCCTGTGAAATATTGTGATTTTTGAAGCACTCACCTGATAACACTCCTTAATTGTGTAACATTAATCTGTGTGTCAATCAAATGCTTGCAGACTAATATACGGGTGTTTTTTTTTCCTTAGGTTTCCACAGAGGGGGAAGAATTAAGATCACAGAAAACTGTTGGCAGCATATGAAGGGAGAAGCAATGCCAGACTTGTAACCAATCATGAAAATGCATGTTGTGAAGAATGAAGAAAAGATGAACCCTCTTCACTAACGAACTCTGCTTTCATTCAGAATGAAGATGTCTTCCAGCAACGTTTTATCGTTCTCTTTCTTTCTCCCCACTTCTGATATGCTGAGTGAAAAGAGAAAAGCCCCGTTCTGCGAATCTTGAGCAGATCCAAACATCTGTGAATAAATAAGTGCTAAGCATGAGATACCTCCTATTTAAGTTTCAAAGCCCTTTTCAGAGGCTAGTAAATGATATTTTGCCTCACAGAGAAGAAAACTAATTCGATGAGAGGCTGATTTAACCAAGATCACACAGCAAGCTGGAAGCAGAAGCAGCTCTGTTATCCTAAAGAGTGGATGAAGACATATGCTGAGATCTGGGAAATCACACTGACCAAAAGATACAGCTTTGACCGGAAAGCATTGACAACTTTTACATTCAACCGGAAAGGCTGAGAGGAAAGGGGAGACGTGCCGTGGGGAATAGGGCCACCAAGGGGACAGACAGCATCAGGCACAGGGGACCCAACTGGGTGCAGCTCCCTCTGTGTGGGACAGGCAGAGTCCCACCTACCTTCTAATAAGAAGAAAAGCTGAAAAACAGCAAATGCACACCTGAGTATGGTCCTATGCACCTGTGTCAGGGGGGTTTCCAGTGGTGTCCTGATCTTGAGCAGCCTGTGCATGGCATCACCCATGGCTCCGAGTCACCGTGCCAGAGCTGGGCTTGAGGTGGTCTGGAACCCATCCCTATTTATACACCATGCAGCCTTTTCCAGCCATTAAACTGATTTTATATGTGCAAGCCTGTTTCAGCAATTAGAGCAAAAATCTTTATAGCTCTTTTGGTTTGAATTGGGCTGGTTTCAAACCCAGGTACTAAAATGGATAAAATTGTCTTGAAAAGCAAAGGAATTACACTGTACTCTCAGCTCCTCTGCATCATGTTATGAAAGACACAAAGATAATATTTGTATAAATTAAAGCTATTGGAGACGTATGGTATTTCAGTTTCTGCTTCATTAAGTTGTCCTCCAGCCTTGAACATCCCTAGATCTATTCTGCAGCACTTTTCTATTTTAAATTTAATCTACCCTGCTGCAGAATGAATGCTTAAAAGGATATTGCCTCTTTAAATTAAATGTGGAAAGAAAAAAAAACAACAATGGAGGAATTCTTGCTGAAGTGAATGCAATCTATTATATAAGCTCTAGAATTCATAATATTTTCATATGTCCGTTAGCTCCCCAGCTTATTCAGTGGTATATTTCTTCACTGTTTCACTATCACCACAATTACATTTTTTCATTGATTGTGAGACCAGAAGAAACCACTGTGACCATCTGATCTGATTTAATATGTATAATGGAGCGTAGGACATGTCTAGATTAATTCCTAATTTGATTCAAATGAATCTTGGAAAAATATCCAATCTTTCCCTACATTTTCCAAGCATGGAATATCCATTTACAGCCCTATGTGAGTTGTTCCAATCAGCAATCATGTTAGCTGTATTTTTTACAAAAAAAAACTGCCCTTTGTTTTGGGTCTGGAACCTCATTTTCCTCTGATATGCAGCTTTTGGATCCTTTGTCTGTGTGGTTTTGTGTGTGTGTGGACTTGATGGCAACCAAATCAACCTTGAAGCTTTTAATTAGTGTCTAAAATATTCTAAAATATGAGGACATGGGCATTTTTACTGTAAAGCTCATGACTGTTCCATGAGCCCAGCCACCATCCAGGCAACAAGCAAGAGTTAGGAGTCACCATCCCTGGAGGTATTCAAGAGCAGTGGGGATGTGGCACTGAAGGACGCAGTCAGTAGGCATGGTGGGGTGGGTTGGGGTTGGACTTGGTGATCTTACAGATCTTTTCCAACCTCAATGATTCTGTCATTCTATGAAATAAAGCAGTAATTTAAAACATTGTATCTTGGGGATTATCCAACCCATCCAGCACTATTTGGGCATCTGCCTCCCTGACACATGCAGGATGCAGTTGTGCATCCAAAGTTCCCCTTTCAAACAGAGGTCCCAGCTCTGACTGCCTGCCTGGGGAGCAAGAGAAAGGGATTGGGTTTGTTTCTGCACCCAAGCACACGCTGCCATAGATGCCTGGCACCATTGCTCTGTCAAAGCTGTTCTGCTTTGGGAAGAATAACTTGGGCCACAGTGGGGGAAAGAACTTACGAATACATATGTAAGAATGAATGAGTAGAGCATGACACATCCACTCGGTAAGTAAATCACACTGCACGTGGAGTGTGGCTTATGGGAGTGCTCTGAGAACACATGAGCTTTCATCCCAGAGAGACAGAATACCTTACTTTCAAGTATGTCCATGAGGTCACAGCTGGAGTCGGGCAGCCAGCTGCTTCTGGCTGTCTCGGAGCAGAACTTTGGGCCCTGAAGAACTGCTCTGCAGGTGCCTCCAGATGGTCGGTTTAAGGAACAGTCTGGTGGGGGTTTTGAGAATCTAAACAGAAGACTGAGTGTTCCTAGTTCCCATTATAGGTGTTCAACTTCTGGCTTGTATCTAAGTCTCAGGTCCCCAACGGACAGGGGGTGTGGCACGCTGTAAAACATCATGAAGTCATCGTTTTGCTGGTGGGAGAGAGCTGCCTTGAAGATGGGTGAATTCCTAGGGATGGAGTTAGCACAACAAGGGTGAAACAGATATCCAGAGAGGTGGTGAGGTCTCTACTCCCAGATGTTTTTGGGACTTCTCAAGGCAGCATTACGGCTGAGCTGATCTAGTGCTGGCAGCAAACCTGCTCTGAGTAGGAAGCTGGGTGAGAGAGCTCAGAGCCAGCAGCTCTGTTGGATGGGATCACGGGGGGCTGCAGGCAGGGAGAGTTTCTGTAGATATGCATTTAGTTGTGGGTTTGCAGTGGAAGCAACTCCTCCTGTGCTTGGCTACGAGGAAAGCTCTCATGGGCGTTCTCAGTGAAAGAGCCCTGGGAAAAGGCAATTGCAGTCTGGGGAGGGGGAATTAAGATGTGCTGGTGAGAGTGGCAATTAAGGAAGCCAACTGAGATTTCAAGGGAAAAGCACGAATCTATAGGGCACACTAGTTAATTAAAACAGATTCAGAAAGATGATTTTCATTCACAGGAAGCTTCTGTTTTCTGCTGGAGGCATACTGAACTGGCGACAGTAGCTCAAGACAAGCAAGGTTGCTTTTGGAACGAAGCTGTTAGTTCAGCGGAGGAACAAACACACCCCTTCCCTGGAGTCCCAAGTTCTTGGCTGGAGGAGCTCCCAGCCCTGCTGTACTGCATGTTCAGGGTGGAGCAAAGTGATTCAAGCAAAGGCAGATACTGATTATAGCTTAATTGCTGCTGCAAAGCCTCTCTTCCCCATGTGCAACTGTGTCCTAGCAGAAGGCACCTCACCCCCATTGCACACTGGGGTGAAACTTCAATCCCAACAAAGTCCAACAGCCAAATTCCCACAGACTCCATCCTCCCAGGAATGCAGCTGTGTTTGGTGCACAATGGGGAGTCCTGTTCCATTCTGCATCCCTTTTGGATCTCAGCTCAGGCTCACTCACCATATCATTAGCTGGATCAGCTCAGGCCCATGTGGGATCTGCCACTGGGAGCATTTGTAGAAGTGAGCGCATGGTGGAGGATTGTGTTGAGCTCTGGATACATTGCTGCTGGAGTGGATCGTCACGAAGCAGAAGGCTGGAAATAGCCTCACATCCAGCAGATTTGGGTCTCTTCAATTGAAGGGGAAGGGCTATTTTTCTCCAATTAATCAAAAAGGCCTTTTCCTTGTCATAACCAAGAAAGGAGGCTGCAGCACTTGGCAAACAAGCTTCTATTAAGTGCATTTGCTGGAAATGTTTATACTTTGCTCTTGACAACTATCTTGCATTGCACTGTGCTCTAGCTTGCATAATTCTGACACGGGAGCAAAGTCCTTATGGGGGAGGCAACAGTGTCTTTCCTTGGGATCTTTGTTTCTTTCAGTCATCGCCACTTGTTGTGGCAAGAACTTGTTTTGGACAGTATTTTCCTGCTCTCCAGGGATTTTCTCTGTCCTCCAGTTGGCTTTAGCGGCAGCAGGAGGACGTCTTTGCAGGGGGGAACTCCTCAGAGCAGGGAAATCACCATGGCCTTCCATACAGGCTGGCAGATGTCTAACAAGGGCTTCTCTGCCTTCCTCCAAAACTCCCCATCTGCAGTATGTTGCCTGGAAGCCTTCTGCTTCTTCCCCTTTCACACTGAGTTACTGCAAATTGCTGAAAACTTTATCAGAACTCCTATCAGATAGACAAATCACTGTTTGATTGGGGCAGTTCAATAGACCTAAGTAATTCCAGAAGTTGATCTCTGCTTGCTTAGGGTTTCTGATGCTTTTTTTTTTTTTTTTTTTTTTTTTTTTTTTTTTTTGTCCATGCTGTCAGAATCAAGCTCATAGTTTCCCAGTCTGAATAGCAGGAAAGTGGGCTAACTCAGGAAAGCCTGGCTCTCACGTCCAGTGTATGACCAGGAGATAGGAAAGGAGGTAGACAGAAATCAACATTAGAGATTGTGAGATGAATGGTTGCTCTCACCTCTAAGCAAATGGATGTCTGAGCAGCTGGTGCTTGTTTGCTTGTTCACCAATCCCTGCAGAACAGTGTTCGTAATGGGGTTATCCTCATGGATGGGCATCCCCTCTACAGTTTGACTTTCCTTCTGGAAGTTTTCACAGGTAGTCAAACGTAACCTGCGAATAGGGAAGGTTTACTCTTTGTCCCCATCTCTGTGGATGGAGGGAGGGCTGACACAGTGCTCAGTGCCATGCTGATTCCACGGTTCAGGGGAGGGTGTTGCTCCTGACACCAACATTGCACACATGGCCCAGCAGAGAACCTGCAGCCCTGTGCCCAGCCGGGGACACATTGCTGCATCCTGGTGAGAAGAGCTCAGGGAGATGAGAGAGAATATCTGTCTGCAAAGGGTGGAATAGGAAGGGCAGCTCAGCACCTCCCTTTCCCTTCCCACCTGCTTAAGCAAGGGAGTCCAAGGAGAAGAAGAAAGCAGACTGGGGCTGATCCCTGGATTTTGGTTCTGGTTCTTTTTTCTGAATGAGTTTCACCCTGGGCTATGAGATGACTGCCCTATGGGAGGCCAAAGGACCACCTCGGGTTGGAAGCAGGAATAAGTCCCTGTGTCATGGCTGCAGTCTGCAACGCACACAGCTGGGGCAAAGACCCAACCACCCAGCTGACATCCTGAACAAACAGTCTCCCCCAGGTCAAGAATGCAGGCAAACCTGACCCGAGGGCTAGCTATCCTCAGGCCTTGCTTTTATTATTATTATTTTCCTCTGGCCAATGCCTGGCTGCTGCCTCAGCCTCTGCTGCATTTCCCTGCAAAGGACACGGAGGCACCAAGGAGTTAACCCGCTCAGAGGCAGCCCCAGACCCCTGCTCTGCCCTGCTCCAGATCCTCTCCCATCCCTCCTTGCACCCTCTCTGCTTGCAGCTAACAGGTTGTTTGTCTTCCAGGGGATTGGAGGGAGTCTGTATAAACCTCCGTACCACTGAATTTAATTACCTGCCAAACCTGCACCAAGGCATAAGCCCACATGTTGTATGTGACATTACCAGTAGAGCAAGTACTGGAATGCAGGGGCTAGAATAATTTGACAGCTAACATAAAGCACTGTGATTTATATTTTGGTTATATTGAGATTTTTCCCCCCTCTTTGAGCACTCTTATAAATATTTACTTGGATCCTAGGACCTTGCTTAACCCTCACAGTGCCATGTTTTATCTTCTTCCTTTTTTCTTTTTTTCTGGTGTTCTTGTTTTCCAGCAGCTGTTCCAGAAATGCCTTTCATTTCAAAGCACAGAAGATTTAAACGAGATATAACTTCACCTTTAAACTGCTTCATCTATAAACAATGTGATCCGGTAGTCTTCATGTATTTACTGTAGTGTTCAATTGAAAACAGATTATGGAGAAGGGCCTCTTTGGTGTTCAAGAACTGTGGAGATTTGATACTTAGGGACAGGTCAGTGGGTGATATTGGTGTTAGGTGGATGGTTGGGCTAGATGGTCTTAGAGATCTTTTCCAACCTTAACAATTCTATGGTTCTCTGCTTCTTTTAAAAGATAGCATTAGTAGAAATCCTGCTCTTTTGGGTGCCTGACATGGGAAAAGCAAGGATCCGGAAATACTCGGCCCAGATCATTTCCCACTGACATCCTCACTACCCCCTTTGTCCCTTTGAGGAGTGGGTTAACCTGTCACACCTCAGACCAGCACTGCAGCTCATGGATTTTTGCTTTCCCCATTCCTGAGTTCAGGGTGTGCTCCTTCAGCTCAGCCTTACCCCTGCAGCACCCAGAATGAAATGCCTGATCCATGGCTGATGGTGAAAACAGGGGCAGCCTGCGTCTAGGAGAACCTAACAGTCCTATTGCTCAGATGTATGAACACACCCTGTGCTTCTCTGCTTCAGCATCTACACGGGACTGCTCAGTGCTGGAGCTGATAGCAGCACTGCTCTAACACAACACGTGGAGCTGGGTGCTGTGCAACACAGAGCCCACACTGAGGAAAAACACTCCTTTAGAATCACACAGACAGAGGTTTTGGGACTCAAAACCCTTTTCCCTACAGTTTTGGCCACCTTAAATAGTGGGGAAATGGAGATCCAGAGAGTTGTAAGGGCCTGCGTTGGCTCAGAGACGTGCTTGTGGTGTAATGTGTGTTCCCTTCCTCGTGTTTGCAAGGCTGTAGGCAATAGCTGCACCATAGCACAGAGCAAGGAAGAAGCAGTTAGCAGAAGTCCAAGGTGCAGGTTTATTGCCCTCTGTAACTTCTCCCCTGAACAAGTCCCCTGACCCAGCAGGGAAGTTTCTGCTCCACTCACTACCAAATGAGATGGGCCGCATTAACACGCAGACTGACAAGGGCTTGCACTCAGCACCCATTGCTTTGAGCAACAACTGTTCCTGTGCTGCAGCTGTGATGGCACTGTGGGACCAGATCACCATGGGACTCTGTGCCTCAGTTTCCCCAGCTTCCTAAGGACACTCACACTGGGGCCACCTCCATCGTTTTCACCAGCCCTACAGATGAAGCATCAAATACTGTTTAATTCCATGCCCGCAGCTTTCAGATGCTTGGTGCTGATTTCTTGCAACACTTTGGGAAAAAAAATCACACTGCACACCACACCTTTGCAAGTGAGTATTTAATATCCATTATAAAGCCTTCCTGGAAAAGCCTCATTAGCAGGAAGAGCAGAATCATATCAGCCTTGTTGGTGGGAGGCTGCAGGATTCAGCCATCACAGACAGGCACATTTGCAATATGTCTGCATCACTGCAATGCTGAACAAAAACACCCAACTTTAGAAAGAAGCC
This sequence comes from Tetrao urogallus, assembly GCF_951394365.1. Classification (NCBI taxonomy): domain Eukaryota; kingdom Metazoa; phylum Chordata; class Aves; order Galliformes; family Phasianidae; genus Tetrao; species Tetrao urogallus. Next base: position 5,208,016 of record NC_136829.1, read on the forward strand.
CATCTCTGCGTGTGTGCAGACACGTCCTCCCAACTCCCCATGCCATGGTGGAAATGGGAGTCTGCAGGGATCTGCAGCTCACAGAGTGGTGGTGTGTTGTATCCATGCAGTGCCATCGCCATTTTTGGGATCTCTCTGGAATAAACCTTCACCCGCTGCCTCCCAGAGCATGGCAGAAGGGAGAAAGAAGTTTGAGAGGTTTCTTTAAACAAAGAGCCAAACTTGGTGAAAGGACACGGCTTTCCTCCCTTGCTCTCTGCCCCTCATGCCTCAGGATATCATAAATTTTTGATACCAATAAAACAGAATTTTTGATGAGCTGCTATTTTGCATTAAAGCAACTTTACATGCAAGGATTGCATAATAGGAAGTAAAATTGAATTTTGCCTCAGAACAAGTTCTTATTATTAATTTAAGTCTTTTTTATATATTTTAGCAGCGGCTTAGCATTCTATATATTTAATTTCTTTCAAGTGAGAACAGTTAGCATTGGTTTCCTTATCTAAACAAACCTTTTAAAAGAACACATGTACGAAGTGGAAATGCAGTGTTCTGCATCAGTGCCTTAAGACAAACAGTGGAACTTTAAAAGGGAAAATAAAATATGGGAGAGGACAACTGTCTTAAAAACCTAATGGCAACCTCTATGGGGTAGGAAACTCTCCACTTTCTTTGCATGAAATGCCATTTTCCTTCCTTGCTGCAATACATTTACTGCAGCCTTATCCTGACAGACCTATGAATGCACGAAGTCCCCACTGGAGCAATTCTGTTTAAGGCTAAGGATTTGCTGTACCACAGCTCTCAAATACACCACAGTGTATTTCCTAACACTTCCGTGCACCATGATGGGCAGGGATGGCTCACAAGTATAAATTTGGAGTCCTGGATTCAACAGCAGGAAAACGTTTTGCAGCACTTTTATGCTGTGCTCAAAAATTCGCTGCTAAAAGTCACCATTTAAGTCAACTAAAGCACTGAAACTTTTTCTTCCTTCCTTCCTTCCTTCCTTCCTTCCTTCCTTCCTTCCTTCCTTCCTTCCTTCCTTCCTTCCTTCCTTCCTTCCTTCCTTCCTTCCTTCCTTCCTTCCTTCCTTCCTTCCTTCCTTCCTTCCTTCCTTCCTTCCTTCCTTCCTTCCTTCCTTCCTTCCTTCCTTCCTTTTTTTCCCTTTTCTGCTTCTTCTTCTCCTTCTTACATAAAACAAAAGTCCAGTGTGGGATCCTAACAGAGCACTGCGCGGTACAGCACAGAACACACCATGAAACATTATGCAATGAGTTATTTAGAGTGTGGTGTGAGTGCCTGTGTGTGTGTGTAACTTCAGACTTACTGTAACTGTAATGGAGTGAAACAGTGAGTAAAATAAAGAGGGATAAAGGGAAGGGAAGGGGAAGGGAAGGAAGGGAAGGGAAGGAAGGGAAGGGAAGGGAAGGGAAGGGAAGGGAAGGGAAGAAGGGGGAAGGGAAGGGAAGGGAAGGGAAGGGAAGGGAAGGGAAGGGAAGGGAAGGGAAGGGAAGGGAAGGGAAGGGAAGGGAAGGAAGGGAAGGGAAGGGAAGGGAAGGGAAGGGAAGGAAGGGAAGGGAAGGGAAGGGAAGGGAAGGAAGGGAAGGGAAATGTAACTGAAACTTGTCCAGATAAGGAGGAAGAAAAAATAAAATAAAGTAAAATAAAATAAAATAAAATAAAATAAAATAAAATAAAATAAAATAAAATAAAATAAAATAAAAAGGAAGGGAAAAGAAAGGGAAAACTGGGGGGGGGGGGGGAGGAGGGTGGGGGGATGGAGAGAATTAAAAAGAAAAAACTGCCGGACAGCGCTGCGGGCCGAGAGATGCTCACCTGGCCCGGTGGGGCCGCAGGGGTCGCCAGCTTTGGTGCTGCTTTATCTGGAGTCCCCGAAACCCGACGCCAGCAGCGCCGGAGAGCAATCCCTGACCTCGGCCTGTCAATCAGCGGCAGCGAGAGGGCTGCGAGAGCCGAGCGGGCACTGCGCCAGCTGGAGGGGGAAAAGAAAACGGAAAGGATAGGAAAGAAAAAAAAAAAGCAAAACAAAACCAAAAACCTAAAGCCTAAAACAGCTGGGAACCGTTATCTCGCCAGCTCTGGCTCATCCTCATCATGCATCTCTCCTGCCCACTCCTATGCTCTGCGGCACCGGCATCCAGTATCTCTGGAAAGTCTTGGGCTGATGCAACTGTCTCCAGTCCCAAAAGTCTTTTTCAGTCTTAGATGTCTCTGTTTTGGAATTAGAGACGATCAGTTTTGTACGTTCTCCTGTAAGGCAGGAGGGAAGGGACGATTTAAAGCCGTCCGTGGGGCTGGCAGGAACAGACCAAGAGTTCGGTGTCAGTAAATGGGGAAGGGGGGCTGCTGCAATTGTGTTTCCTGTTCGAGTGTCTCGTTTAGTTCTGGGAGCAGCCGTAGCCAGTAGTCACCTCTGCCCCGGAGAGGGGATGCAAATCTCTCCACAGCTGTTAGCAATAGCTCTTGCAAAACTGTGAGATCAAACAAAAATAATAAGATTTGCACTGAGAAGGGAATCGTCCTCCTGCACTACACGAGATCACCATTGAACCGTCGTCCGGAGGACAGACCTGGGATGCAAACCCCGAGCTCTCCCCTCCGCTCTCCCCATCCATCCCAGGCTGCACGGAGCCGCCAGGGTTCAGGCTGCCTCTGCAGTGTGAGCAGAGCTGCAGGAGCGCCTGGGGAGCAGCTGTCCCCGCTCATCCCAGGGGCCCTCAGCACATCCCAGGGCCGGGGCTGCACGGACCGCCTCGAGTCCAGCTCGAGGTCCTGTCCTGTCCCGTTGTCACCTCGCTCCGGGGCTGCAAGGAGCAGATGGGGCCGAGGAGCGCTTTTTGCCTCCTTTTTCTCTTTTCTTTTCTTTTTCTTTTCTTTTCTTTTCTTTTCTTTTCTTTTCTTTCTTTCTTTTCTTTTCTTTTCTTTTCTTTTCTTTCTTTCTTTTCTTTTCTTTTCTTTTCTTTTCTTTTCTTTTTTCTTCTCTTCTTCTTTTCTTCCCTTTTCTTTGCATCTTCTGTCTGGAGTGTCTCATGGGTGAGGAGGGCTGGCAGATCTCTGGAGCAGGAGGTGCTCCTCTCTGAGCTGTGCCCTCCGTGGGCACTACTGCAGCTCTCCATGCCCGCTTGAAGTTTCCTCTGAGCCTCGAGGGGGTCAAGGTGCCGGGACTGAGATGTATGGAGGAAGAAGGGGCTCAGAAGGGCAAAGCAGGGGCTGGCAAAGCAGCGTGTCTAGAGCGGGGCAAAGAAGAAAGGCTGGGAGCGGAGATGCTTCACCCCCCGCAGATCTTCCACAGCTCTGCAGGTGGAAACCAAGCATCCCTATAGGGAAGAATCCCACAGGCAACCCGCACCCGGGATGGCCCTATCGATTCGTGAAGCTGCTCTCCATCCCCGACTCCAGTGTCAGCAGCACTTTAGAGGTCAATGATGAACAGCGAGAGATCAAAGCCGTAACGCAGGGATGGCAACGCGCGGAACAGCTGGGATGCAGGTGGTCACCCTTTGCTGCTGGAGCTCCCTCGGTGGAGAGACTCAGGGAGGCCCTACCCACCCCCAACACCCTGGACAGCCGCTCCCCACTGCTACAGAGTCCCGGCCCGGGCCGCACTGTGGACAGGCACCGGCGATTCTCAGCCTCATGGTCCATCAGAACCCCCCGGATCTGCACACACGGTACGGGGCAGTGGGAGCAGCCCCGAGTGTCCTGGAGCCACCGGCCCCAGCTGTGCCCTCTGTGGGGTTTGGCCGCGGTTTCTTTTCTTTCCGATGGGCTCCGTTAAATCTGAGGAATGGCAGCGGGTGCTGCAAATGCAACCGGAGGTGCAGCAGGGACCGGGTAACGGGGCTGCCCCGGCGCTGCCACTGCTCAGTGGTGGGAATCCGGAGGGTTTTTCTAAGGCCTATCTCCCTATTTTGTTGTTGTTGTTGTTGTTCAATTAGCCCCAGTGATTTATTCAATGCATGCATGAGGGGACATTAATATGCGGTGGCAGTTCCACAAACAATATTCCTCTCAGGCTTTCTGCAGCCATAGCATTCACTGGCAAGAGGGGAGGAAGGCAGGCACAGCCAGGCAGGCACAGCCAGGATCTTCATCCTCTCCCTCCACAAAGTCCCATTCCCGTGCAGAGCAGCTCCTCCAGGCCTGATCCATGGAGCCGGGACCGGCCCCCCACCAGCCCCTCCAGCTCCAAGCGGACAGGGATGAGATTTAAGAAGGGGATGTGGGTTTTAGGGGACTGTGGTCCGCTGTTTGTTTTTTTTTTTTCCCCACACTCTATCCTTAGGCGGCCGTTCCCCAAACACGCCTCACCCCGGTGCGATGTGAGGAGAGGGCCATTATCTGCCCTAAGAGCTGCTAAGGGTGCTGGGGCGGCGGGGGGAGGTCGATCTCCTTCTCCATTCACGTCTAAAGTCTTGTAAAGCGCCCGTTGCTCGCGCTTAAAATGATAATCATAATCATAATAAAAAGAAGAGCGCCAGAATAAATAAAGAGTGCAGATGGGAAGGAGGAAAGTGAATCCCAAAGGACTGGAGGGGGGTGAAAGGGTGAGCGGGGAGAAGGGGGGGGGAGGGCAGACTTGGCCAAATCCTTTCCTTTTTTAATGCAAAAAGAAAGCAAGAAAACAAGAAAGAAGAGCAGGAGCGCTCGCAGCGCCCTGCAGCGGGGGCCGCCCAGGCCGGGAGGACCGCGGGCCAACGTGCTGAGCTCCGCCGCCCAACGCTGCGGGTGCGGGCGGCCCGCTTTGCCACGGCCGGGTCGGACCTCGGGCAGCGAAACCTGCGGGCATCGCAGCCCTGGAGGCGGGGGGAGCGGGGGGGAGCGGAGCTGCCTGGGCCGGACGGCGCTCCGAGGGGAGCTTCACGTCCGTACGTTTGTCACCTTTTTTTTTTTTTTGGCTTTTTTTCGGAACACGAGACGGCAGAGAAGCGGATCCCTCCAAGAAATGCCATTTCAATGATTTTAATAAGCAAAATAGGAAACAATTTTAATAACCAAAAACAGAAACCAGTCTGAATAAAACTACAATAGACCAGGTTTTTTTTTTAATATTTTTCATATCATAAGCAGGATTTGAAATTGATCCCTTCAGAACTTTACATGAAATAAAAACAATTATTTTTTTCCGCTGCCTGCAATGTTTTGATTTCAACACAGTTGAATCAGTAAAAACCAAAGATCGTTTTCTGATGCATGACTAATATCCACAATATTTAAAACTGCAAGCACCATGCTGTTCATTACAATCTTGTTATTACTGTTAATTTATAAACTAATACAAACTTAAAATGCATCCGGCCAGCAGTGCCAGCTATCCTAAAAGGAAACTAAAAAATAAGTTTTCATTTGGTATTTTTGTCAGTGCAACGTAAATCCTTTACTGACCTGCAGGAGGAAAAAAAAAAAAAAAAAAAAAAAAAAAAAAAAAAAAGTCATAAAAACACCCATAAGACTCCAAACTACCGCTAAGAAACAAGCTGCAAATTAAATTTCGGCTACAACTTTCACTCGCTGCATAAGGAAGCGGAGAAGCAGATTACAAAATACGCTTCAAAGCGGCGGCGTCGCCTCCTCGTTGCCGTTCCAAACCATTGGGAAACCCAGCTTGACAGCGCCAGGGAGCGCCCGCAGTGCGCGGTGCGGAGCGGAGCGGAGCCGCCTCGGGGCGCGCAGTGACCGCGCTGAGCCCCCTTCAAGCCCCCTCCCCCCCCCCCCCAACCCCGCAACTCAACCCCCCCCTTCAACCTTCACCATTCACTCTGGGTTTCTCAATGCCATCCAAGCGTTCGGGTTTTTGTTATTTTTTTTTTTTTTTTTCCTTTCTTCTGCCCCAACAAACAACAACCAAAATGAAAACTAAAAAACAACAACACAAAAAAAAAAACCCAAAAAAAACAAAAAACCACACAACTTAAAAGTGCACCAGATATACAAAGTTGCTTTTTTTTTTTTTCTCCTCTCTTTTTTTTCTGAATGCAAAATGCCCGTAACTTTTTTTTCTTTTTTTTCCTTAAGTATCTCTTTAATACCAACCAAACCGTACAACCAGCCTGCTGAAATGTTACTTTGCTTTATGTTCTGTTTTCTTTTCCTGTGCGGTTTGAAGTAGCAGATATTTACAAGCCGACGACCATAAAAGAAAATAAGAGAGCAAAAAACCAACAAACAAAACTGCACAAGCAGTAAAAAACTTCGGATAATTCGTGATGCTTTCCTTACCGATGAAACAAAACAACAGAAATCTATGATCGATGATCAACATGCTAAAGTTAAACAAGAAAATGGTACAAAATAGAAATTATTACCATACATGTCCAGCATGCAGGATTAATATTTTTAATGCAGATTTTCGTATTTTTCTATATAATCAAGCAGGCAATAAAACTGATGAGTTTTGTTGTTTTTTTTGTTTTTTTGTTTTTTTTTTCCTTTCTTTCTTTCCTTTCTTAGATTGAATGTCCCATCTGAGTCCTGTAACTTTTTTCTCAAAGCAGGCAATATATGAAGAGTTTGCATATATTGTCCTTTTTAATTATTCTCTTTTTTTCAAGTGGGGAAATTGTGCATGAGATGGTGCTGTATGTGTCCTCTCTCCTCCCAAGCAGGCAGTATGTTATAGATGGCTCGTTCATTGTCCTTTTCTGTCATTATTCTCTTAAAGTCCATCTCGTTCTGCAAGCAAGCGATCTATAAAACGCTTCACTTGTCCTTTTCTCCTGTCCCTCTCTCTAACTCGCAAACCAAAGTCGAAAGTTGCACTTTACCTCTCCCGTCCCCACCCCCAGCCTACTTTTCCCACAGCTAATCTAGAAGACTGGATGCTGCAAAAAAAAATCAAGTCTCTATGTTTCTCTCCTTCTTTCTCTCTAGTCAAGCAGACAGATGGATGAAGATGTCAGAGGAGGATGGGAGTGGGGGGGGGGGGGGGGAAGGTGATGGGGGTCAGGGGTCGGGTGGGGTTTTTTTCTTGTTTTTTTTTTCTTTTTTTTTTTTGTTGGCTTTTTTTTTTTTTTTTATTTTTTTAATTACTTTATTAAGCACTCACATGAAGAACTCGGGGGAAGACGGGTTGTCACTGGTGGAGCCGGCCTCTCTGAAGCCATTGCTGGCAAGTTTCTCACACTTGAGCTTGTAGGCGTCTCGCTCTCTGGCAGCCGGGTCACTTCTTGCTTGAGCTGTTCCACCTGCTGAATGAGTTGGGTCTTTTCGTTCTCCAGGTGGTGCTTCTGCTGGACGGTTTATACCTGCAGGACTGAGCGTAGCCCCTGTTCTTCAAGGTCCTCCTCTCTGCTTGAGGCGGATCACCTCGTCTTTGTGAAGCCTCGGAGGTGCCTGTTGAGCTCCCTCACGGACATGGAGACCAGCTGGTCATCCGAGAACCGGTCCTCCACGCTGCTGGATGGGGATGCTGCTGGTGAGAGGTCTGGAGCTGCTGAGAGGAGCTGGACGAGGTGGAAGGGGTAGGAGAGGCCTGATGGTGTGGTGATGTGGTGGTGGTGAGGGTGCCCGCTGCCCGCCAGGTCTTCGTGGGTGACGGTGGGGTACTGGTGGTGGTGCTGGTGGTGATGGTGATGGTGGTGTGATGGGCCCGGAAGCTCTCAAAGCCTTGCAGCTGCTGGGACACTTGGTGGGAGCCGATGAGGCTTCGACCGCATCCTCCGGGTGAGGTTCAGCGCCTCGGGGTTCATCTGCTGGTAGCTGTTGGCCATCAGTACAGGTCCTCCAAGTGGGTCTTCTGTTCGGTGGGGCTGAAGCTGGGCGAGGAGGGCACGGAGCTGCAGGGGGTGCTGATGGGGGTGGAGGACACGGAGCCGGCAGGCTGCAGGCGGTGCAGTGCCTGCCCGAACGGTCGTTCCTGCCCAGAGGCTCCATCTTCACGTCGAACTTCATCAGGTCGAAGTCGTTGACGTACTCCATGGCCAGGGGGCTGGTGGGCAGCTCGGCTCCGATGCTCAGCTCTCCGGCCATCGCTGTCTTGCGGCTCCTCTCCGGGCGGAGGGGGCTGGAGACCTGGCCCCAGCGCGCAGCCTGGCAGAGGGCTGGCCGCGCTCCCTATTCCAAAGAAAACTTTGCCTCCGCTTCGCCTCTCGCTTCCTTTCCTCCGCTCCCCCCTCCACCACCGCCGCCTCCTCTTCTCCCGGCTTCTGGGCTTCTTCGGACCGCAGCGACAAAGCCAGGGACGAGCCGGCTCCCGGAGCCACCCGACGCCTCCCGGCTTTGGGTATCAGCACTGGCAGCGCACCGCCGGCGGCTCCGGGCACTCAGACGCCCACGGAAAGGAGAAAGGAGCAGCGGCAGGAGGGCAAAAGCAAAACAAAAACAAAGATGCTGCCTTCGGGGCCCGTGCGGGAAGCGAGAAGAACAGTGCAGAAGGTCTAAGCCTGCGCCTCCGGGTGGGTTTTGTAAGTCCTGAGCTTTCTCCCGCGGTAGCGGAGCGCCGGAGCGTGCCGCAACTTTCCGCTCCGGGAGCGCACCGGCTGTGCGGCGGCGACCGGGCTTTGCACGGGAGTTTTCTCTGGCTCTCTCCGCGCAAAGGGAAGGGGAGGGAAGAGGGGGAGGAAGGAGGGGAAAGAGGAAGGGAGGAGGGGAAAAAAAAAAAAAAAAAAAAAAAAAAAAGGAGGAGAGGGGGGACGAGAAAACCCAGGTCTCCGATGTAGCTGCCGCCTCCAGCGCTCGTTGTGCAGCTGTGATTCGCAGCGCAGCCCCCCTTGGCTTCTTATACGGCCGTGCCCGCCGAGAGCGCGGCGGGGGCCGGGGCCGGCGGCGGCCGCGCCAATGGCAGCACGGCGGCGGGGGCCGGGCCGGGCGGTGCGGTGCGGCGGGGCCGGGCGGTGCGGCGGGGGCGCGGGGTTGGGCGGTGCGGCGGGGAGGACCGCGGCGTGACAGCTCCGCAGCGCCAGCTGAGCGGCCCCGCTCCTCGCCCCGCTCCTCCGGGCGCTCCCCCCTTCCCGCAGCACCGCCGCCTCTTTTATTTATTTATTCCCCCCCACCGCCACCCACCCACCCAACCTCCCCCCCCCTCACCCCCCTCCTTTCTATTCTTTTTCTGCAGTCCAGAAAGGAGGAGGGCTCGGGGACATCCTGCCCGTCCCTTTGTTCTAAATATAACAAAGTCTCTTTTTGCCCGCTGCCGTCCCGTAGCAAATTTCAAGTCAGTCGGCTTTCTCCCCCCCCCACAACATCCCCCCAACCCCCCAACCATCCCGCGCACACGCGTCGCCCCTTCCAACTTCACGGGAGCGTCCCCCGTGCGAAGGAACCGTGGAAAAATGCGGGTGCAGAGTGCGGGGCTGCGGGAGGTGCGGGGGATGCGCAGGAGACGAGGTCGGGGAAGCACCGGCGCGGAGGCGAAGGGGGGTGGGGGGGGAGGGGGGCTGTCAGCTGTCCGCAGGCAGCCGGGGAAACCCTCCCGGTTACGGGAAGCAAATCTCACCGTAAAGTAAAGCGCGGGCATTGACACAGACAATCGTAAATATTGGGGAGGGGGAGAAGGGAGAAAATAGAGTCACAGTGCTGTTCTGAGGGGACCGCGTTTGCTTTCTTCTGCTGAGCTCTGAGTCAGTGACTGCATGCGAAGGAGCACTCGGCTTGTGAGGCTTTTTTGGTTTCTTTTGCTTTTCTTTTCCTTTTTGGTCCGGTAACAGGATTTTTTTTTTTTTTTTTTTTTTTTTTTCCCTGAACATTTTGTAACGATTAGGAGAGATTAAGGCTTCTTTTTACGCTGCTTTTACTCTCAAACAGACAGAAAGTGCGACACCAAGTGACGGTTTGGAGAATGACAGCTCCGTTTCAAGGGGTAAAAAACACCCGGAAAAAAAAAAACGGGGGTGGGGTGGGGGGGAAACGGGCGGACCCGGCTCACAGCATCCTCACATCCCCTCCCTCTCAGTTATTTACTCAAAACAAAACAAAACAAACCGAGCCCCTATACTTTAAGATCTTTCCGTTTTTCGGAAATGAATTAGAAGGAAACAGCCCTTCAGGCTGAACCGGGACAGAAAAACGCGTCGTTAAAGCGCCCAGCGGAAAGTTCTGCTCTCTCCCGGCAGATCCGTCGGGGTGACGCTCGGTGCTCCGATGGTCCCCGCGGCCGCGCAGGGAACCGCGCCGAGTGCCGCTCTGCCAACAAGCCCCGGATGTGCCCGTGGGAGTGGGATGCGGGGAGGGCACCGGGGGGGTTGTTCGGAATGCCCCGCGGCGTTACAGGCTGTCCGGGTTCGGCTCGGTGCTGCCTCGCTGCAGTTTTCCCCCACTATGTGAGGAAGGGATATATTTAAAAAAAGCCTGGGATCGGTGAAGCCCGGTGTGCTCCGTACCCGCCGGACTCCCCACGCGTGATGTTTCTGGGGGTCAGAGAGCCTCTCCGGACCCAAACCCGGCTGGGAAAGGGCTCAGCACCGTGAGAGGGCAGCCCTCCCCTCCGCACCGCCCGCTCTGAACGCGGCCGTGGGGACACGCGTGGGAACATCCCGCGTGGAGCGCAGCGAGAACCGCGCTGTTGGGTTCCCATCGCTGCCGAATTCGGGAAATCGACCTTATTGTTTATTTATTTATTTATTTTTGGCCGAGAACGATGAGCCCCGAGGCACAAAGAGCTGAGCTCGGTGCCCCTCCGGGACCGGAGAGAGGTCGAAGCGGGGCAGAAGCTCCGCGATCCCCGTCCCGCCCCCGACTGCCTCCCGGTAAGCTCGGGGAGAGGCAGCGGCTTCCTCAGGGGAAGCAGCATCTCGTATTTCTGAGATCCTGGAGGGTGCTCGTCGAGAGCTTTATTTCTACCTGCACGATAAACGGGATCGGTGGCGGTGCGGGGGGGGCGGTGCGGGGGGGTCCCGCAACAGAGGGAAAGGGAACGGCGGCGAGCGCCTGGGAAGCGAGGATGCAGCCCTGCGAAATGTGCCATGAGACGGATAATACTTTTTCTATCATAATTACTGAGGTATATTCACAAGGTGGAGCTACTGAAAGGTGGAGGAAGCACTGATCTGATTATCTCCCTGTCCATACGCACTCTGTCTCTTCTCTTAATCTTTCAAGCTGTGAATTACAGATTGGTTCTGCGTGTCCATCAGCACCGTCATAAAATTTCAGGACACTGTGTGGGTCCATGTATTTGCTCTTCCATCCCTCACTCCCCTTTAGAAAACACATCCCGCAAAACTTGCGGCTGGCTGAAACACGAAGAGCTTTGTGCCCCGAATTCCCAGTGAAAGGCCGGTATTTTTTATTGTAGAGCTTTTTTTTTAATTCAATCGTCAAAGATTGTTCTCCTTAGGATTTGAGTGTTGGGGGAATCTCCCTCGTCCAAACCTTTTTCTAGAAATATATATGTATATATTTTAGTCAGGACTGGGGAAGAAATAGTTTTGCCGTAGCAGAAGAGGATCTGTGAGCCGAGCAGCCCAGCGTGGCAGCCCAGGCAGAGTTTTTTGCCGCGGGGATCCGCAGCCGAACCGCGGAGCTGCGCGCAGGGGGAGCTCCGCATCCCCGGCCCTGCGCGGCCGCCCGCACCCGGAACGCCTCCGCGGAGCGAGCGACGTCCCGGCGGATCCTGCGGGCAGCGCTGCCGTCCCCGCCCCGCCGGTCCCGCTCCGCACCCGCGGAAAGAGCGCACGGCGCGGAGCGGCCCCACCTGCCCGGCATCCCAGCGCCTGAGCACCGCTCGCTTCATCCCGAGCAATTTCTGTTCAATCGCGACTTACTCCCTACACCCAAAAGCTGTCCGTCCAATGGGTTTAACTATATTTTTCTTTCTAAGATCCGTTTTTGTTTTTGTTTTCTGACGGTTTGTTTCGGGTACAGAATGACTTCTTTCCGTTGTCCCTTCTCTTCCTCCTCCCTCTGGGAAACTCTCGGTCAAAATCAGGGTGAGTTCAAACCGTACGATGGTGTCATTTCAGACCGGCTCATCCCGCGTGTCCGCGTAGGGCAGCGCGGGTCCCGAGCCGCCGAAGTGAGAAATCTCGCCCTTAAACTGATGCCTGCAGGCACTACGTGCGTTTGGTTCCGTAGGGTTCTGCCCGGATTGTGGATTTCACGTTCAAAAAGGGAATCGTATTACGGTGGAGTCCTAATCCCCAGTTCCTAGAAAGCAGATTTTGGTAACTGATAAGAAGTCAGTCATTTATGTATTTTCCACGCTGAGAAACGCTCCTCGGTTTTGGTCTCTGACTGCTGCATTTCCCCAGCATTCTCTTTTTCACCCCATAACATCAGTGGGATACGTTGTCTGAAACGGTACTTTTGTTAACAAACAAACCCACAAACCGACATCGTCCACGGCCGGCAGCCAACGCTGGCGGAGCAGAAGGGCATCCCTGTCCTAATCCTTACCTCCCTTCGCTTGGTTTTTAATTTTGCGAGCTGCCAGCAGGCACCGTGCCGTTCGTCAGGATATTTTTCCCCTGTGCAAGCAGCGAGGGACCTGGTTAATCATCTATCGCAGATCCGTGTGCATGAGAAAGAAAAGTGTTGATGTTTGCTTGTTCGGGCTGATGGGAATGGCCCACGAATTTAGGATTAAATTACTAATGGTAATCGTAAATCTTTGTTCCCTTTCTCCTTCTCTTTTCTACTGAAGTAAAGCATGCAACACCGGACAAAATCTGCACTGTAGCTTTGCGGTATAAAATGAGCTACGGATCTGTCCGAGGTTCAGTGGGGTCTCTTCAGGTTTTAACCCGAGCCCGTTAAGCGGGGCCGGTCCCAATAACTTTAGACACGTTTTTACAGGAGAACCTGTGGGAAGGAAGCAGAACAGCACCGCAGAAGGGTAGGTTGAGAGCTGGGGGGGAAAAAGGGGATTAGGGGGGAGGTTGTTTTTCCCCGGCATTAAATCCCTGTCTGGGATGGGAGGGCGGTGTAATAGAGAGGAGGATTTGGAATTTGGGAGGGTTTTGGAAAGGGGAAAGGGTGTCTCTCAGAATAAGCACACCTGGCAAGGTGCCACTATAGGTGACGGCGTGATCGAGGGCGTTGATTGGAAGGCGTTTCCATAAAACTCTGTCCGCCGTCGGAGCAGCTCCGAGCGAGGCTGGAGGGAACGAGACGGGCTTGGGGGCACGGAGTTCCTTGAGAAGCGGGGGCTCGAGGAGGGCTGAAAGAGCAGAGCGAGCCCGGGGCACCGCGCGACGCCGCTCTTCGGCACCGCTCTGTCTCCGCGCAGCCCCATCCCAAAGGCGGACGCGGACCCCGCGGTGTCCCGCGATGCTGCGTGGTGCGGGCAGTGCGGGCTGCGGCTGTGGGGCGCCGCGTGAATCCCTGCCGCCCTGCGGAGCGCTCGCACAGAACGGAGCGAACTCCTCGCTGGCACCCTCTGCAGTTTGCTCGGGGCCTGAGCGCGGAGCGGGGAGGGCAGGGGACGCCTCGGGACAACCGGAGCCGTTTCTCCTTCTTTAACAGCCCGTAAGAGAGGGCGGCAGCGAGCGGCTCCGTTCTCTGCCTTCTTTCAGCCTTAGGCTAGTCGTGCTATGAATGAGGAGATCCGATTTATTTATTTCTGTCTTTTCCCGAGGGAGTTTGTCTCTCCCTCATCATTTCCAAGCAGCACTATCCCATCGCAGCCCCTTCTAAAACTGCTTCTAACACATACTCCCAAACTCCTCTCCTTGCTGCTCTATCATTTACTGGCACCCTTGTGTACAGCAAGAAAAATCCTGATCCACAAGCACGAAATCTCCTGTTCAAACCTCTCTAGGGCCCGCTTTCCTCCTTAGCCTCTCTCAGCCCCGCTCCTTGCTTGGACCCTGCCATGCTGAATTCGTCAACCAAGCCCCTACAGGAGCATTTAGCAAACAAGCAGCACCAAAACCTCTCTGAGCGATCAGAAGTCGCCTTTCAAGTCTGGAAGAGCCAGCAGAAGCTGCTGGACTATAATCACTGCTTCTGTGTCCTGCAATGGCATTTGGTGGCATACAGAGGTTTCTCAGGCACTTCAGAACTTGACCGCATCTCACTCAGGGAAATCTTCTCTCCTGCTTATCTTGCTTCTTTCCTGGATATAGAAGCAGTACACAGATTTCTGGGTGAGAAAAGCTTTTTGCTTCCTTGCAATGGACATAGAAAAGGGAGAAATGGCAGAGAGCATTGAGCAGCCAGAAAACTTTCCAGTAAAGGTCAGCCCACCTCTGTGGCCACTGTTGCCTGTTTTTTCCAAGCAGCTCAGCAGGACACTCTCTGGATGAAGGGATTTCAGATGCTCCAGAATGAGGGAAGGAAGACATGGCCTCAGTTGTGCGTGGGGAAATCCAGCCCCACATGAGCATCCTTTCAATAGAGCACCACAGCTCCAGCAAGGCTTCTTACCACCGTGCTGAGCACATGGCCCTTGTAGGATCAGGGACCATCCTTCCAGCTCAGAGCTCCTCTGACACCCCAGGGATCTGAGTTTCATCCACGACTTGTAATCCCCTTTCACTGCACTGCAAGTCCAGCATTGAAAACAACAACAACAACAACAAAAACCTGGTTATATATAGATTTCTTTTTTGGAATTCCCTTTCTGGCACTTGCTGCATAAGGATTTAAATATAATCATAAAGCCCATACTGCATATTCTTCCTTCTGCTCTTTGCACCTTCAGTCCCCATTAGGGATTTTGTTTTCTTTCTGCTTTGACAGCCACTCTATATATGTTTTGTGGTCGTTCTGTACTGTTTCCTGATTTAATATCGGTGCAGTTACAGGGGAAGGATGCACCGTTAGCATTTTTTTGCTCAAAGTATTTTTCAAGCTCCTTTTTGATGTACTGGTCAGGTTTGCAGCTTCCGCGCTGCTGTTGATCAGAGGAGGAAGGATGGGGTTTATTGCACCCTTTGGGAATGAAGCTCTTTATTCACCCAAGGAAACGCAGCAATCTTGCAACGCCGGCCCTCTGCACGCATCCAGGTGCAGAAGAAAAGCAAGGACCTATTTACTGGAAAGCTGTTATTCAGTGAAATTAAGGCCCTTTTTTGTGTTTCTGGGAGAGAAAGGCGAGCAGAACTGGAAACAAAGTGGTTTCTGCAAACCTCTACCTTCCTCCTGAAATGTTTGTAAGCCCTAAATATGGGAAGGAAAAAGAAGTAAGACAAACAAAGGGAACAGTATTGAAGAAATAGGTTTGCTTGCTTTCTTTGCCAGGCTGAGGAATGCTTCCATAGCTGCTGCCCAGACAGGAGAAAGACAACAGCTCCCAAACTCCTTCTCTTACACATAACAAATCCTCACCTGGTGCTTCTTGAGCAAAATGCTCTGCAGCCACATGGCCTGGATGCTGTATGGGTCATCCTTAGGTCCATAAACTGTGCCCACATCGCCCTGGCAGGAGAGAGGGAAAACACAGAATCATACAGAAAGGAGAGGGGCAGGGCCAGGTACTCCAGTAGGAAAGGTGGTCAGAGAAGGATGCCTCATTCCTATGTCTGTGCGAACAGCAATCCAATGTGGTATGCTGGATTTCCTATGTCAAAGGAGGTGGTTTCCTCTTGTTCCCCTCAAATCCATACACATTAGCAGGTGCAGAATACATACCAGCACTCCCAGCACTGCTAAGCAGGAAAGAAGCAGCTCCTGCAGCAGTGCACAGCTGTGCAAAGTCCTGTTCACTCATATATACATACATAATATATATCATATATACATACATATATATATATATCAAATTGCAGTGAACAAATCTACACACACACACAATTAATGACTATTTGCACGCAAATAACCAAATCCCAGTCTCTGGGACAGCCTCCTTGCAGTAAAACAACAGCACTGCCTTGCAGTACAAGTGCCTTGCTGATGTGCAACCCTCACTCTGTACTTGCAGTTTTTTAATAGCTATCAACATCCACATCAGGGGCTTCACTCCTTTAAAGCTGTGATTACAACTCTGTGACCTCTCTCTTATGCATGGTTTCTGTTTTCTTTTATTTCCCTAGCTAGAATTAACACACGTTTCTATACCTCGAATGTACTTCTTTAATAACTGGCTTATAATAAGGGAGAAGATAGAGAACTTCATCCAGGAATTCCCAGCTGGAGACATCTGTTCAAGTCACCTGATGCACAGCTCTAACCAGCCAAGTGTGAGCTGTTTTTATTGGTTCAACTTTTTAAAAATAGAATATCCTTTTTTCTTCTAATTGATAACTTGCTAGACACCTCTATCGATTCCTACACCTGTTTCTATGCCCTTGGACCTATTTCCCCAAAAGGATTTGTCCACCCCAATCCTAGTGACCCATTCCTAAACCGAGCCGGCTGGCTAAAACCAATACGAACCAGTTAAATGCTCATAATGAGGGCTTCCACTGGGGTAATCAGGTTTCCCAAGAGGTGATGGGTTTGATGGATAGCCTGTCACGATGCATTGCAGGCACTCAGCACCTCTGGAAATCGAGCATCCCTCCTGCTTGCTCCCCCACCGCCTAGCCTCCCACTGCACCTGCACAGGGCTGATATCACTTCCATTTTTCCACACCCCTTCTGTTTGCCGTGTTGTGTCCAGGAGGACTCTCAAGGACCACAGCCCGGATATTTGCTGGAGCAGAACTGTGGTTTGTTGTGGGAAGGGTGATGTGTGAGACGATCTGGCAGCATGGGGAAAAAGGGAAAAAAGGCAGGGAAAACAGGAACGTGGGACTGCACCATGTTTATGTCCTGCTCTCCTTGCATGCTGAAAGCTCTCAGCCTGCCTGATTTCATATACCATTTGTGCATCTGAACTACTCACCTTTGCCCTACCGGCACCACTGGAGCTTTGACCTCTTCCCCATCCCCCAGCAAATGGCAGAGTTCATGGCATGGATAGAGCAGAGCAAGAGCTGCTATTGCCTGCACCATCCAGGCAGCCTGGGGAGCTGGGAGGGACAAGGAGGGGACCCGGGGGGGGCGGAACACGACCCCAGCAGCAGGACTTGGGGAGCAGCAGCACAGCCCCCAGCTCTGCAGAGTGTCTCCAGGTGGGATGGGGCAGCATAGGTGGAGGGCACACTGCAGTTTTCCCTTTTTTATTCCCTTTGGAATAGCCTTAATTAACCTTTTCTTACCACTGAAAAGAAAATAGGCTTTTCCCAGTTGAGAAAAGAGAAGAACTGTTTACCAAAAGCTGGATTTAAATTGGCCCAAGCTCAGGAGCGGGGAAGCTGAGGGGAGAATTGCTGTTGTGAAATTAACTTTATGAAAGAAAAGCAAATCTCCACCCTGTTTAAACATGGGGAAAACATCACCGAAGCATCCTGCTGCACCAAATGGTAAACATGTCTGTGTATTATATCACTTATGGCTTCCTTTAGAGTTTTATGATGCTGTTCTCAATTACTGTGTTTGCATTTGTAATTAGAGTGCAGAACACATTGTGAAGGCAAATTATAGAGCTAACTTGTCCTTTCAAAACAACCCATTTGCTCAGTGTGCTCCCAGAAGCTTCTCTGAATTCAGGGGACTCCAGCGAAGGACTGACCTTCCCCACAGAAAGTGTTGAGAGATGTGTTTGCTGGAGGGAAGAGAGAGGAAAAACACATTTTGCCCCTGGGTTTTGCTGTGATTGGGCCTGACCTTAAACCACCGAAACTCTGGTTGGTTTCTGCAAGCGCTGCGCTCCAACAGTTTGAGCAACTGATGGAATCAGAGGGGAAAAATCATAGAATCACAGAATCTTTTCAGTTGGGAGGGACTCTTAAAATCCATATGGTCCAATTCCCCTGCACTGAACAGGGACATCCACAGCTCCATCAGTGCTCACAGCCCCGTCCAGCCTGACTTTGGGTGCCTGCAGGGATGGGGCACCACCTCATCTCTGGGCAACCTGTGCCAGTGCCTCACTGCCCTCACTGCCAAAATTTTTTCCTTATATCCAATGTAAATCTCCCCTAATCTCAGTTTTCTTGCTGTGCTTCCAACTTCTTGTGTGGCCTTGGTCATGTCACTTGGCATTTCTGTGCCTTGCCTTGTTGGCTCACTGCCGAGCCATGTTTTGCTGAGCAGCTCCTGGCCAGCTGCACTGCATGCAATGCCCTTTTCTTGGCTCCAGCTATTCCGTGTCATCAGTGGAGATACAATTTTCCTTTAAAGCAGGTCAATGTGGCATGCAGAAATCCAGAGTTTAGGCCAGCTGCGCACCTTGCCTTTGAATTCAGCAGGGAAAAAAAGTTACATCCAAGTCTGAACTTGGACACAGCAAAGCACTACTTAGAGTGAAAAGGAAAGAAAGCCTCCAGTGGTTGCTGATCTGCCCTCTTCACAAAGAGTCTCTACATCTGGGTCATTCTATTTTTTTTCTGCACAACCTGCACTAAGTAGGAGTACCTGGCTTTGAACAGATTGCCCTGCAGCAACATTTAAATCTCTCATGCCCCAGTCAGGTTTTTGCAGGCTCCTTTTTTTTTTCTTTTTCTTGTCACCACTCTTTCCACCACGAGCAGTTCACCATAACACCATCCATCCCCATTCTCATGTCCAGATATTAAATTCATTTTCTCGTGTCTTCTGTTTGGGCCAGAAAAATCGCTGCTTTCTGCAGGTGTCTGCTCCTTCTGGACAAAGGTTAGGTCACCTTCCAATGATTCACTGAAGAAACCGGTTTTGTTACTTTCCCTGGAAATGAGAGAGCTTTCTTAAAGAGAGAAACTGCAGCAATGGGATGACCATCCCAAAATGAACTGACAAGAGAACTTGCCAGAAGTTATGAGTTCAGCTTAACTTCTAGTACTGAACTGTTTTGTTTAACAGCATTAATTCCAAGAAAGTGTCTGGAGGAACGAGTCTGAACTTTATAAATTGTGGGATTATTTGTGAAGTGGGCTGGGAAGGATATTTCCTGCCATCCAGATGAAGAAAGAGTGACTTTAGTGTGGGGTTTCACAGTGCTAGTTGCAGCCTACTTTCCATAGCTGCGTGCTTAAAAAGGCCCTGGTTCACTGAGCAATGTCAAAACACGTCTGCCACGCTGGGCAGGGAATGAAATACAGCTGCACAACGGGCAAGCTCGATTTCTCTGAGGGAACAAAAGAGCGAAGGGCGTTTGTCATCTGGTGGATCAAATCTGAGAAACACCTACTGTTGTTTGCCTAGCTGGGATTTAAAACACATACATCATCATCCTCAGCTTGCCTGTGCTGCCAGGAGTGCTGTTTGCTTCGCAGTGCCCAAGAGCAATGAGCACGGGCAGGAGCAATCCCTTCACCCCCACCCAGAGGAGCCCCACTCCAGCTCCTTTCTCCCAGGAAAATGCTACCACAGACAGTGCTGGAGAGATGGCCACCAAAAAAAGAACCAAACGCAATGTGTTGCAATTTTTCTTTCTCTTTTTCTTTTTCTGGAAGGTCAGTTGGATGTCAGGAAAAACTTCTTCCCTGCAAGAGTGGTCAGGCATTGGCACAAGCTGCACAGGGAGGTGATGGAGACACTGTCCCTGCAGGTGTTCAAGGAATGTAGAGATGTGACACCGAGTGATGTGGTTTAGTGGGCAATACTGGTGGTAGGTGGATGGTTGGACTTCATGATCTTAGAGGTCCTTTCCAATCTCACTGATTCTATGATTGTGTGACTCTGTAATTTTGCTGAGATTTCATCTTTCTCCCTCTCTCATGTTTGATGAAAGTCTGCTTCAGAGATTGAAGTGAGAATACATCTGGCATGAAACACACGGAAGACTTTTTTTGAATAAACGTTATTCATTTTTGAATAAATAAAATAAATGTCATTCACTTTTCCTGCCTCACACCATCACAATCATATTTCAGTAAATGGCACAGAAGAAAATTCATATTGTATTCCATAACCTGATTTCGAAGCACCAAACCTTGGAGTACCCATGTTTTTTGACAGCGCTCATAAGAAGAGCAGAAGATAAGCATCTAAAAAAATGAGTAAAAAAACCTCTTGACTTGATGGTATCCTTGTTGCTTGTGCTATTTTGCACCTGTCAACTGCTCAAGGCACAGCTCGTCAGCGGTCGCAGCCCGGCTGAATGCGGACGCGGGAGTACGGCTGCAAATTGTCAAGAGCTGAGTGATCTCCTGGGTTGTGATTTATGACTCCGTGAACAATGACAAGTGAGGAGAAAAGGCCCTGGTAATTTAGGAAGCAGTTGTGGAAACAATTAGATCACTTTTTTATTAGGTCATTTATAGAATTCTTCCCTTTAAAAATTAGATCCTTGATGAGCGCATTTTTCACACACTTGGATGTTTTGTCCCTCGTTTTCAACAGAAAGAAAGCCCTGGGCTTTCCTTTGGAAACACTGGGCACAACATCTTCGACCTCTTGGGGGTGTGAAAGCTTCAGGAGCACACACAGGACATCCCGAGCTCACCCACGGGCCTTGCATGGCTGCAATTGAAGCCCTTTGCAAAAATGAGCCTCTGTCAGATCCTTGCAGGAGCTGTGCTGGTCCCTGAACCATTTCCCCACCACCAGCAGCACCTGTCTTTCTGCTGACCTTTGCCTATGGCAGGGCTGCAACCTCTGCCTTGGCCCCTGGAAAGTTTCTAGTACACATAACACTAATAATGAACACTTGCAGCAAGGCCTTCAGAAGCACTGTAGTTTGAGTTATTTTATCCTGCTTGGATCGGTTCTTCCAACAGCTGTATTACTTAAGTCACTGGATTTCCATTTCTGATCTCTTCAGCAGTGGTTTGTCCCTTATGAGCTAAGCAGTGCAACGTCTTGTGTTTTTACAAGGAGCCACTGGCATTTCTCTGGAAATGTCTTATGTTCTGCATCACTTTCTCAGCTCAGGAATGTATCTCTGTTTGCTGGTCAGTGCTCCCATGGAAAACAGGACTGCCAGCTTTGGTAGCCTTGGGGATGACGCAGTCACAGCAACGTCATTTCTGAGTTCTTTTACAAAGAAACTGGCTGAAAAAGTGACCAAATCCACTCAGCATCCCAGCAGCTCCAGGCTGCCCTCAAGGTATTTTGCACTAGCACTAAATCCATCAATGTGAGGTTTTCCACTGTGAAAAATTATGAAAGATTAACATAGGAAAACAAATTATCTCTTGCTGGGGAGAGCCCCATTTCTCTTTCTCTTTCCCAGCAAATTGTATTGTGGGATGGAGAAAAGAGCTGTGCTGTGCCGTATTCTCCAGCCCAAGAAGACTGAAACTTACTCTTGGCTTTGAGTTTTATTATTCCCTTGCAAAACTCTCTTGTTGCACTATACACCAGCAAAAATCCCTTTTATTGCCATTAAAAAATGCAGCTGGGATGCCCGTTATTTTTTATTATTATTATTATTTGTACAGAACTCAGCAAATAAAACAGGGTCCTGGATAGAAGTTGTGTCCTTTCGAGTAAAGCACAAAAAAATCTTAATCTTTGGTCTAGAAGCAGTAGATTGCCACAAGCAGTCAGCAGCTAAAATCATTAATCTTTGCTGCTTGCCCAACTGGTACTAGTAGTAAAGAAGATAATACACTAGCAGAATCAGTGACCCACTACAAATTGGTCCTGAAAGGTCCACCAGCCTAAATAGACTTTTGCTGATCCAACACTTGTTAGGAATCCCAACAAAGAGACTATTGGCTCATCTGATGAGCCGCTCACTATTGGGCCTTTTGCAATGGCTGGTGATGGATGACCATACCCTCTTTGAGGGGGAAGATGCAGCTCCTGGTATGGGGCTTTTTCTCATCTTAAATTTGTACTCAATAAATCACAGGTGCAGAAGAGACAGCATCAGTTTCATTACACCTACATGCTCCAGTATCAATCATGCCAACACAACGGGCTGCGCACAGTTCATTTCTGGAGGCTCTTTCTGTTCCAATACCATTTCCATTTTGTTGTGCTTTAGAATTCCTAAAGTGTTGAGCAGCGAAACACTGAGGGAAAAGGATGTGGTGCACTGTAATTGCCCTTTCAACGTGAGACTGGGCTTAGCTCACAGACAGTTTATGGTGCCTTGCTATTGTTAGAGGTGAGTCTTCAGTAGTTTGGTAAGTAGTACCACCAGCTCCACAGCCATCACACATCACTTTCCTTTTTACCCTTCTTTTCTACCCTCTGCTCTTTGCCCCAGACCTTTACTCTGGGCTGCATCAATTGCCCTGGGATTGTCCCTTCTGCGATTATAATATCATTTTTCTATCTGGTTTATGATGTTTGTTTAGATGATGCTGTAATCTCATACTTACTCTTACCCAAAGATAATTACAACAAAGAAACAATTTCAGGGAGCTTCTGCTGTGTTTTCTCATTTTAAAGAGTGTCCTCCGTGTTCTCTTTGGTTTGCAAATACCCTGGGACCTTTGTGAGGAATATTCGTTATGATTCATTCGCTATGATTCACAGGTTATGAACATATTGCAAAGCTCCCACATTGTTATGTTAATTTCAATGTCAGCTGTTAACATACACTTAAAGCTAAGGAGACTTTAGAGCTTCCAGACTTTATATTTAATGTACATAATCGAATATCCTCATGCTATCAAACGCATGCCCAACACTCATCATAAAAACTATGAACTATGTTTTTTTCAAATACAATAAAAGGTTATAGATTATTATTCCCTATGTGTGTCCAAAATCCACTTTGCCATCTTTATGCAGGGGGAGTAATTTCTTAGTGCTCAATTATCCTCCAATTTGCATAGGAACAACTATGTTTTGTGCAATTAAGTTATCACAAAGTCCTGTCATTCTGTAGCATTCCGTTAATCTTTAACTAAACGAAAAGCCACGTCAGCAGAGTACCAACACAGAAAAGATGGGTGTTCAAAGGAACTGCAATAGGAGCACATTCAGGACTGTCAGACAGAACAAGCTTTTCAAAAGGATACTTCCATTCAGTTTAAACCTACAAGGGTGTTGGGCTGACACCTCCATTTATTTGCTGTAGGGCTATAAGGAGAGAAAGAGGGAGAGTTTCAGCCTTATTAAAGCAGTGTTTGGAATATGAAAAAAGAGATTCTTTTCCTCTGCCTCAGCGGCAGATCATAAAACACAGACAGCACTCACATAAAGCAAGAAAGTATCGGTATTCGTGTGTGACTGAGAGAGCTGTTTTTCTGCGAACCAGCTACCAAAACCATTTGGCTATTTGCTTATGCACAATTAGTAGGAAGACAAAAAGCAAACGTCTTTTTTTATTTATTGATGTAGGAGTACCGAAGTCCTACTGAATAGCATCTGCTGCATCTTTTTGTGGGTGTCTGGTCTGTGAGCTAGGAACAGGTTGTGGCTCTGAGCAGGGGCACGGCTCAGTGATTATTCTGGTCAGGTACCTGCAGCAGTTTCAGCGTTACAAGATTAAAATGGTAATTGATCTTTGAGAGGATATTCGACTTCAAAACATGATGATGTTCAGAACAGACCCTTAGCTGGTAAAAATTGCCAGCAGTCCATTGTAACCAAGAGAAAGAGCCCAACTGCATCTCTGAGCCCATCTCCTCTCAGAATAAAGAGCACAACTTGGTATTTAAATACATGAATATTGCAGGTAATCCTTTGCAGATTGGTTATTTCTGCCAGATTACCAAAGCTTCCTGGAATGCAGCACAAGCAGGCTTTTCCTGCTGATGCTCCCATCATTTTCACTAAAAGCTCGCTCTAACCCTTCCTTTTTTGTCTCAGGGTTCTTTACTTCAGGAATATGTATTACCTAATATTCATTTTGCTGGGTCAATATGCAGAAGATGTTTCACTTTTAAGGCTACATCAAAAATTTTTTTTTCTTCTTTTTTTTTAATCTCAAATGAAAATAAATGACGCCGTGAGTCCCCTTTGAAGTTCTTTCATTATGCTAACAACTCTGTGCATTTATTCACCTATATACTAACAAAAAAGACTTACATATATATGTATACACATACACCTCTGTAACTGTTTTTAGGGCTACTGTCCAAAGAAACTTCTTCGCTTTCCTTTGCACTGTGCTGCAAAACCCAGTTTTAACTCAAAGGAAACTGTAAAGAATTCTTTGTTATCTTCTTTTTGGCCTTAATCTATAATGAATATTAATAACACTTGTAAGGTGAGGTGCAGATTAAAAGCATTAAAACATAGCTTGGATGTTTTCAAAGGTTGCATGCTGGGTAACGTTGCTGGAAGTGCCAAAGGGCCAGATTTGTTAGTGCAATTTTAGAAGTGACTTGGATTCTTCTTTGTAAAGCTCTACAAAGTTATGTCAAAGTACAAACAGGGATTCTCTGCAAGACTCAAAGCACCTGCATCATTGCCAATTTAAAATAAAATTGAGGTGCTTTTGAAAATTCCTTTAGAAACTTGTTTGCACATTGCAGTCTCTATCTAAATAACTTTCCAAAATGGAGCCTCACCACTTAGGCTTCTTCAGAAATTGTGACCAACAGTTACTGACATAGCAAAGGACTTCACCTACAAGCGATGTCCAAGTGATAGTTTCTGGGTGGAAAAGGAGAAAAGCCATTTGCATGGGGTTGAACTCTACTCCTGCCACTAGTTACTGGTGACTTTGGTTCCAGCCTACTGGGTTTCAAAGAAAATAGCAAAACCCTGCTAATATTGCATCTACTAATAGATAATGGTGGCCTCACACAGGAGAGCATGCGTAGACCCTGGTTGGCTCCATGTTGGTATTCCCATCTGCTGCCCTAAAACAGCTCCCGGAACACTCCCCGATCTAGTACAGATGATGGAATGCAAGGCCTCTTCCTGAAGCCCAAAAATAAGTTTTCTCAGTGAATTTGCAAGTGTCACTACCAAAAAGCAAGGGAGATGAGAAGGACATGCCTGTATTTTTGGAACAGAATGATGAATTAAGATGGAGCTACCTGCCTCCCACTGGGTATTGTAGAGGCGGGATGCAACCAAAAGGTTGTGTGAAGGAAGCTGTGCTTTGAGGAAGCTGATCTGAGGATACTCCTGAGGAACACTGCCACTGCCACAGAGTTTTAAAGAAAGTTTGCCATGATGAGGGAAAGATTTAGCACAGTTTTTGTGCTTTGCTTTGTTGGTCGGGAGGCAAAACTCTGGCTCCGTGCTGAACCAAAACCTTAACATGTTCTTTGTAGAAACCAGGGGGCCCAGGCTTCCTCCAGGAAGTAATTCTGCAAAGTGTTCCAATAACCTGGTAAAAGAGCTGATTTCATAAAATGAAGACATTGTCAGCTTATGATTTTACTCCTGGCCTAGTATAGATTGAAAGACAAAGTCACCAGCTTTAGTTCTGCGAAGAAAAAAAAAGACCTCATCATTTATTAGATGAATGAAGATATCAATTTCTGTTTAAACATTAACAGGGTGATGCCAAATATTAGTCAGTTCCTAATAATTTTGAGGGATTAAAAAGATAATAAAAGTAATAGTCCATTACATTACCTACTTCAGCAAGATTGTAATGAATGTAATAAATTCCAGATCAGGGTTATAACAACTTCCATCTATTTAAAATGAATTTGTAGGGTTACTTTCATTAACTATGTATATGGAGAAAATGATCTGACATATTACTTTAAAAGAGCTGTAAAACCGATTAGAAGGAAATATGCTTCTCAGATAGCAGTCTGGGCCACCAGGGAAATTCCTTCCTTGGGAAGGAAGAGAGAAGAAGGATGGGAAGAGGAAGGGGATGCCGGGATGATGCCGCTCCGCCGTTTCTCCAGCAATAGGCGGGCAGTGGCGGTGGGCAGGAGCCAGGTGGGATGGCTGCCACTTTCCCTCCCGGCTTTTCCATTCCCTCTGCCCCTGCCTCTGGAAAGGATGGATCTGTTAATGAAGGGAGGGTTCCCACATGGGGGGACTGTGAAATGAAACTGGCCGTGCTCTGGGCCGGCCCTTTGGCAGCCCAGGGGGAGGCTGCAGCATTAAAGGGGACGGAGGCCTCATTGCTCGTGGGAGACAAGGGACCTAGCACTTGACTGCACTACAGAAATTACTGCTGCACCTAGAATGCAGCCTTCATTTATCAATTTCATAGCAAGGGGGAAAGGGAAGGGGAGGGGGGAACCAGCGTCTGCCTGCCTTTCTCAGCTCATGCTACATCTAGTCACTGAGGGCCCTCCAAACCCAGCCATGTGTGTTATAAGGAGTCTTGGATAAAGTAACTTAATACTAATGATTTATTCTTAATTGGACCTCTAAGTGATTAAAGTGGCAGTAATGAATGAGTAACATCCTTCTAATTCCCTTTTTCCATTTGGCTTGGGCTGAAGGCTCTTCCTTTGAACAGGGTTTGGCTTGGGGCTGAGCAGAGCCAGTGTTTTTTAAGCTTTTAGTGGCACGCCTGAAATGAGCTGCTTGGATCATGTTTACAATAAATGACTCCATAAGCATGCTACCAGGGCATGGATTATTTTCTCTTCTTTAGCTTTCCTTCTTTCTTTCTTTCTTTCTGTTTCTTTCTTTCTTTTATTGGATTAGCCAATTGCAAGGCTAATGAATATGCATTTGGCAACCTGTGTTTGTGAGGCCACTTCCCACGTGGGCATCAAAGGAGAGGAAATGTGCAAGCGTAAATATCAGCTTTGTCAAAATATTGATTCACATTAGAAGTAGCACAGCGCCTTCCTTCCCTCCCCCCCCCCCGTGCAAATGTGCATAAAGATAATCCCACTTTATGTATTTTTTCACTTATTTTATGGGATTTAATATTGCCCATTAATTGAGTGAATCAGCTGCGATTTTCCACCTCTGTACTCCAGCGCTCCCTCTGTATTTTCTCATTTGAAAATGATGGCTACCTTCTTTAAAAGGGAAAGGAAAAAAAAAAAAAGCATTAAAAAACATAGCCCCTATACTTTCAAGGATTATGGGTATGTCCAAGAGTCCGCAGCTGCCCCAGGAGCCGGCAGGATGGGGCAGCACCCAGGTGCAGGCTGCTGGAGCCCTCCCAGGATGCTGGTTAAGCACTCAGTGGCCAATCCATGCTGAAATCAGCTGCTGTGCAAGATTGGCAGTTATCTGAAATTAATTTGAGTATGCTTGCCCACATTACACCTCGCAGTGCAGTTTAGATAAAAGTAAACCACGTACGACATATGGTGGTTGGCATGATGATGTTAAGTTTGGGTTGTGACACAGCAAAACTTCCATCACACAATTAGAAAATATATAATAATAGTGCTTAGAATTCTTCAGACCAAAAATCTGATTACTCCAGACAATCCCCAGCTCTCTGTCCTTGTATTTCTTGTATGGCTGTATCAGTTTGGAAGCACTAGGTTTCAGCATAGTGGGAGCTGATGTATTAAACCCATATTGGTACCAGATACAAAAAAAGGCACTATTTGGCATGTTTGGAATTTTCCCTATCTAATCCCTGATTCAGGAATATTTGATGGTGAGAAAGCTTTATGAAATACCATTTGATTTTGTAAGATACTGCTGGAGATGATGATTATTCAGCAAGCATGAAAGCTCCCTCACCTGATTCTGAGGGCAGATTGCTATCAAAGCCTGGTTGCTGTCACGGGTAATAAAGTTGCACCGCGGGTGTTGATAGAATCTGGTTAATTAATAGATCATTACCATGCTGCCATTGACTAACATTAGAACCCTTTGAGACTAGTTACACCAGCAAAAGTTTGGAGAAAATCTCCAAGCCTGATGAAGTCTGGATTTAATGATAGACTTTGACATGAACTGTAGGAGTATATAGTTTTTTCAGGCTATGTCCACAAAAACATCTGAATGGTGTGTATGCATGCTGTGGGATAAGTGCTCACATAGCATACATGCCTGAGATAAAGAGACAAATGGAGGAATTCCTCTCCTCTCCTCTCCTCTCCTCTCCTCTCCTCTCCTCTCCTCTCCTCTCCTCTCCTCTCCTCTCCTCTCCTCTCCTCTCCTCTCCTCTCCTCTCCTCTCCTCTCCTCTCCTCTCCTCTCCTCTCCTCTCCTCTCCTCTCCTCTCCTCTCCTCTCCTCTCCTCTCCTCTCCTCTCCTCTCCTCTCCTCTCCTCTCCTCTCCTCTCCTCTCCTCTCCTCTCCTCTCCTCTCCTCTCCTCTCCTCTCCTCTCCTCTCTCCTCCTCTCCTCTCCTCTCTCTCTCCTCTCCTCTCCTCTCCTCTCCTCTCCTCTCCTCTCCTCTCCTCTCCTCTCCTCTCCTCTCCTCTCCTCTCCTCTCCTCTCCTCTCCTCTCCTCTCCTCTCCTCTCCTCTCCTCTCCTCTCCTCTCTCTCTCCTCTCCTCTCCTCTCCTCTCTCCTCTCCTCTCCTCTCCTCTCCTCTCCTCTCCTCTCCTCTCCTCTCCTCTCCTCTCCTCTCCTCTCCTCTCCTCTCCTCTCCTCTCCTCTCCTCTCCTCTCCTCTCCACATTTTGGGCTATTTTCTCAGGGCTTTGGGGTCACCTTGATGAAACAGAGCATTGGATACATTTGGTTTTTCTCAGCTCTGTGATTCCAACGAGGGATAATCTCAGTTAAACATCGTCTGGAACGGAGCAGTGATGATTCAGGGGAAGGCTGACAAGGACATTAGTGGGGAGCAGCAGGGAGGGGAGAGGCATTATCCAGTGCTACAGAAAGTGCGTGGTCAGGAGTATGAGAAATGAGAAGAAGTGAAGAGTGGAAGAAATGGGCAAAGAAAGAGAAGTAACAGTACTTAACCCAGGGAGAAAGAGTCAAAGTGATTTCTGAGGCAGTGGGAAGGAGAAAGTGTGAAGAAGAGTAAGCTGATTGATGGGGGAGCAGGAGATAAGAGTCTGCCTAAGGTTGAAAGAAATAAAAAAATAACAGAAAAATAAAATAAAAAATAAAAAAATGATCTGAGCATTCTTACTGCTGGAAGCTAAGCAGGTTTTTCACCCTCAGGGCTGGGCATCTCCACCAAGCATCTATGAAGCATCCCCGAGTCTGTGTCCGGTTATGGGAGGGCAGAGCTGTTCCTGCAAAACTATTTCCGCTTAGTCCATTCCCACAAGCAGCACCACTCTCGTAAGAAGATCCATAGAGGCAATATTTGTTGGGATGCCAGGAGCTGCCTGTCCTCTACACCCCCAGAATGAAGAACGCCAGCCATCTTCAATGGAACAAACCTCCAACACACAACTCCGCACTGACAACCCTTCCAAATTCTTGTGAAGGTTGCAGAAAGCTCCCAGAGAGACTTGGTGTCCTCAAGGACTAGTTAGCTGTACAAACATGCCATTAGCTTCTGTATCTCTTTGAACTATCCTCAGAACACTGGAGTAATAATTGGATACTCTTAGCTCCGCCAGCTTGTGCAGCATGGGTCATATATGTAAACATCAAACTCAAATAACAACCCCCAAATTTAATTTATTTCTACCTAAACAAGTCTTTTATCATAAAGCAATAAATTTGTCTTGGTGCTAGCAATTTGTTGCGGGTGACATAACACTGCAAATTGATTAATCGCTACTGTACACGACAAAATGAGAAAAGCAAGGAATTATTATGAATAGCGTCCATCTGATACAGTAGGGATTCATTATTCAAAAGTGTTAGCTAGTGGTTAGCTATCCCCTTGTTGCAGATTACATTCATTTGCAGAATCCTACATCATGCTTACACAAATCAACAAACATGCATTTATTAAGACATCGAATGAAAGCTATTAAAATGTGAAAAATTGCCTTTTTCTTTAAAAAAAAATGAGTCAAGTTTGGTGGTAGCTTTTTTTGGAGGGATTGATTCTATGTAACTGAAGTAAGGAGGCTTGTTTCATTATTTCTGTTTGTATCCAGAACTCATCGCATTGAGCTAAGTGCATTGATATTGGTTGGCATCATCCTACAGGGAGCTTTATGTTGGAGCTTCAGGTGCAGCAGAAGTGGTGGGTTAAGTTATATGTGTGTCAATATAGGCTTTCTTTGCCTTTTCAAGTGCATTTCACCAGCTTGCAATTGTGGCTGAGGAACTTCTTCCGCTTGAGGTGAAGAGCAAATGTGGAGCAGGGGAAAGGCAGTCTAAGACAGCTATTAGGACCAAGATGCTCCATGGTTCCCACCCTAAACACTGGAACTCTTTTGAAACATGAAATTACTCTAGAAGAATGAATTTCAGATGCAGACTACAGGCAAAGCATGATCTGGATTCTTTGATTAGTGGTCCTGGTACCTGGGGTCATCAGTCTCTGAGGAGATGAGGAGCAAAGTTTTGTGTGCCCATCTCTGCTGCATGAGTGATGTATCTGAGCTTGTCATCGCTGTCATGCAATCCATCCTCTCTGTGTAAGCACGATTACATAGAAAAAAAAAGATGGATTTAGCTTTCCAGGAAGGACGTAAAGAAAATAAAGTCTTTTTGTCTGCTCCCATTCTCTTCCACTCCCACCTTGTGATGCCTCTATAGATAACAGGATTATGGGCATCAAACAGCAAAGTCTCCCTGCCTCCTCCACTCCCTCTGCACATCCTGTTGGTGAAAAGTGCTTGTCCTTCCCTTCAGAACACTGCTTCTCTCGTGGGCTGCTTCTCTTGTGGGCTGCTCACAGAAGGAGAAGAACTGATGGTGGGAGCAGCAGCTCAGCACAGCTCAGTCCCTGAACTCAGGTCTCCTTATTTTTTTTAGCTCTGCTCTGAAATGCCATGTGTTAATTTTTTATATGGCTACTCATAGTGAATCATCACTGAAATATTACCAAAAAAGGACCTTTCCAATGTTACTGGAGTTTGGAGGAGATACTAGATCCTTCTTGGCTGTTCTATGTAAGGAGAGAAAACAGTGCAGAAAAATGAAATAAAGCATGGAAAATGGGTGTGTTAGGTCTGTGGTACACAATATTAGCACACTCTGATATTGATTATTGGTTAGTCTTTTAGACCTAGTTTCATTAACATGCTGCGATTAGATTACTTCAGATAATGGAGCTTGCCCTGAGAGAAACATCACCAAGTCTGTTCTTCAGCTCCTCAGAATGGTGTGCAGTAACACAGTTTTACACTGAGGGCCTTCTCCTCACCTGAGCCCACCGAGGACATGTGGATCTCAGTAGCAGTGTCTCTGCACTCCAGCACCCTGAACCCGATGCTCCTTAGGGCTGTGTGCCCCAGCATGGGCAGGGCAGCAGTGACACTGCAGGACGGGTCCACAGCAAGACCATAGAGCCATACCCCGGGTTGGGAGGGACCCAGAGGGACCACTGAGTCCAACTCCTACACGAGACGGTGATCCCAGCTTTCCTCCCAGTGATGTAAAAATCTTCTGTGGATCTGGGCTGAGATGGGATGTTTTGCTTATGCCTTCAGGGTCAGATGCAGTACAAAATAATGGGAATTATATTCCTGATGGACTGCGTGTTAAATCTAATTCTGATTCAACAAAGTAATTTAAGCACTTGCAAAGTGCCACCACATCTCTGCTGTATCCAGAACCACAACGAGGTGAATTCCTGCAGCACATCAGCTCTTGGCTGTTAGTCTCCCTGCTAGATAAGCTATTTTCATCAGCCACCTACAGCTTTAATGAGAAGAGAGGGGAAAGAAAAAGAAAGATCTTTGCTGGGGCCATCCTGCTTTGCCCTGAGAGTAGTTCTGTACTGCTGTGCAGAGCAAACTTAATCTTTCTTGACGAGCGATGCACGTGGACAGCACTGATGCATTTGGTACTGAAAGCTCAATATCGCTCAGCGATCCCATGTAAACACTGCAGAAGCAGAGGAGACCCTAGGCAGGAAAAGATCTGTCTTAAATCCCTGTGTCTGTCACATCGTGACATCCTTCGGTAAAGACATGTAAACTTCAGAGAGGCTGCAGCACCTCTGTCATGTCAGGGAGACACCCGGCGGTTAATGACTAACTTCCCAGTGACAGCACTTCTTTTTGTAGCTTGCTTCTCTTCGCTTTTCTGAAAAAGCACCCACAAAACAGACAGATAAATAAAATCCATCCGTCAAGGGCAGGCAGCTTGTGTAGGAGGACAGCAGGAATCTGCACCACAGCCACTTGGGAGTTTTAATTCGTTTTGCTTTGTTTTGAAGTGACTGCATCTTCTTTCTCCTTCTTTCTTGGTCCCTTTGCATGATTGGAGCAGGAACAGAGTTTGCAGAAGTGACTTCCCATTTAAAAGGCAGAAACGTGTCTTCATGCAGAATTAAAAAAAATAAAAAATAATAATAATTTTTAAAAAGGTTGATATTCAGTTACAAGACAGCTGTAAACTGAAGGTTTGGTAGCTGCTTGGAACATGTGAATACCCATGGAGCGCGAAGATGCTGAGTGTGCTCCAAATCTGGGGCTGGTGGCAAACAGTGCAGCTCTGCTGAAGTCCAGGCAGCAAATCAGCCAATAGGTGGAAGGTGGCCACTGGGCCTTGAGAGCAAGTTAAGTGTTTATGGAGGGAGAAAGTTCTCCCTGGATAGTACCACAGCAGGAAAAATAAAAAAGCTCTTACACATATCTTTATCTCTCAGATTTTCCATTGTCATTAACAGATCTTTAGTAGTTGTTTTGGGACTAACTTCTGAATCACCTCCTTACAAATGTTGACCTCCAGCAAGGAAGGCATCGTAAGTTACACTGGCAAAAACACATCTTTGCAAGCGTCCAGCTTCTGCCAACAGAGCTCAGTGTGGATGTAGGGTATTGAGCTGCCTGCAGACATCACATGGGCTGCCCTGGAATCTAGTCTGAAAGTATTTGCTTACAGATGGGCACCGTGCCTGTGGGGCTTCACCATAACCATCCCAAAATATCACCCTGCAGCTTAGCCTCTGGTCTCATCTTGTTTTTCAGACTGCCGAGATTCACCCTGTTGGTAAAGCATGTGAGTTAGCATGGCGACCAAATGGACAACCCTGGAGGGAATGGGAAAAAAAATAAGGCATGCAGATCTTGGTGGAAGTATAGCTATAAGTGTATACCTATAGGTGTAAGTGTAGGCATAGATGTAGGTATAGGTGCAGATGCAGGTGAGGTGTAGGTATAGGTGTATGTTTGTTCCAGGATCACCCACAGGGCAGACACAGGCTTGGGAAATGCCAGTTCTGAATTCATTGAACACTCTTCTATGACCCTCGTTGTCTGGCTATTAATGGCCCAAGTTCTTCCTGCTCCTTCCATCGCTGCTCTGCTCTTCTGTCCCCACATCTGCAGGTTGGGTCTCTAGCAAGGCAGCTGAGCAGGGGAATTATCTTGTTTCAAGGGAAATGAGTAACAGTCAAGATGAACAGAGGTGAGCACACATTGTGCCCTTTGTCAGTACTTCATTCTACTCTTAGCAGAAAAAGAAGGGAGCCAGGCTTTCATTTACCTCCTGGCTGAGCAAAGGCCAACAATCCCCACTCTGTCAAATTACTTAATTCTAGTAAATGCCGCAAGACCTTAATACACACACACACACACACACACACCCCAAAAAAAAAAAAAAAAAAAAAAAAAAAAAGAGTTTCAAAGCTAGTGAAAGAATGGTATGAAGTGGGCTCTTGCATCTCCTACACATCCATTGCATCAAGCTGGGGAAGGCAAGCACGGCTATTAACACTTCAAGGGATGAAGTTGCCAGCAGAATCAGAGAACAACTGATGTCTGATTGCTGCACGTTTTTAGTGGGTACTGGTCAACAAGCATCTTTGTATACCTCTGTAAAGCCCAGCCCAACAGGATGACATGGGCACTACCTGCTCTTGCTGCATCTCACGTGGATGGGCAGGAGATCATCAGAGCCCTAAGGAGCTGGAAGCCTGTCCATGAAGATGCTAAATATCACTGGATCCAAACCAGTTCTGGAAGTGCAAAGTGCATTTATTGATTTTAAAGCAAATATCTCTCCTAGTGGAAAAATCAGCTAGAGAGTGCAGGGAAATCAGTAGCAAGAGGAAAAGGACTGCCAAAAATGACTTGGGGTACTGGTGGGTGGCAAGCTGGATATAAGCCAGCACTGCACCTTGGGTCTGTTGTGACAGGAGAAGGGGAAATGGTTTCAAACTGAAAGAGGGGAAATTTAGATTGGATATAAAGATTATTTTTTTTTTCAAATAAGGGTGGTGAGGCACTGGCACAGATTACCCAGAGATGAGATGGATGCTCTATGTCCTAGAGACACCCAAGGTCAGGCTGCATGGGGCTGTCAGCACCTGATGGAGCTGTGGGTGTCCCTGCTCACTGCGCAGGGGTTGGACCAGATGGCCCTTAAATGCTCCTTCCAACTGAAAAGATTCTGTGATTCTAAGAGGAGGGAAAATTAGACCTGATTACAAGATAAGACTAGAAACAGCTTTTGAAAGCTGTTTTTTTCCTTCCTAAACCAGGGAGGGAGGAAAGGGAGGAACTGACTTGGACTGGCGTCAAAGCCCTCTTATCTCACACATTTACACTCTCCACTGCACAGATTAATTCTGTTCACCTTTAATTTGCCTTCTGATAGTTTTAGACTGATACCAAATCCTCCTGAAAGCCGACACCTGGCAAGCAGTGCGCTGTACTCCCATCTCAAGTGTGTGACATGGGAGAAGGATTTGAGGCCATCGGAGCCCTGAGATATATCACTGCTGGTGTGATCCCAGGACATTTTAACATGACTTGGGTTTGCTATTCCTGTGCACCCCAAATCCGTAAGTGTGACAGAAGGATATCTATTTTAAAAAATGCCAAAGCAAAGTGCCAATGATATATGCTGGACATCTCCTATCAGAAATATCTCCCTCCACCTTCCCTTCCTTTTTGGCAAAATCTCAACAGCGGAGCTGCTTTCTGTGCCCATATGTTCCTGCATACAGCAGCTATTTATCCAGCATCCCCAAGTGTTTCTCCATGGTCTCCTCTTCATCTCCAGCACCTTAGAGGCCATGACCTTTGCAGTGTTGGTGTATTGGATAGTGAGCCATCAGGCAGGCGTGCTTCAGGGTTCAGATATGTTGTATGGCTGCCCTTTGTGCTTCGTCTAAATCCTGCTGTATCTTAGCCCTGCTGCTTCTTGACCTACTGACAGTCAACCCAGAGATTATTTTCATCCTCCTTAGACGTGAAGAACATTGGCTTCAGTCATGGTCCGTTCATGATACGAAAATAGCCGTTCAAATGGATTCTCTCATAACCTTGTTTATAGATAGATTATTGTGGAGTTTTTTGGTTTGGGTTTTTTTTTTTTTTTTTTTTTTTTCTAAAGTTCACATTCAGACAAAAAACAAAAAACAAAACAAAACAAAACAAAAAAAAAAAAAAAAAGAAAAGCAGTTCTGGAATTTTGTGATGAAAAGGAAACAAGAAAACAGCCAAATGAGTCCATGAGAATAGAGCAGAACTCCACTTCCACATCTGATTTTCGTTGCCTGTGGATGAGATCCATCAAGTCCAACCCCAACTCATCCCACCATGCCCACTGACCACATCCCTCAGAGCCACATCCCCATGGCTCTTGAACACCTCCAGGGATGGAGGTGACTGGCAGAGCACAGAGGGTCGTCGTTGGTGGTGCAGAGTCCGGTTGGAGACTTGTAACCAGTGGTGTTCCTCAGGGGTTGGTGCTGGGTCCGGTCTTGTTCAGCATCTTCATCAATGACCTTGATGAGGGGATAGCGGCCACCCTCAGCAAGATTGCTGATGATACGAAGTTGGGAGGATTGGCTGACACGCCTGAAGGCTGTGCTGCCATTCAGCGAGACCTGGACAGGCTGGAGAGCTGGGCAGTAAGAAACCAGATGAGGTTTAACAAAAGCAAGTGTAGAGTCTTGCATCTAGGGAGGAATAATTGCATGCACCGGTACGGGTTGGGGGATGAGCTGCTGGAGGGGAGCTCTGCGGAAAGGGACCTGGGTGTCCTGGTGGATGACAGGTTGGCCATGAGCCAGCAGTGTGCCCTCGTTGCCAAAAAGGCCAATGGCATCCTGGGGTGCATTAAAAAGAGCGTGGCCAGCAGGTCGAGGGAGGTGATCCTCCCCCTCTACTCTGCCCTGGTAAGGCCTCATCTGGAGCACTGCGTCCAGTTCTGGGCTCCCCAGTACAAAAAAGACAAGGATCTCTTGGAAAGAGTCCAGCGGAGGGCCACGAAGATGGTGAAGGGCCTGGAGCATCTCTCCTATGAGGAAAGGCTGAGTGAACTGGGTCTGTTCAGCCTTGAGAAAAGAAGGCTGAGAGGGGATCTGAAAGGTCTATAAATATCTAAGGTGTGGAGGGCAGAATGGCGAGGCCGGACTGTTTGCAGCAGTGAATGGAGACAGGACAAGGGGAAAAGGCCGGAAAATGCAGCATAGGAAGTTCCGCACAAATGTGCACAAGAACTTCTTTACAGTGAGGTGACGGAGCACTGGAACAGGCTGCCCAGGGAGGTGGTGGAGTCTCCTTCTCTGGAGATGTTCAAGACCTGCCTGGATGCCGACCTGTGCGACCTGGTGTAGGGAACCTGCTTTGGCAGGGGGGTTGGACTCGATGATCTCTGGAGGTCCCTTCCAACCCCTACAATTCTGTGATTCTGTGATTCTGTGATGGTGACTCTACCACCTCCTTGTGCAGCCTGTGCCAAATATCCAACTTGAACCTCCCCTGGCACAATTTAAAGGCCATCACCTCTCATCCTATCACTGTTAACCTGGGAGCAGAAGCTGACCCCACTTTGCCACAGCCTCCTTTCAGATATTTGTAGAGAGTGACTTAGTACCCCAGAACTGAAATCTCAACCTGAAAGCAGGGTTCCCAAAGTGTCTGTCATAGTCTGAATATCTTCTGAAATTCACTTAATTCCACCATGTGTCTGATGGTGTACTGACACTCCCCTATTTCTGATACAACTGTACAGGTATGATGCAGCCAATGTTTGCATCGCACTACAGTGGCATAAAGCTCAAACACCACAGAGCATCATCTGGTGTGCTGCAAAAGTGATGCTGAATTTGCTTCTGGGTGTTATCTTTTTTTTCAGTTTCATGTTTGTTACTCATTGAGAGGTGCTGCAGGACAAAACAAATTTGCACTTGTCCAGGCAGAGTGTTTAAGTGTGAACCTTCATCTGGAAACACACACACACACAGAAAGGGGAATGCTGTAAGACCTGTGCAGCCAATTCCTTTTGTTGCTCACAACCACATTTCCCTTCTCTGCTTTTCAGATTTGCTTTACTATGTGTTTCCAAGCAGGCATGTTAGCCAGCATGATTGCAACATAATTAAACATCTGGCAAATTCACCATGAAGAGAAGTGATGGTGTCCAATGGAGAGCCTCAGAACACAGGGAGCAGGGTTCATCCTGTCGG
This sequence comes from Tetrao urogallus, assembly GCF_951394365.1. Classification (NCBI taxonomy): domain Eukaryota; kingdom Metazoa; phylum Chordata; class Aves; order Galliformes; family Phasianidae; genus Tetrao; species Tetrao urogallus. Next base: position 5,245,075 of record NC_136829.1, read on the forward strand.
TGCCAGGCACATCCCAGCTGGCACCTCATTGCTCTGCAGGGAGAGAGCCCAGGAGAGCCTTCCCTGTTCTGTGTGGGATTGCTCTCAGCAAAACAGAGACGACGCAATATGGGTTTTGACTTGTTCTCCAGTGAAAGCAGTTCTCTCACATTCTTTTCCTTGTTGGCTGGGCAAGTAGCCCAATGGTACCTGTCCTCCAGCAGGAGCGCTGCGTTTGGTGTCAGCTTTTTGATGATTTTGGAAAACAAAATATAGAAATTGTACATCAGATAAATAGACAACATGAGCCTCAATACCTTAGAAAAAACTTTAGAAAAATGGGATGAAAAGTAGCTATTTTCTTAGTAGACTATTGCTCTTTCATCACGTCCCTCTTGCTCCAGCCCTGGATAGAAGTTTTCTGTTTGATATTCATCTCATGCTGGGACTTGAGGCATCAACCTGTACTGCCCATAAGAGGTTTCCTTGCTCCTCACAAGGAGCCTTTGTCTCCCCTGAGATCAATCAGAACATTTTCCCCATTTCTCTGTGCTCAGCAGATAGGGCTGCTCATGTTCCCTCCCCTCTCCCCCACCATTGCCATGCACCACATCCAGGAACTGTTGTTCTAACTCTCCTCTTTCCCTAAGTAAAATATACTCGATTGGGAAGAAGTAGAGGAACAGGGAAATAGCTAGGTTTATTTTAATAGTTTCCACTCTCTGTTCAGTTTTATAGTACAGTATATTTAACTTTAACGTATGGACAGCTGGATGCATTTAACAGCACAATGGAAAGAATTTAGCAAGTGTACATTACAGCCGTGTGTTTGGAGCTGATCACCACGTATTTCTCCATAATATTTAGATGTGCTTGTTCTAGATTGTGTCAGGCTGATCAAAATACGTTTGTGTCAGGTAAGATTTGTCATAGATGAGCCTCTTTATTTCTTTACTTACTAAAACTCTTCCTACAGGAAGAGGCTCAGTTTAGCTGATATCAGCAAGTTCAGCCTGACGCTTAAGATAGGGTTACTTGCCTTCTCTGCAGAAGCTGAAAAAAGGCCATAAATACACAGAAACTTAGGAGCATATTCTGAGCACAGACTGTGGGCCCATTACTCCTCTTGTGTCACCTTCACTGGCGAACCACTTGGGGAGCAGAGCATCACCAAAGGATCAGTATCCGACCAATACACTGTAATGATGTGAAACAGCTACAGCAGGACACAGAGCTGTAAATCCTTCACCTCCACCATCAGCCCTGCAGCCCTCTCTGCACTGCTGACTGGTGCACCCTCCCCATGGCATGAGGGAGGTTATTTCTGTGACAGCAAGTGAAATAAAATAAAATTAAATTAAAAAAAAAAAAAAAAAAAAAAGAGCAAAGGGGATTTTCTGCAATATTTCAAAGCTTTAACCACTTCTGTGCCATTCGGATGCCTGAATGATGTGATTTTCTCAAAGTGATCTTCTTGTCACTATTTGGTTTCTTAGTGCCTATGGCAGCAATGCAAACAGAAGGCAGATCAGCCAGGCCACTTGCTAGCACATTTGGCCAGTCTTCCTTCCATTGCTGGAAAATATTAACGATTGTATCTCAAAGTAGATTTGTTTTTTAATTTCTTCCCTGCGTATTCCCCTGCCACTGCAAGATGAATACTGACAAAATGTAAGGGTTTGTATTTAAAAGGTGTTCTTAGAAAAATACCAAAGAGATGTCAGTGCCGAAGGAACTGCAATACTTCTGATTTGGAGAGATTCCAACACGTAACACAGCTCAATCGCACATTCCAAGCTGTGAGAGAGATTCAGTTATTTGGGAAATTATAACGATTTTAGTTTGGTTTGGAGAGATACGTTGCTTTGCCTCTAAGCATTGGGGGAAGGAGGAAAGAAGGAGAAAGTTGCTCAAGGAGAAAAGAAAACACCTTTGGAAGAAAGACCAAATTGTCAGAAACCTCTGAAGTGCTCATATTAATGTCATGTCATTACACCGTATTGCTGCACAGGTTAATATAATTGGGTTACTGTGTGTGAGCAATGATCCATAGCTTGTTATGGCACTGAAACAAATGACATTTAACCAAGAGATTTGTAAGGCACCTTGTTATCTGCATGCTGAGCAGTTGCAGCAGAGATTCAGATTGCTAGACGAGAAACTGACAAATTAGTTGTTGGGTTTACTGGACAGCCTGGATTTATAACCACACAATTCCAACATAATTTATTAGATCCATAAACAGACATATCCAGTGTTTTTACTTAGATTACGCCTCTGTCACAGCCTGTGATCCTGTCTGGTTGCAGTGGTGCTGCAGGCTAGTTGTGTTCTTCATACAGCAATCCTCACCTGGGGACAAGGTGAGCTGATACCAATAAACTGCAGCTTTCTAGCAACAGAAGTATCTAAACTCCATTTTTGAAAGAAATAATCTGTAAATGCACAGGGCCCCAACTCCCAAGCTTAAACTCTCCAAGAAAGGAAGGAAAAAAATGGAAGCCATCCAGGGGGAAATAAAGGCACAGTCCCACCTAGGTGATCGTGTGATCTGATGCTGCCTCAGACTCTAGGAGAATGAAACATCCCCATTCTGTTCCTTCTCTTCAGGCTGGGCTAGAGAGCAGACAGCTTGGCATAGCCCCAAGGAAGAGCTTTATTTACATTCCCCTCTGGAAAAAAAGCCAACATGGCTTCCCTGGGCAGGTTATTCCAAGCCTATAAATTGTACCATTTCCCCAGTACCCATCTGCTATGACTTAGGTCGATGATTTCTTTGGGGGACGAAGGAATAAAGAAAAGAAGCACTCATCTCCCTCCATATGGACCCTCTATCAGATTAAAGGAGAGCTATGAAGTGTCACCACCATGAGCCCTTAGCTGTTCCCCCACACCTTGCCTTTGGGACTTCGCTCTTCCCACCTTGCACAAATCCAAATCCTTGCTCTTTTTCTGAAGCTGTTTTTCAGCCTTTTAGCTGTTCCCCACTCAGCCACACGTTGCTGGCAGCAGTGGTGCCCAGGGCTGGCTCCAGGCTGCCATGACCCTCAGGAGGTCACTTGAGGGAAACAAATGCGTCCTGGTTTTTCCACTCGAGGAAATGATGAAATCTTGCCTGTGTTCAGAAATCTTGCCTGTGTTCAGAGCCTTGGCTCACACTGACATTTTTATGAGGTGACAAAATGATCACCTTTGGGCTCATGGCTGCTGACTTAGGCCAAAACTACAGGTCCAAGACTACCACCCAGGAGAGTATTCTTGCTCCAAATCCAGCTGGCATCTTGGGATCACTTGCTCACTTTCCAGGTTAGAGACCCGTTTTGTTTGGGCTAGATAAACTCTGGAGAGATGCCCAAGTTTTTTGGATGTCTCCCCACAGCAAATTCAAACTTCACTTCTTTTGGAAGTTTGCCTCTCTCTGGTTAGGATTTGAAAAACTCCTCTCAAAGGTTGATTGAGTTCAAAATAATGTGGAGTAATTTGTGAGACTGACTCCAAGCTTCAACTGTAAGCTTGTAGAGCCTTTGCATTAGGCAATGAAGACAAGAGAGGAGCCCAAACTCAATCAGAGCACTGGGAAGCCATGAGCTGTGCAGGAATTTGCAATCCCAAGATGGGAAGTGGAGCCCAGTGAGCTTCTCTGTGAGCACTTGGGCTGAGCCATGCTGCTGCTATTTGAAGGGCACAGGACTGAGGTGGTAATTCACAACCTGAGCAAATTTGATGGAAAGCTTTGGCATCATGGTCATGGTGCTAAAAGGATGTGGTTTGGGATGAAAAGTAGGATGCAGCCTTGCTGGTGGTGTGGTGGACCCCTAGTGTCTCACCCATGAGTGCAGCAAAGCCCTGGCAAGGCTGTGTTCTTCACTACTGCACAGCCAGCAGCCTTGTTGAATAGGTCCATCAGGGGTTCCCCTCATGTAGAACCATTATTGTTAAAATAAACACATATTTAGCTTCACCATATAATATTTCACAAGGTTGAGGCCCAGCAGTTGGAACACATCTCCCCTAGCCCTGAAATAGGAGGCAATGCAATTGACGCACTGGAGAGTTTTCAAGGTAAACACCAAAGGGTTTTATTGAAGCAGGCTTTGGTGTGGCTGTCACTGTGGTAAGGGTGCTGCATGCTGGGACATCTTTATGTCTGAAACAGCATAGTGCAAAGTGATCCCAGCTCAGAATCTTTTAAACTTATCTAACAACTGCTGGAGGAGTGTGGTCTACTGTGGTTAGATACGCTGGATACTCAGAATCACAGAATAGAATCAAAGAATCACAGAGCTTGGAAAAGACCTCTACAATCAAGTCCAACCCCAACCCATCCCACCACACTCACTAACACATGTCCTTCAGTATCACATCTCAGTATTACTCAAACACCTCCAGGGACAGTGACTCCACCTCCCTGGGCAGCCCTCTGGCTTCAATATGCACCAATTCTGTCACTGCTTGACCCTTTATCGACAAGTAACTCATCTGCTGTGGGGACTAGTCCTCCCTATGGTGTGACAGCTGCTCTCACCTTCTTTGATGCCACCTGCATCCCTCTATCTTAAACAGATTTGCCAGCCCTGTACAGAGGATCTAGCCATGCTGGACTGCATGTTGTGTGTGCATGAGCCCATACCTGCATATCTGTAACAGAAAAACAAACTCTGCCAAACAATCCAACTCTGTCATTCTGAGCAGTTTTTGACAAGTTGCTCACTTGGAATAGTTTGATTTGTTTTTAATATTTTGAAATATTACAGGCTATGTTCATGTCTGACTTAGCATCACTTCAATTAATCTACTGATGGGTAAAGTCGGTGAAAAACTTAGAACTAAAGCAGAGCAAACCAGCTTTCTTTCTTGTTTTCTTTGAAGCAGGTTCTATACAAAGATGCAATAGCAGATTTTACATGAAAGTGCCCAATTAAAGCAAGCCCTCGAACTACGCATTTTCATTTTTTCAGTGTTCAAAAAGAAAAAAAAACACCCCTGCTACTGCTTTCTGAAAATGAAGCTCAGCGGGGTTTGCAAAAGTGAGAGTGGATGGCAGTGGAGGAGGAGAGATGCTAAGCATATGGAGGGGTTAATAAACGTGAGCCCACAATGCTGCTATTGCATTTACTAGGGAGATTGGGAAGAAATTCCTAATGGACCTACTGGAAACTGTTAATGCATATTTGCTATGTGTGCAAAAAGTACACTAAGCCAACAGAAGTGGCTAATGAAAAATTATGTGAGCATTCAAAGAGAACATTACTCCAAGTCCTGGTGGTGGTAAAGGGATGTGAATGATGCTGTTCAGGTGAAAGACTGGAAGGCCGACTGAAGTATCATCTTTCAACCCGCATGCTGCCAACACGCTTAGGAGAATGTTGAATTAGTGCTGCAGTGAGTTGTAGCGTTAGGGAGATGCAGAGAGCCATTTTCCTAGCAGAGACTTCAACCAAGAGAAAGCACTAACTTGTTCTACAAATTAACAGCCACTTCCTTGAGCAAATCGAGTTGTATCACAGCATGCAACGCTATTATGTAAGGTTTCATGACAAGCAAAAAGTTGTGCCTCTTACCTCTAACAGGAAATCCTAAGGCTAGACCCACTTAAGGCAAGTTCACATTGCCCCCAGACACTTAGGTTATCATAGAATCATATAATCATTAAGGATGGAAAAACCAGTAAGATCGTCTAGTCCAAACCCATGCCTATCAACCCATGCCTATGACTGCTCTCAACTATGCTCCTCAGTGCCACATCTTCATACTTCTTGAAAACCTTCAAGGACAGTGACTCCGCCACGTCCCTTGGCATCCTGTTCCAATATCTCATCACTCTGCCTGAGAATAAACTTTTCCTAATATTACTGTGGATTTGGTCACAGGATCTCTCTTGCAGCACTTAGTCAAATGAGATCTTGATTTGGAATGGAAATCTCCATGTGTGACCAGAGAAAACTACACCTATGGTCTTGAATGTCCCACTGGCGTCTTCTGCATAGACAAAAGATAGACGAATTTGCCCCATTTCTAGGAGGCATGGACTATGGAAGAAATGGGTTTAAAAGTCATAAATTCTACTGAATTTTCCTCTGTATCTTCATTGAAATTTGAGGGAAGAAAAATGCAGCTCCCTTTCTCCATCAGCTCAGCAGGACATTGCAGATTTCAGCAATTTCAGGTTAGGGATGGGCTCTCTTGCCCTCCAGTTAATTCTCAGTACCAGAAAGGACACTAAAAGACCACTCTGTATTCAAAACAAAAGAAGGAAAATTCTTCTTCCTGCTGCTTTCTTGAGGCTGAGGTGGAGAAGCTGGGGAGGGACAGAGGTGTCCAGCTCTGCCTTCTCTGTGGAGGTGCCCTTCTGAGCTCATTTGTTCTATTGCCAGGGCCCTCTATATCATCCATCCCAAAGAAACCAAAGAGGGAACAGAAAGCATTCTGCTCTTTCTCTGTGTTGGCAATGCTTTGGGCTATGCAGTGTTACATCTCGTCTTTGCTGGTTTAGGACTTGTTTGAGGAAATTAAGAACTATCCTTCTTGAGAAGGGATGATATTTCCCTTAATTCAAATAGCTTTGAGCAAACAAGTACCAATTTGGATGTGCTTTCCCATTTAATATTTTCCTGAGTTATGCTTCCAAGCAGCCTTTCTGCTCTCCTGTTTATATGCCCTCAAAGCACATTTTTAACTGCAGTTAATCATGCTGAAGCAGAACGTAACTCACAGTGAGATGATGCTGGCCAAATTTCATAACATGGGCTACCGTATAGGATGTCAGCTCTGCCGCTGAAAATAACCACCCTGGGACAGGTGCCTTCCTCAATGAGCAAAATTTAATGCCACTTTGTAAAATCCTGGCCAGAAGAAGGCTTGGAGGGGAATGGAAGAAACCCTCTAGCATTTTCTGGAGTAAGGATTGGTGTTCTCAGCTCAGGAATGGAAAGCTGCTTGTCTGAAGTACTGATGAATGGAGTGGTTGGATGTGAAGCAAACAACAAGACTCACATGCAGAGTACTTCGCCTTTATGCCCTGCTCACCACTGAGTGTGAAGTGGCAGAATTTCTAATCTGTAATCGCTGTTGCCACATCACAAAAGGAACTCCACTTGCAGGTCCAGAAAACAGCTCAAAGAGAGTTAGGTGGGACCCAGTGTTAAGGAGGGTGCGGAATATATGCCTTGTGCCACATCCTTTTTCCTGCACAAAAAGCCCTTGATCGTCCTCCTGTCTTAGATGGAGGTCCCCACCCTGACCCCAACCACCCTCCATTATGTTTCTCAGGCAGCTCAACAGTATCCAAAAGCATCAGGAACAAACCATGCACCAGCAGCAGCCCGGTGAGATATGCGTCTTCATTTCTGGATGACTGGAGCAAGGAAGGAATTAACAGCAATGTGCAAGGAGATTGAAAGGTCCGCTAGTGACTGAGAAAGACCTGCAAGCACTTTTTTGCTGATAGTTTAGTAGTCAGAAGTGGCACTGCCTGTACAATCCATCTGCCATAGAGGTGCTTATTGTCCATGTAAACACATTCAACATTTTTGCACTATAGGCAGCAGTATCAAATCTGAGTAAACAGGGGCACCATGTTTGCCACAGCAAACCAAGGCTTTCTCTTTCCTGCAAGATCCAGACTAGCCAGCTGGGCTTGGCAGGCAGCAGCATCCCAGCACAGGCTGCAGAGCTGGTGCTGAGCCCCTGCTGAGCACCATGTCCCAATGCACAGGGCTCCTGGGGCTGGAGTCAGCCTGTCTGACCCTGCAGCTGCTGCAGTGTAAGGCAAGCAGAGGCCTGACTCGTCTCTGTCCTCACTAGATGCACAGTCCTGCTCATCACAGTAGTTTTCCCCATGTTTTTTTTTTTTTTTCCTGGTGGGATGAGAGCCTCCCCAGGTGCTGGGATATAATTATCCCCGGAAGCTTGTCAGCCACAGGGGAGTGAACAAGAAGCTTCAGCAAACAGAGGCGATTGGGTTTCTCACACCTCTCACAACCATTCCTGCTATGCATGCAGTACTTCCCTCCACCTGCAGCTTCCAGCAACTCAGGCTGTGCGAGACAGCCAGCAAACAGCTCTGCTGCAGGAGGGCAGCCCGCTGCCAGCCGTCCATGTGTTGTCTTTCTGCTCAGATGTGTCCCTTTGCCCCTTTCAGGTGCAATAGCAAATCCAACTGGATTTTCAGGGACTCAGCAACAACTGCTCCCCAGCCCTGCACTCTCTGCTCACAATGCAGGGAATGCAGGGTCATGGGGCTAAGGGAGCAAGGAGGAATACTGCACATACCTCTATGGCACATCTTGTATGACTTCCATGGGCCTCATGCCAAATTATTTGCACTTTGTTCCTCCCTGCTACAGTGCCATGAAAAAAAGCCAGGTATCTCCGAATCCTCTTTATCTCCAGAAGTGGGGGAGCACCACTGTGCAGCACCTGACAGCCCACAGACAACAGCTTTTCCTGCAGTTGAACGCTAGGACCAGATAGAACTCCTGGGAGGATACAAAAGCTTTTACACACCATCATTTTCTAGCAGTTATAATTTCACACACATTTACCAAAGGACAATTCTGAAAAACATGAAAAGTGGCAAGGAAGCAAATGATATTGCTGCCTTTAAGAAGGACACACAGATCAGGAATCGTATTGCAACCAGTTGCCAGAAGGATTGCAGTGTTGCTGATCATTTATTTTGCATGGCAATGGCCTACAGAGCAGTGTAACCTCTGTTTTTGGGGCAGCAGCATGTGCTCTGCAAACTGACATATGAATGTGTTTCCTTTTCAGGCTTTATGTCTGGAAGTTGGATATCTTATTGAGTTTCTACAGAAACATGTTGGTGGGGTAACTTTCACTAGTACAGTTAATCTTCTCTGGCTAGTTTTGTTTTTCTTCCCCACACTTGAAGTTCAATATCTAGAAGACAAAATAGAAGAAAAAAGTTGACTGCTAATCCATTAGCTGCAGAGCTTGCTGACAATGACACCTTTCGTTAGAACCAGCTTCCTGCACGGAATGAGATTAAGTCCAACCTTGTTTTGTTATTTGCCTTCCCTTGAAAATCATTGTAGATGCACTTCAGGTAGCAAATGCAATAAAATCCAGAAAAATAACATTATAATCAGAACGGGTCACATTAAAAAGAGAATCAATTTCAGCAACTGATGTAACAGGTGAATTATAGGCTGCCAAGTGCAGGAAATGCACTGCCTTCTTAGTATGGAGAAAACTAAGGGTAAATCTTTACTCAGGCTGCCACAAACTGATGGACAGGGCACAATATGTAATACACTATGCCTGCATTTCTGTTCAGTATATATAATCAATTGATTTTCTTCAATACTGAAATTTCTAGGTTGGATTCCACATATGACTGTGAAGATATCTGGATTTCCAACTTGGGGTCAACGCAAAGGGCCAGAATTCCCACTGTGTCAATCTGTGTAAATTTATGTACACCAATAAAGTTCCATCAACTTTGAACTAAGTGATCTGCTTGAAGTACCTTTTAATCTATATGGTGTACAATTGAGATGCATTTTCACAAAGGCAAAGAATTGGAAACAAACCGTTTTCTGAAACAAAAAATGGATATTATCACTGTTTATAACTTGTCCCATTCATTTGATTGCTGATGAGGAGTTGCAAGCACAGCAATATATGTTTTCCAGTGTTATGGTGAGACCTACCCTTCAGATATCCTTTGAGAAACAGAAACAGCAATGTGTGATGCTGATAGGTACAGAGACACTTTGAGAATGCCTTTGCTTTCTTCTCCCACTCCTTGGGTACTTTGGAGAGAAACTGTGACTTAGGAATTATCGATTTGTTTCGATCAGTTCCATTTGTTCAGGAAATGGACATCAAGACACTGAAAATGGGATCAGTGTCTTCTTAATAGTTTTATCCTTCTCCAATTGCCTACAGTGGGGTTGAAAACTACAGAAAAAGTCATGAAAAATACTTGGAAAAATGTGTCTTAAATACCCAAACCTACAAAGCTTCACATTCAAGTTTCATTTAGAGCACATGACCCATCGTATGGGGCTCAGCACCCCAGAGCCCAATGTGTTTGACTTTGCACAAGTTTCTGGCAGTTGACACTACTTATAGAATCATAGAATGGTTTGGGTTGGAAGGGACCTTTAAGATCATCCAGTTCCAGCTCCCTGCTATAGGCAGGGACACCCCCCTCTTAACTCGTAAGTTACTTGCCAAGTAACTTGTCCCAGAGCATCTCACTGTAAGTAGACTAGGCAAAAACAGGTATCTCTTCACTTGTCTGATTTCCAAACACTGCACAGAAATATTTTGGTTGGTTTGCGTTCCCACAGATTTGGGTTTGATAAACACACATTTGTTATCTAATATTTATGCTGCAAAATTATATTCCCCAAAAGATGTTCTGATAAGGGAAGATAACGACCTCCAGAAGTCTCCTCAATCTCGACCGACTGTTCAGATCCAAGGTGAGCAGAGGAGTCACACCTCAATTTACTATTTTGGATTTTTTAAACTCGTAACTTTTTTGAGTAACACAGCTTTACAACGGTAATTACAAGATTCTATTTATGTTAAAATTGTGATCACTTCACAGCTTAGCACAAACACACACATAATAGACAATGTTTTATTCTTTGTAAATAAATCATCAGGCGATATGGTGATAACAACCTCAGTCAAAAGTTGAGAATGAATCCAGAATCACTAATGCCGCATTTTATTTATTTTGGGCTATCTCACCAGCACTCATTGTTACTTTTTCAACAGAATATACTTATTTTATTTTATTATAGTATTTTGACCCAGGAGCTTCATTCTGTACAAGGTCAAAGTCTCGTCCTGGACACCTGCCCTAAATTAGGTCACACAAAGGAATCCAGCATCTGGGTGATAGTCCAGGTCACACTGCTATTTGTGGAATGGATATTAGTACAGTCTTTGTAAGTGCATGATATATGAACTGTATGTATTTCCTTGATAAATTGTTTTTAAATATTTCCTCCTTTTTATTAATTGAAGAGGAAACTCATGCATCAATGACATTTTTATGCTGGTTTACACATAAATTATTTCCCTCTGATGTTCATTTTTATTATTATTGCCGATATTATAGCAAGTGCTTTCTTTTTTTTTTTTTTTGCCTTGTAAACAAGATTTTGCTTACAGCTAAATGAAAAGAAGAGAAGTTAATCACGTTGAAATAATAGGTTTAAAAAGGTAATTCAGTAATGTTTGGCTGATGTTTAATCTTCCCCAATATAAGCCATGCTGGGAGAAATGACAGAAATTCTCTTTTTGTAATTAAACAGTATTCATCACTTCAGCAGGGCAGCTGAAGGAGAGCTGAAAAGCAGCAGTGTGTGCCTACTCCTGGCAAATGCTTACAAGCAGGGACTTCAAGGGCTGAAGTACTTCAGCGCGAGAGCTTGATATTGAGCTTCTTCTCTACACTTCCAGAAGGGAATGAAGTTTACTTGGATCCCATTAGGAAGGATGGGCATCATCAGACCTTCCTGAGAACAGTACTCACCTCTCAAATGACTCCAGCCTTTCCTTCCTGACCTTCAGTACCTGGGGAGTCTACACACCCTTAGGCACCTACTGAGGTACAACAGCAGCTCTGGTTATAAGGCCATATTCAAGCACATCTTGTAGTGCTGGAATATATCCCCTGCTAGGTTGTCCATTATATACACTTCACATTTTCCTGATCTACTTAATGATTTTTTTCAAAGTGGGCTCCTATCTTAAATTCCACTGGAAGTTTATTTGAGCTTGACCCCGCAGTCCTAAAGGGAGAAGCACACTGCATTTATTTATGCTTGTTTATACCAGACTGTTTTAGATATGGTGTGTTTTGACCTTGGTAAGATAGGTAATTAGTGCTGTTATAGCTTAACTGATAATAAAGAAACTTTTAAAAATAGCTTTCAAACAGTAACCAGGGAGAATCTAGGTTAGCTGAGGGGAATGGTCTTTGGGAAAACAGCTTATCTACTTTTGAGTGAGAAACTCTTGTCAGAATCACACCGGCAGTAACTGCATCAAGACAGAGCGATATCGAGGCCCAGTCTGATCCCTCGCCAACCCCACTAATCCATCATCTCTGGTTTCAGGTCTGACTGCTCTTCCCTTTCACTTCTGAAAGAAATCCAGCAAGGGACAGGATGAGGAGTCCAAAGTTCATTGGGACCAGAAGAAGAACCAGTGGCTTTGAAGATGTTCCACCTGCAAGTCCCCTGCCATAAGTCAGCTGCACGCTCTTTCCATGCTTGAACAAGCACATAGTTCCCAGCTTCTCAGAAGCACAGTAGTTCTATGCATTTGTCTTTAGATTTTTTTTCTGCTTGGCAGCTGAACGGGCAATTTGCAGCTCCCCATGAAGAGCAAGCCCAGTGGGCAAATGGCATTTAGTTTGTGAGCTTTGCATGAAAGTTACATTTCCTTTTTCCCCTCTGTAGTTCAAACCTCCAGCAAACTTCCCCCTGCAGCTCTGGAAAATATAAACAATCCCTTTGCTGTTAGAAATCAGCACGTTCGAGCTTTGATTTGTGATTTTCTAGGGAAGAGAAGTACCATCCTTCAGTGAGAAGATCTGCATGCCGGAGTCACAGAAGTAGGTCAGCTCAAACAGCATCTAATTAGGCAGATTTCTATTGTTTAGCCAAGCAGATGCATCCATCACTGAACATTAGATGCTGCACCAGCCAGTAACAACAGCTACCAACTCCTTAAAATGCAGACATAAGAAATCTCCTTTGCTTATTGGCTGGGGCTTTGACCCACGCAGTAACAATTCTTCCAAGGTATCAGTAAGAAAATGAACCAAGTAGCTGCACTTGAGTTACATCTGAGTGGCTCCCCACCTTCGAGATCTGAGATCACAACACTCAGCAACAGAAGGAAGGAAATCATAATGTTTGATTCTTTTCCCAGGCTCTCTCACCCACTTTTAGGTCAGCTTTTTTTTCTCAAGGAATTTTAAAAATAATCAGGCATAAAGTGCATTTGATGGAACAGGGGGGGTCTCTTCCAATGGTGCTGCTTGAGTGGCTGATCTGTCAGAGCCTATACACAGTCCTGGCTGAAGGTGCCAGCCACAGTAACCCCAGCAGCAAAAGTTACCTGCCTCTACACAGACTTTTCCTCAGGCTGTGCTGCAGCCAAGTCTGTCTCCTGCCCTTCTTTCACAGACAAGAGCACATCAGACTCCTCGCTGCACACACCAATATCTAGCACCATGTCTGCCTGAGTTCATGGATAAACAAGTCATTTCCATGGTCCCACTGGTAAAAATCATAGTTTCTATTTCAATCTGTTATTATTTCCCATCATTTTGAATGATTGGCTTCAGTTGTCAAGTCTCGTGAGTCTTTCTGAAGCTGGGATATTTTATACTCAGAAATCCATGCAGTCAAAGGATGATCCCCTGTGATCTGTCTATTTGTTATTAATCTGATAAGGGTTCTGCGGGATGCAACACCTTGACTAAACAAGGCACCACAGTGTGCCATGGAAAAGGTACTCTCAACAGAGTGGAGAGTTTAAGCCATAGAAAACTACAGTTTGCTAACACACAACAGCCTCTTTTCAAATCAAATACTTTTTTTCCCAACCCAAATGCTTTATAATATTATTTTTTTGCTGAAGAGTCTGATTCTTCTGTTCTCATAAAAACCAAAAGGCAAAGCTTTGCTTTTCTAATCAGCTCTCTTTTAAGGGTTCAGTGGGGCTGACTGAGCAGAGTGCCCACAGTCACTGTCCTTATCGAAAACTATCAGCATCAGCCCAATAACCTGTTTGAGAATCACCTGAACTCAGTGCTTAAAGGGATACACAGATATATAGATATACAGAAAACACAGTGCTATGCATTACTAAGTTTTTACAAGGTTATGAAGATGTTTTTATTGAGAAACGTTTGCAAGTTTCAGATGGTTGGCAGATGTGTTAAAGAACATATGATTCAAATAGAAAACCTTTCTTTTTATTGCCGAAACACTAATAAGAGTGCACTTTAATATGCCTTAATGTGTTACTCCTTAATTGACAGCAGATGTTTCCTGAACAGCGTTTTTAAAAGACGTGCCGCACTTCAAAACAAGAAGAAATAAAGCCTTACTGTACATACAAGAGCTTCCAAAAACAACGCCTCTCCTTGCCAATAATTGTTTATAAAAACAGCGTTCCAGATTATTTGAAAATCAATATTAAGTCCCATGGAACATGTCAGAGTAAATTTGATGTTATTTCAACAGAACCTTAACACGGTCAGTGTTCAAGGGCTCCTTTTGCTTTCCCTCCAGCCTCCAAAATGAGAAACATCACACAGTCCTTCGTGCTTGATCAGAAGGGAATGGGGAAAAAAAAGGTCAACTAAAAGAGAAACCAAGTGCCCATGTGCTTGGCCAGACAGAGACAGCTTCCAGCAGAACCAGCTACACCTCTGAAATCTTATCTGAGGTGCAGCAGTGTGATTTTTAGTGCTTACATGGACAATACTGCAAGCTTTAGTACCTCCTCATCCCCTTGTGCTGGAACGAGCTCACTGAAATGAGGGTGGTCCTTCCATGTGCTGATTTGATTTGAAATTTAATTCCTGTAATGGCGTCAAATAAAAAATATTCAGCAGCAGGAGTTACACACGCAAATTAAGAAGAAAAACATGGAATTTTATTATCTACAATAAAGAAGAGAGGCAAATATAATCAAATTATTGATGGGTAAAGGTCAGAGGAAGATTATCTTTTGTAAGCACAGAAGACCTGCTTATGTCCAGGGAAAGTCAGAGGTAGAGAACGCAGCCCTCTGCTCCCACACTCAGCCAGGAGCAGCCCCAAAAGTCCCCATCTCTGCACACCACGACGTGTGCAGGGCCCCAGTGCGCCCGTTTGATGTGATTGTAATTGTAACACACTGAGCTCCCCAGAGCATGCTGTGAGCTGCGACTTGTGGTAACAAATGACAGAATCCTTAAATACAGCCAAGCTGTGGTCAGTATTTATTTATTTTTATTATGTAAACAGCCCATGCTTTGGGTTACTAGAGTTTAGCATTAAAAGCACTTGATCATTTAAAATGACTTGATGTTATCGGAACTTTTTTTAATCCTTTTTAAAATATTAAGTAATTGACAATGCTTTTTGTTATCCGGGTTATAAAATACAAATCATTAGGGCAATAAATATTATTCAGTTAGAACTGATGCAAACCAAATGTTTTCTTCCTTAAAATACCCATAAAAGTGAAGTTTTATCTTCCATCTGGCAATGCCTCTTATGCCAAAATGTTCTGAGTGGAATTGCATTAATAAGAAGACATCAAGAGAAATATGTTACTTGTATCCTTTAATATGCCTTTGTAAATTGAGATACACGTTGGCCTTCTATCAATAAGCATCTCTACCTGTGGGTTTTGAGAAGGATTAATAGAGAAGAACCATTACAGGATGAAAGGACCGAGCATGCTGGGAGAAAAATGAAAATCAAACATCCACCAGTGCAAACACTTCCTTCCAGGATAATATTTAGGTTTTATTTTATTTTCTTAATTTAAATATATATATATATAAATAAAACGTTTAAGCTCATTTTAGATAGCGCACATCTGCACCGCAATAAGGCAGTTTTCAAAAGTACAGCTCTCAGTGGGATATTTATTTAATTCATATTGGTTTTGGACCTCAGCCTATAATGAGAAAAGATATGGGCACATGCTAGAGGTGGTGGCTGCGACTTGGACTTTTTTGAACATTAAAGCAGAAAAAGCCTTTGCTTGTAGGAAGGATTTAGTGAAAATTCAATAACTTTTGCTTCAGACCCTGTGCTTCAGAGCACTAATAAAGACAAGAGAGAACCGACAGACACTGAATTCATGACTGAGCTCCTGGAAAATGCCAACAAATTCTGGCAGGAATTTTCCAACATTTCTCTCCTCAGATACTTTTCACTTTTGTGCTCAACTCTGATTTCAAAACCAATTTCAACCCAGCTCACATTATTCACATCCAACGTGTTCAGGCACATTGTCTGCAGATGCATCCAGCTCCCCACCTCCACTTTTACACTGGTCAACGACCCCCCCAAACTGATCTAAAAGTAGCCCATCACATGCACACTGCAGCTTTTGCACCAAATTTGTCCATTTTGAGAGAGCTTTAGCACAGATGAGAAAGCTGAAGACTTTTCCCACGTGGCTGGGGGGTCAGTGGGCAGTGCTGGGGGCAGCGGAGGGTTGTTGCATCAGTCCTGCACTCATGTGGGTCAAAAACAGAAGTGAAATGGGGAAAAGTTCCCTGGCCACAGACAGTACATCTTCTGGTGCTGTTGTGAATCTTACCCATTTTGCTCCACCTTGGGGCCCAATTCAATGACTAAAATTGATTTTTTGGTGCTTCAGTGGCTTTGCGTGAAAACCAGAGGAGTCGTTTTTTATTGAATACAACCTTTAGAGCACTAGCTCACAAGTTCTCTTCAATACACTCTAATAAAGTAATACCAACATTTCCCAGCTCTCCATAGCTTCATTACTCTGTGTCTCTTTGGGACACCCTTACCCTGACTCTCATGGATGGTGGATTTCACATCCAATGCTAATTTGAGGGCTTCAAACGTGTGCGTGTGTACAGGCTCACACGTGCACTTTTTTACATATGCTCAGCATCATCTTTCAGACCCTGCAGATAAAATAGCACCTCCATGTGCCTGTCAGAAAAATGCATTTGACTTTCAGGCATTGTTTTCATTAAATCAGGATCAGGACCTGGCCACAGACTCCAAAGTGTGAATGGAAACAATTTCCCTGTGCAGGAATCTCAGCTGACATGCAGCTGCTGAGAGCTGCGTTCCTCTCGGTTATGTCTTCCCTGAGACCATAAATAGTCCCCAAAGGCAATGCAAAGCTCACCCTCAGCACGGCGTGGAGCTGTGTCCTGCTTCCCTGGCGAACTTCGCATGTCTCACCTGTGTGATTTTTCTCCCACGTGGGGCAGAGCCTGGCCCTTATATACTTGCACGGTCTTGATTATGGTTTTACTTTGGGCTGTTGGCCTTGTACATGCTCCTGCACCCCGAGCATTCAGTAATCATGAAGAGCAATGGCGAGAGCACACTCCGCACGTCACTCCATGGTGTCCTTCAATGTGCTTTTCTCTCTTTAGGGATTTTGCTTTTCCAATATGTTCAGCCCTTACTTCCCTTCCTGATGCTGTTGAAATAAACGGGAATTTTTTGAGCACCAAAGCCGGGTTAGTGACTAGGGGCTTTTTAAAGATGGAGCAGTTGAAGCAGTGGTTACTGGGGGCAGGAGGAAATCTCCTGCAGGTATTAGTCTTACAGGACGGCATGCCAAAGGTTACTATGGTGCTCGCGATGTGGAACGATGATGAAATACTATGGGAAAAGCAAGTCCCCCAGCTACAATGTATGCATTTGGTGGTCATGGCTATGCACCAGTTGTGATCAATGGGTGTAAAGGCAGGGTCAGGGCTGCAGCAGCCGGAGATGCTGGTGCTTTGCAATCTAGCTGGGCCCCAACCAAGGGGCTGAGTTTCCACAATTCATTTATCATAAACCAGCAATTTGCAAATGTTAGCACTTTTCCCACACATCATGAGCCCTGATGGACTTTAATAAAAGAGAGAGAGAGAGAAAGAAAGGGAAAGAGAGAGAGAGAATATCTACATAATTAACTAAAATTCTCAGAATGGCTTTAATTGGGAAAACGTTACCTTTCTGGAAATAATTGGTATAGAGATTTTCATTTGTTTTCTAGGTTCTGGGTTTTTTTTTTACGTTGGTTTCACATCTGCTAATTAACCAGTTGTCTCTGTTAGAGAGTTTTTGCACCTCTCTTTTACCCTCAAGACTGCACATTTTCCAGTTTGCTTGACTCTGATGGTCACAAAAATTAGAATACTTGCATTAATTTGATTTTCACACTGTTTTTAAGCTAAAGGCCTCTAAAGGGGAGGGATAACAATGAAAAATAAAGGGTAAACGAATCTTGAAAACAGATGAGAGTGAGAGCTTAGGGAAGAAAAAAAAACAGCAACAAAGAAATGATCCGGCAGAGATGCTTGTGGTAGCCATGGGCAGATGTCACTCATCTCATTGAGACACCTCTGAGCTCTGAGAAGTTCTCCTGTGGACTTTCTCCAGTCCACAGATAAGTAGACGTGGCTGAAAGAATGAAGTCTATGGATGGAGGAAGGAACAAGAGTTGACACTTTTAGTTAATGTCAAAGACAACATCACTTTAACTGTTTTTTAAGGGATCTTTTTTCTCTAGATGAGTATCCTTCCCAAAATGGGCAATAACAGAGATGTCAGTGACAGGGATAAAACATTCAGAGCTGTGATTATCAGATTTTTCTCCCAGTGTTGTAGGAAGGAGTTGTTCCTCTCACAGAGAGCAGAAATCAGAAGACTTACATCTCTTTGAGTTGTTTGTTCTCATGCAGTTTTGTCACCTTGTCTACCTGTCTGCATTCTTACACTGTTGTTTAATGGTAATTAACAGGTCAGCATGAACCAGTTCTGCAGTTCTCAGAGACCTCTCCTCTGGTGCTTTTCTCTCTTCTTAGCCAATCTCACAATACTTTAGCAACTATCCATTCCACGTATAACATCTGTTCCAAAGAACACATTCACTGCTGATAAGAACAGCTATCATTCTCTAACTCATAGATGCAACAGCAGCAGCATCTATCAGAAACAAGAGGAGGGACTCAGGGTAAAAAATGCCTTTAAAACATCAGATCCCCTATTCATCTAATAAATTTCTTCTTCTAAAAACCCCAAAGAACCACATTGGCCTGGTGATGATATCATAGCCAAATGCCTTTATGGTTTATGACATCACTGAAATCTCTCGATGATGTTATAGGCTTGTACATCAATGCTACCCATCACTTTCTCCTTCCATTATGCATCAAACTGCTCAGAAGAGCCCAGGTTTAACCCTCTAACCACTTCACAGGTGACAGGAAGCAGAAAGCTGCAAGAAAATGAACTCTGAGATGTATAATTTTACACTGCATATTGAGATAAAATGGAGTCAGAAAGAGGACTTGTCTTTAGACTAATGACAAAGCATCCAACGGTCTAGATTTCCTCTATCATTTCCACTGATTTCTGCTCTGAATCACCCTCTGGAAGAGCCCCCATCAGCACACAATTGCACTCTTGGAGATTTCATGCAGTTTATGCAGCAGTGCCACAAAATGGCATTACCTTGCAGCACACCTGCAGTAGCTAAACACGAAATGAAGCAGTGGAGCACTCTTGATGGCTACAGCACACACCACAGCCCCTGCCAGAAAACGATGAGGTGTGAAGCTGACAACTGTCACTTTTTTAACCCTCAGTTTGGTTCTAGTGTTACTGATCTCAAAAAATGTCTGTTCAAGGCCCAGAATATTGTGTGGCTGTCCTTCCCACATGTACAAACCTGGACTTTGTTTTATTGTTTGTTGTACTCTCATTTCCAAGCCTGCAACATATGTGTTTCCCTGCAGTGGAAAGGGCTTAGAGGAAGTCCATCCTGCAAAAAACACAGTCCCCAAGTTGTTGCTTGATTCTAGGATCCAAAAACAAACCAAAACATGGAAGCAGCAGATGAAACCTCAAAAACTGGTAATGCTGATGCTTTCTATGAAATTCTCCAAGCTGCAAATGTCCGCAGCCAAATCCCTCTGACAAATTGGTGCCCAAGTGGGTAATATCTTCCCTAGCATCTTCCCTACCTTCTTTCCAGCTCAGGCAATGGCCTGAGGTGGTGCTGGCTGTGAAATGAGCCCCCATCACATAGTAGCTGAGCAATGCATATCTCTTAGCACATTTTGTTCCCTTTAACGCATTTCTTCTTTTTTTTTTCATGACCTGCTGCCAAAATCTCTTTGCTAAGGTTTCTGCCACCATCGGCGCCACACGAGAAAAGTGTCTTTGTTAACACATTTAGGACCTGCTTTTAATTTCTACAGTATTCCCTTTAATAACAATGTCTAATTAAAACATCTGTTAAAAAGTCTGTAACATTAACTTTACAGGGAGAATTTAATAGAATTATATTTGAATTGCAGCCATTTAACGGTTTTCCTAATTAGGCTGTTGAGTTTTTATTTTTTTAACAAAAACATTACACAAATTAAAATCAGGCCCAGTTTTTTTATTATTATTATTACAACATAGACTGTGGTCAAAAAAAGGCCGGGAGTATGTGATGGTGTGTAAAGGGTGGAAAAAAACCACACTAGCAGCCTGAGACTGAAACGCTAAAATGCATAAGATTAAACAAATAAGAGAAGATATTTGAAAAGGGGAGGAGAAGAAGAGAGAAAAGAAATTTCTCTGGCCTGTTATTTGCATGCTTGCTTTGAACACAAATCCTTCCAAGTATCTCCCCATTGCTCTGCGTCCAGCCTCTGCCACCATTCGCTTCCAGCTCTCACCTGTTTGGATCTTGTCTCAATGTGGGAGCAAAAGACATTGTAAAGAAGCCTCAGCAAGCTGGGGAAAAAATAAAAGATAAAAAAGGATTTGTGCTAGATTTGTGTTTGTCCACATTCTTGAGTCAAGACCTTTCCTGTCTGCATTTCACAATTTTAAGCGTGTTAGAAGACACTTTTGAGGCTCGCTTCTCCTGAGAGCTTTCCCAAGGTATTCCCTGCTCTCAGGACTGCACACAGGTAACACATTGCTCCGTAACGCTTTAAGCTCTTCCTTCACCAGAGGAAAAAACCATCACTTCCTATCACAGTGTGAGCCAGGGCCCTCACAGAGCTACGTATGATTGTGCCAGTCCATAAAGATGCCAGGTACACAGAGATGTTGCATGAACTATGCCATTTCTTCCCAGAAAAGAAATCTTTCCACTGCAAACGGTGCTTTTTGTGCCCTAAGTTGTTGTGTGTGTTTGCCTATAAGAGCTCTGGTAGCAACATTTTGCATGTGTACAGAAATACATAACCTTCAATAGATGCTATAATTCTATGGTCTTCACTAGAATCTGCATTGTTAAATTTTTGAAGGCAAAGATTTGCAGATATTTTTAAATACAAGGAACTCTGGTTCAAAATTTTAGTTGGAGAGGAGGTAGAACTTTAAATTTGTGGGAAAATCTCTGCTGGTCCTTTTTTTTCACTGTTCTAAGTCAAAACAAAAAGGAAAAAATTATAAGTACCCCAAGAAGAGCATTTACAGTAATTACTTCTATATCACACATTATAGCTCTTAATTTCCTCACACTTGTATGAGGTATTTCTCAACTGAGACTATGCATTTTACAGAGAAGCCTGGTGATTTTTCACTGATCTAGTGTCATTTTTGTGCTGAGAATGAGCTGCAAGATAACTCTACATTTTCACTCTTCAATATAAATATTTCATGGAGCTCTCAGCAGATGCTAAAGTTAGTGCCTGTACAAACATCTCAGACGAAATCCTGGCCTCCAAGTTGTCAGTGACAAAACTCTTATTGACTTCAGTAAAGCCAAAACTTCATCTTTGGTCTTTAAATTGAACTTAAATTTGTAGCGACCACTGGCAAGAGGAAACCCACTTCAAAGGAACGCTCTGACAGTTGGACATTAATCTCCCACTGATCTAAACTGTAGTAATCTCTTTTTGTTTCCCAAGCTAACTTAGAAATCACATTGAGAGAAGTTCATCAAAATAGTTCTTTTGTTCTACTGTTTTCCAGCAAAGCCAATGAAGTAACTTCCCTCAAGGAATTTTCTGTACCACATAGGCCAACCTCAATAACAAAGAGCAAGACTAGTAGGAAAAAAATAACAATAAAACGTTCACGCATAGAGATTAAGAAATACATTAGCATCCTTCAGAGACCCAGGGCACTGGTGAGTCTTTGATCTCTTCTTAGCTCTGCCATACTGTGTTGCATTTGTGGCTTTTGGACTCACAACACAAATCATACTCTCTTTAGGGCTTGTGGCCTGTGGAGACCACGTGGAACGGAAATATCTGGACAATCCTGGCCCAAACATCTATTCTTCTGAAGCTATGAGGGGCTTATCTTCATTACCAAATAATCTATTTCAGACCTGTGTTTCTTCATACCATCATTCTGCACATTGTTTCTTGGTAAGAGAAAAAACTGAACTGAATCCAATTGCAAATTCCAAAGCCGGAGTTCAAGTGATGGACTCTGTTTGCTACTATAGCACACAGCTCTTACTTTGTCTTATAAAGTTCCCCGGAGGGAATCCTCCAAAACTGCATTTCTTCACAAGGAGAATCAAAATGTGCTAGATGATTCAGCCTGGTGAATGTTTGTGGTCGCCAGAACTCTACAAATGCCCTGTCCAAAAATGGAGCTCCAAGGAGCTCTGCAGGGGGGAGCTGTACACAGGAATTACCGGAGAAGCATGGTCAACATGTTTTCTGCATACTTAAAGCCTCAAGGAATAAAGTTGTTTAGGAACAAATCCTCAAGAATCTGCTCGGTTATTGGTGAGGAGAGGCCATTTTGGTAGTTTCAAATGGCATTACACATTTGTGGAGTGGAAATTACAGTTCAGTGTGTGGGCATACTTGATTGGACAATCTCTCAGTTGATGGGTTCTTCTGTTCAATTACTATTAAAATTCATCAAATGGAACAGAGCGGTTTTAATGCCTGTAATTGTTGTACAAAATGCTCTGTAATTGGTCTTACAAATGAAGCTGAAGAGCAAGATCAAACTCCACTGAAAATGAATCTGTCTTACCACTGAAAAGTTCAAGAGTCACTTTTAAAATCCATTTCGCAGGAAAGTGTTTAGCCAGTTTCAATTCCATTCATTTTGTGTGGCAGTTTTTATTTGCTTATTTTGGCCTCTGATATGTAAATGAAATCACCAGCTCCTGAACTTGGCTCCATGTTCTCCCCTGCCTCGTAAATCCAAAGCAAGGGCAGTGTTGCAGGCAATCAACAGCAGACCAACTTCAAAGGCATCTCAGGTGCATTTGGGGTGATTTGGGAAGTCTGGCACCGGGATGAAGTGCAGAGACTGCAAGTTAGTGCCATGCTGCCTCTGATGGAGGAGCCAGATCCTGAAGTTTTGCCCCTTTTGGCAGCTTTTGCCAATCTCTGCCTCATGCTTTTTGTGGGTGGCAGAGAGTTCTTTTTATCTGTGTCAGATGAAATTAGAGGCAATTTGAAAGCAGGGAACAACCAGACAGTTAGAATTTAAGATACTTTTGCTACCAAAAGTGCTGTCACCTGGAACTCTACTGTTAGTGAAGAAAGTGGGAAAACAACCAGGATACTTCATCAATTTTCAGAGCATCAGTCTAATCAGAGGTTCCACAGAGACTTCAGTGAACTCTTGAATCAAAAGTATCCTAAATTTCCACTTAAGCATTTTCCTGTACATCAAATGCTTCCTTCAAATAAGGAAAACATGGACATAAGTCTACTAGACTGCCATTCAGTTCCTTGGTATCCCCAGCCAATGGCCTAATCATCTCAGGAACCAGTATTTACTTCCTCATTTCTTTCTCTCACCTTTTATAGACTCCATATAATAATGTCTGTTCAGCAAGTTTCTGCAACTCCCTTCCCTCTGCCTCTGTCTCTGCCCCTGCCCCTCACCCCAGCTTAAAACTTCCTGGTTGTCACCATGGATGGAAAACACAGCTTATTGTTCATACTGCTTCTGTCAGGTCTTTTCTGCTTTGTCTACTTTGAAAGAACTAAAAAGAGGGCTCAGAGGGGATCATTCTCTTTGTACAGTGAGTCGAGAGCTTTCCATGGCACCTCCTCTCATGAAATGAAGTGATGGCTGTGGAAGAAGAGCAAAACAGATCTTAAACTGAGAAGAGCTATGTTGCCACCCCCAAAGCAGTTTAAAATCCCTCTCCATGTTCCTGATTTGTTACCAGAGCATGCTATTCATGCATATGCAGGCTGACTGTCAACATTAGTCTGCACGTGTGACAGCAGTTCTGTGCAGGAACTGCTGAAAAGAAAAGAGAAACTGTGCAAAAGCACCACAGTTACGTGTATCCCCAGGCGTGCCAACAAGCAGGTAGCTGCAGGAAAGTGACTGGTTCTAATTAAACTCCAAACGTAAATAAAAAGACCAGAATTTCAAATGCACCTAACAAAATTAAGAAAAGGTCACAGACATGGCAGTATTTTTTAAAACCTACCAGCTCTGTTTATGAAAACAGATTACTTGTGATTGTGATTGCTTCGTGCACATTCAGCACTAATTGGCTCACAGTTTTGTTGTGTGTTTATGGACTTTGTAAAGTGCCTGTGAAGCACCAGGAAAGGCCCTACACCTGCCCACAGAGCCACAGGTTGCCAAGTCTGTTCCATCACAAACTTCTGCAGCAGATGAGCAATGTGAGAGGTGGCAGAGAGCACGAGGTTTGTTGGGCCCAGAGCAGGGGAGGCCTCGTGGAGGCCTTATGGAGGCCTGCAGCTCCATCATGGCGCCCTGCAGCTCCTCACAGGGAGCAGAGGGGCAGCTCTGAGCTCTGCAGGAGGGTCTGAGGGAACAGCACAGAGCTGTATCCAGAAGGCTCAGGGGATTAGGGAAAGGTTCTGCCCCAGAGGGCGGTTGGCTTGGAACAGGCTACCCAGCAGGTGTGTCAGCAGGTGTGATGAGAAGCACCTGTGTGCCATTAGGGTCACATAATGGCTGCTCTTTCAGCCTTTCTGTGTGGGGATTTTTGTTTGCTTTCTGGCCGATGGGTTGTTCTGTGCTCAGGAGGTATTCATAATCCTTTTTGGGTTGTTTCTTTTCTCCAGAAATCAAAAGAATTTTCTTCAGTTTCAGCTGAAAGCAATTCCATATTTTGGTGGGAAAGGCCACTTGTCTGTGGTAAAATTGCCTTGCTATGAAAGATGTGATTTAACAAAAGTTTAAGTATGCGTTGAAGCAGCCATTCTGATTGCAATGTTTAGGCTGTATCAATAATTTCTTCTAGTTTGTGAGAATTACACCTCTTTGTAGACGCAAGTAGTTTTAAATTCTTTTTACTCATTCATTAAAAATAAACCTGAATTCCCTCACCAATTAATAGTTACTAAGAAAGAAATGCATATATCAGTGTTGACAGTCGCCTGTGAATCAGCACCCAGAGAGCTGTTTGGAGCAGGCAGCATTGCTCCTGTTTGCTGGTCCGCCTGTAGCTAAGCAGCAAGCTGAGAGTTGTTTTAGCTGAGCTCCGAAGGATATTGCAGCTTGCCTCATGCAGGCTGGTAGGTGGAAGGCTGGTATTACAAATGTGAAGATGAATAGATATTTTTGGATCGAAATGCGGCTTCAAAGTCAAACAAAAATTACAGACCTGTTTGAGTCTGTTGTAATGACAGTGACAACAGAAAGAAGGAAGATAAAGGTCTTGAGCAGGGAGTTTTGGGGAAGCAGGAGATTGCTAGAAACAGTTTCTGAGATCGATTGATTTGAATAATACTCTTGGGCACAGAGAACATAGAGAGGTAATGCCTGAAAAGAATAAATCAAATATCTCATGATATTTTATGCATTCGTTCCTCTCTAGACTCTGCTTTTAGTTTTCAAAAATATGAACAATTCCAGGCAAGCAGAGAATGGCCTGTATATTTCCCACTCAGTGATGAATAGTTGCATGTTAGCCTGTTCATTTAATGACAGCTATATATAGTTCCCATAATAAATCAGACTCCAGGACACAAATGCCTTCTGTTTACCTTTGAAACACTTTTTTTTTTTTCTTTCCCTGAGAATTGTGATTGTTGCAAAAGTCTGATATATTCACCCACACACAGCAGCACTCTAACAGCTTGTTACCTGCGGGTTTCAATCCTGCAAGGTCCTTAGTCCTCCCAGTGCCGCACAATGCCCCAAGACACCAGTGTCTTGCAGGACCTAAGCCTGCACAGTCTGCAGAAAATGGACTCAGCCCACTGCGAGCGCTTAAGGGGAAAGTTTAGTCTGCACTTTGCATGAAGAGTCTTGTTTTGATCTGACTCTCAGTCAATTAGTTTGATCATTATGTTATAAACACTTGTCATCTTTTGTAACGTGTGCCTTTGAAAAGCAATGCTTGAACTTCTCAGCCCCCAAAATAGCATACTTTTAACCTGAAGTTACACTATGACTTCTCTATACAACAATTAACTGATATATTTCTAGACATACATATACTGAAATTCTCTTTGATTTTAAAAATTAGCAATATTGAAAGATGCACACATTAAGTCACTCTATACCATCTTAAGTTACAACTGTGACTTCTAGATAGCGATGTAACACTAATCATCATCTAATAAGAACATCTGAGTCATACCTGCAGGATGAGAAGCACATGAGATGCATTCTTGCACTGCTCCAGCTCCAAAACATTATTCTCAAGAGAAAAGAGGGCAATTTCTATCTGTTTTTATTTATTTTGGGAAAACTTTCCATGCAAATAAATGTAGTACAAAGTACTGAGAACTGCCGAAAGACATACAGATTATGTATATTTTTATAGCCACAAAGTCACTCAAATGACTTAGCTTTCATTTCATTGTTTGGCATACATCACTTATTGTGCATATGTTTTCAGATGGAAATGCTGAATTAGACTATGGCAAAATGGATAATGCAGCCCTAATGCTAGCATGAGCTAATAAGAAACCAGCAATGAATCTACTGCTGCAGATTGAAGTACATGCATTTCATATTATTACTCAAGGCTTGTCTCTCCAATTAGATGATTGCATAACCTTAATATTATAAATCTTGCATGATGTGAATTGTTCAGCTGTAACCATAATCAGTTTTTACTAAGGTGGCATTTCTGTCATCTTGTTAAACACAAACATTATATATGTGCTAGTCATAATTTTATAACAGTTGCTTTTAGCAAGAGACGATTTTGTCAATCAAGAACCACAGTTTAGCACAGAGATGCAATGAAAGTGCTCAAGTTGCTCGTAATGTCAGTGTTTGCTTCAGAAAATATCGCTTTGTAGGTTCTTTCATTTTCTGAGTGCAAATTTCTCTTCAAAAGCAATGGAAAAACTTGCAAGCTCTTAGACAGAACTCTCCGAAAACTGCTTTGCAGATCTTCTGAGACCCAGGTTTATTTAATCAAGTGGAAGCTGCATGCTCTGCAGAAGCTGTGGCACCCTGTGGACCTTCTCCAGTGCTGCGACTCAGCTCGGAGAGCCCCAGGTATTTCAACCCCATTTTCCACACAGGAAACACGGTCGATCTCCTCGTCTGTAAATTACCACTGGCAGGGCTTTATGGAGATGCCACTGCCACCAGCATTTAAGGGTTTAAGACCCCCTCTATAAACCTCAGCAAGGTTCTCCACTCCTATCAATTCACCAGGGATTTGTGCAGTTAAATCTCACAGCGGGTGATAAATTTCCCAGCACATCATGGGATGAAGGGGACCCGACTGGCACTGATACACTGATCTTGGTGGGTTGAGTCCAACTTATCTCTTTGACAAATTTATTGCCTTCATTATGTGCTCTGGAGAGAAAAAGCCAAATCCTTGCCTTGTAATGGCCACTTTCCTACTTTTTAACTGTACATCTTGCATTGAGATAGGCCTTAACAAAGAAGAACAGGCTGAAGCGATAAAAACAATTCAGGCAGTTCCATGTGCTGTAATGTGCAGAAAGCCGAAAGACTGCATAACCAGGGTCATGGGATTACAAAAAAAGAGTTACAAGCTCTCCTCAGCTCCCTGGCTTTACAATAAATCTAATCAAGGGAGATTTCTCATTGGTCCTAATGGCAAAGAAAGCAGTGCTATATTCAATAATTTCATACTCAAATCACATCTTAGGTCTAAGCTAGCAGAAAATCTAAGGCTAAATAACTTTTTATCAGATGATCTGTTGACATGATTTTCTTATCAGTGCAGTGGCCTGTTTGGAACAAAAGAGCTGTTTCTGTTTCGAGCATGTTTAGCATCACTGGCACATTTGTCAGTGTAGAAATCAGTGTCTTCAGAGACAACTACCAGACGTGAGGCAAAGGTAAGTGGGGAACACCAGAACTACGAGATTTGACTGCACAGTGCCCCTGCACATCAGAATTGAGATGAGATAAAGTTACCCAGGGACTCCGTGATTGCTCGCAGCCCAAACAAGGCTGTGCCAATGAAAGTTCATATATTTACCAGCCATTTCAAAGCCACTCGTGCAAATCAGAGGTTTTTCTGGCAGCTGCTTGCTCTCAGCCTGTAGCTCCTGCTACACTAGGAACTGCAGAGCCTTGTTAGGCAGTTATCACCTGAATGGTCCAGAGAGGGACCTGCAGCAGCCTCCTGCTCCCAAAACCTCTAAACACTGTGCAAGTCCAGGCTCACACCTTAAATTCCATACCCAGCTCTTACTGGAGATGTATTTCACAAGCCCATCAGGGGGAGGAAGGGTTGGCTTGTGTGGCTACTTGTCCCGCAATAAACCCCAGCCAGAAGTTTGTCTGCAAAGTTTGCTGTGCTGAAACCCTGACTGACACTGGGGTGGATTTCTAATGTGGTTGAGAGAAAAAGATAGTTTTTAATATCAGTTAAAAAAAAAAAAAAGTATGGCTCCTATAAACTGTTAAAACTTCACTTTATTGATCATAAATCTGTGTTTTGCTCAATGCAAAAGTTTTTCATCTTACACAGAAAAATGCTGAAACAGCTGCAAATGCCAAGAACACAAAGTTTTCTCTCTTGGACAATTTATAGGGAAGTTATTGGATTTTTTGTTGTTGTTTAAAAGCATTCCTACTACACTGTGCTTGCCTACTGGGTTTGGAGAAATTGCCTTTCATTGCCAAGCTTTGTCTCTGACCTTCTCTGATAGGAAGAGACCTGAAAAATAAAGCTAGCCTCTTTTACATACTGCTGGAGTCGAAAGGGTTGAGTAGGATAAGAAATACAAGCAATGGGAATGAGGGTTCAGCAAGATCAGTGAAGGACGTACGCTTTTGCAAACGTGCTGCTGACGTAGTGCACAGGTAGGAAAACTGCTGTACAGCACAGAGCTCACTGCAGACAGACACCTTGTGCCCGTGGTCCCATGGTCCACCCTTAAAACCACCCCAAAACACGATGGATGCTATCAGAGGAGGACCATCAGGAGACTGTTCTGGGAGTGAATGTGGCCCTGGGGTACATCCCTCTGCTCAGTAGCTCTGGGCACAGACCAATCTGTGTCCCAGTCTTTCCTTCTACAAGTGGGGTAAAGCACCTTGGGACTGAGAGATTAACAGCCCTGTCTTGATACTAATGATCTGCAAAGGTGCAGAAGGTGCAGAGCAGGGCAAAGAAATCTTGACTTACGAATAGTAAAACACAAAACTGGAAGGAAAAAATAGAGCATTCTAGACCAACCAAGGGTGGAATTGAGACAGGGGAGCTTCACCCTCTGAAGCATGTATTTAACATGGGTAATCTTTACAGAATTGTAGAATATCCAGAGTTGGAAGGAACCCACAAGGATCACCAAGCCCAACACTCAGCTCCACATAGGACCACCCAAACCCATACCCTGTGTCTAAGAGTGGTGTCCTAATACTCCCTGAGCTTGGGCAGCATGGGGCTGTGCCCACCACCCTGGGCAGCCTGTGCCATGCCCACCACAGGGCAGAACCTTTTCCCAATTTCCAACCTGACCATCTTCTGATGCAGCTCTGTGCCATTCCCTCGTGTCCTGTGTCAGCAGATTGAATACACTTAGTCTCCTAGGGTATTTTTTTTTTTTCCTTGAAAGCCCATTGAGGGGGAGGAGTAATAGGATAAATGTTTCTGTTTTTCTTTTTTTCTTTTGCATCCAATTATTGCAAATCATATTAATTATGCTTTTTTTTCAGTTGTAGCCTGGAAGCCCCCTTTTTTCTGCTTGTTCTCCATCGTGTTGTACATCAGTTCTCTGTGCTTCCCTACAGTGGTCAGCACCTCCGTCGAGATAATGGACTGGATCATCACCTGGACAGCATTTCTCTTCAGTCATAAATCATGATGGGAATACTATAAACAAAAGCCATGAAATATGAACCTGCATAAATAAAGGAAGGGAAGGACTGAATTGCCTGGGGAAATCTGTGCAAAGAAAGGGGGGGGGGGGGGAGACTTGCACTGTCAGAGGAACCTCAACAAATGCATATCCTGATTTTAAAGTTTAACTGTTACTATTATTATTAAGATTGGCCTGCTCATGTGTCTCACAGGAAGAGGCTTTGTTCTTCTTTCTGCTAATTTCATGTGCTTTCTGTTCCTCTTGGGCTTTATTTTTATTTCTGTGCTTTTCCCACTTCTAGTATTTCTGTCTACAAATACCTTTGTTATTTCATCATCCTTCCAGCACACACGGCCACCGGCTCTTGGTCAGTTTCTTCTTCCTTTGCCTCTGTTCTGCTAAATTCATGTACTTCTCAGTACCAAGCTGAGACCTCCAGACAGCTCCTACAGCAAAAGACGTGGGTCACACAAGTCTTGAGCTTTAACTCTCATTCTTGTTCAAAAGCTGGGATAAAACACATCAGCATGCTTCATTAAACCCAAAATGTCAAATCATCCTTCACAACCACCAAGCCATCACGACTACGAGCAGCTCTATGGTTTTGGAGAATTTTGTGATAAAGGACGCAGCATTTAGCAGATGGTGCTATTAGGAGGAAAAATGAAACAAGGAGGAGGGGAGAAGAATGTTAAAAATTGTGAAAAAATGAATAGCCTTGAAGTCCTAGATGATGTAGGGATTCCTTGATGCTAAAATTGTTGTTAATCTTGTAGATGAAATGTTACTCTTTATTGAAACAGAGGCGAAGGGGAAGAGAATGCATCACTGCTTTACACTGAACAAACTGAACTGAAGCAAAACTGCATGTCCAGTCCACTGAGGAGACAGCTCTGTTTTCCTGAGCATCACTGCAGACATACCAGGAAGTCTAGAATACTTTGGGATGTAAAATTTTGAGCAGTTATTTTATATATGTCATATCCAGTGCTTGACCTTGCTGTCCTGAGGCCACTTCTGTATGATGACTAAACTGCTGAGCACTTATTTAGCTTAATACTGGCTGCCACTGCTAATTCCCTAGCCTGTGGGATCCAATACTTTGTGTTTCATAGAGCTGAAAGACCCTATTTTAGAAAACAGTCGTATCAAAAACTGATGCCAGTACATCACCACTCTTTCAGAGAAGGACTTGACGAACTCTCGCCTTTAGTGTTTTATTGAATGTTCAGCTCAGTTTCCTTCTTATGAGCAAGGATTTTTGCATGGGTGTAGTTTTACTTTCTAAAATAACAAACTTCTGTCTGTTTGGTGATGTGTGTATATCAGAAGACGGGGTAAAATAAACAGACCGCAGGGCTTTGATTTGCAGCACGGTTAAGCAGTGCAGGTAGAGCTGTGTTTCTTTTGGATCAGCTGCTTTGCTTCGCCTTTGCAGTGCACTTCATAAATGCTGCAGACGGGTTTTTCAGAGCTTATAAACTTAGCAGAAATAAAAAGAACTAAGGGGCCTGACAACTGAGAGAACTTTATAAGTGCCACTGAAAGCCAGTGGGTCCTCAGCTCCTGGGAAGTATATCAGAGCCCTCGCAGGGTTTATAAATTCTGCTTATTTACTGGCAGGTTTCCATCCTGGTCATAAAAGCCATAGGTCAAAAAGCTCTGTTAGATGGGGAACACGAAACCCAGATTTCATTTAACTCCAGCTTCTTGCACAAGGCTCTGTAGCTCACCAGTGCAACTGTGGTGTACAGGCCTAAATGTCACTGGGAACCCATCTCAGGACAAGTGTCCGTAGCTCCTGGCTCTGTGTAGAGCAGATCCCTGAAGAAGTGAGCTCCTGTTCTGGCTCTATTTACATCAATCTTTGCTCTTTACAACAGGGGAAACCCTGAAGGCTTGCTCAGGTGGGGCTTTGTCCCTGTTCATCTTAACCCACTGCCTGGGCTGCTCCCAGCCCCTGGGCTGTGAATCGATCTGCTGTTTCCTTCACCTTCATGCACCCATCTCCATCTCATGAATAGACCAATTTGTGCACAGCAAGCAGCTCCTCCCCTGTTCTGCATCCCTCAGTATTGCTGTGAGCAGGAGGAGGAGGAATCACCAGATCACACTGGGTTCCTTCTGAGTCCTGGCTCAGCTCCACCCCAGCTGACAAGCCCCTTTAATGGATAGGCAGCGGCCTTCAGTGGAGAGGCTAAATTTAAAACTTTCCTCTGCTTCTCTTGTCAAAGTTAAAAGCTTTTCATGCCTGTGTTAATGTTTCCTTTTTTTCTTTTTTTTTTCCTCCTGTCTGCTGGCACCAATGACAAATACTACATCTTGCATTGAGTAACAGTATATTGAATGGCTGGCAGAGGCAGAATACGGCACCTATAATTTATCTCCGGGAGTTTGGGTTGGATGACACTGCTGGGAACAAACTGGAGCTCTGAGCTGTCACCTGATTACTAATTCTAGGATTTCTCCTCCGAGAGTGAGAAGGAGTGAGCTAGGATGAAGGGTACAAAAAGCAAATCAATAAACAGGTTAGTGTTTGCATCATTATTAACACTCGGGCTGTCAACACACCCATTGAAACTATCGCTCAGGGCAGCTTCAGATTTAATGGTCAGTGTAACAGATTTACTGTAAATGTTAGCTAAGGCACAGCAAGGAGTGTGGGGGGGTTTCACTGACAAATAACAGAGATTTCAGTGGGATGCATGAAGCTGTTTATGTGTGTGCATAAATAACGCGGTGATCGGCGCTCGGAGGCGGGTGGCTTTCTGCAGTATTTCTTCCTGCAGGGCTGTGGCTCGTCCCTGCCCGCTGCCTCCCCTCCGGCAGCCCAACACAGCCACACATCAATTGAGTCACGGGGAGCTTTGATCCCAGGAACCCATCACAGACCCCGTAATAGCCTGGAGGAGGGAGGGGAGGGAAGGATGATGCTGCACGCTGAGTCAGCTCATGGCGTTGGGTTTTGTTGGCTTTTGCTCCTGTTGTCTTCTCTTCTCCACAGACAAAGTCATCTTTGCAGAGGTTCCTTAGGAGAGCTTGTGGCATTCCCTCTTCCCTGACAATGGGTCATACCTCCACGGGTAATGGACAGTGGGTCTTCATGCTTTCCACAAGTAACAAACAACCAAGCAACTCCTCTATAACTGAACATGTGATCAAGTGTTTCTGCTTAAATTACCAATGAAATGCTAAATCTGTGACAGAGTAAATTGGCTGAAGATGAATCCTCCTGACTCCTGTCCGTGCTGCTGCTTTTCCAAATGAAAACCCTCATAAAGAAACTAAGCTGGTTGAAAGGAGAAGCACCTAAGTTCACATGGTGGAGGGTTTCCCGGATTGCTCTGTTATCTGGTTAGACTCTTCTTGAGGAATACTCTGCTGCTTCTTTTTTTTTGTTTGTTTTTAAAAGGTTCCCACAGGCACATGTCTGATGGTGCTCCAGTCTCCATAATAACTGTTTCTGCTCAGTGTTGCTGCCAGGAGAAGGGACCCAGAGGCTGAGGGCAGCACACATATGCTCAGAATTGAGGGCTGCTCACCACCCTGTAGGTGTGAGGCTGTTGGCAAAACTGCTGCTCACTGCTTTCATCTTTCCAAACTGCATCTTCATCACCTGTCCTCCATGCAGACATCTGGCGTAGGCTAAGTCTCCTGGCCTCCAGAATGAAAAGGTCCATGCTGGGATCACCTAAACCAATTGGACTCTGCCACCAGAGAATCACAAAATCGTAGAATCATTAAGGTTGGAAAAGACTGCTGAGATCATCAAGTCCAATTGTCAGCTCATCACCACAATGCCCGCTGAGCCATATCCTTAGAATGGACTCAAACAATGTCAGATGCTTGAAAGTTTCTAGATATATCCTAAAAATAACCCAGCAAAGATCTTTCAGATGCTTCTTGTAGGAAACTTCCATTCAGAGCAGCTAAAGAGAGAGAGACAGCAGATACTTGCAGTCGCATTTGAGGCTGTTTGAGAGCTGTGTGTATGCAGGACATGGAGCAGGGCTCAAGGAAGGGGTGAGGTTGGTCACCTAGGAGATATCTTTGGAGCATGAGTAGCACAGCTGCCTTTCTTTGGTCTGTCTCAGACTTACCTAGTTGCCCTCAGCATCTCAAGATGTTTTTTCAGCTTATCTTCCTACTGCTTCCTTTAATCTGCATCCTATTGACTAGGGCAAGAACAAGCATTAATTGGAGCAAGCAGCATCTGACAATTTTTGTTCAAACTGTAGAAGACTCTTCCCTGATGGGAGATGTTCAGCAACCAAAGAGAAGACAAAAAACAACAAAACCTGCACATGGGCTGCTGTGCTGCAGATAATCCAGTGAAGAGCAGCCCTGGAGCTGCGGGTGTATTTGGACAAGGTGACCTCACACCGAGCACATTAGTTGTATTATCGGCCTATAAACTCTCTCGCTGCTTTACGTACCCGTATGGCCCACATACTGAAGGAGAAGATTAGCTTGATTATCAATGGGGGAATGAGCCAAACAATTACTTTCATTATTGAATATCCAATTAATTATTCAAGAGGCCAATCAATTATTCATATCTCATTTAAACTGGGCAGGGGGAGAAGCATTGCCACTTGGCAGAGATGTTCACAGCCTCTTCAGATACAGCAACAATTCTGCTGCAGTGGGGTGGAATGGTGGTGGGAGCAAAAGCCAGGCCCCCAGATGATTTTCCCAACGGACGTCCTTCATTATTGCCTTGCAGCACGGTCCACAGCCCCTTCCAGCTCAGCACTGATGAGCAGTAATAGAATCATTAAGGTTGGAAAAGACCTCTAAGATCACTAGGTCGCACCCCATCCCAATGCCACAGACCACATCCCTCAGTGCCACATCCCCACAGCTCCTGAACACCTCCAGGGATGGTGACGCCACCACCTCCCTGGGCAGCTGTGCCACTGCGTCACCACACATTCAGAGTTTTTCCTGAAGCCCAAGGGAGCAAAGCCCGTGCTGTGGGAGCACTGATGCATTGAGGACATGGAGGTATTTGCTTTTATTTCAAAGAAGGAAGAATGCTCCAATTGATAAAGCAAGGGGGAACCTTCTGAAGAAATCAGACTCCACACTTTTTCATTATCTTACAGCATGATGCATAATTTTTGTCAGCAAATTATTGGTGTCTTGCTTGCTTCATTTAAATAATTAACAATAACCCTCTGCTTGCATTTGTTTTGCTTTATTATGTATATTGTGCCTGTGCACGGTGCAGGATGCAGGACTACACCCAGAGTGCAAATGGCATAGAAAAACCAAGGTCTGGGAGCTCTGCCCTTCCATCAAACCGCCCGCAAAGGCAGCCACAGCTGGCTGCAACTGCTCCAAAGGCTGGGAATCATCAGGAATCACACCATGTGTGTGTGCAAGACAAATGTGTCCCTGGGACATTTCATGCCTGGGAATGCTCCATCTCCCTGCTCCCTCACACAGTCACCCGTCCTCTCTGCAGCCAAGGCCCAGCCCTCAGCTAATCTCAATTTTATTTTATTTTTATTTGTTACACAAGCAGATGTGAGTGATACCATATTGGAAACAAATTGTCAATTACCAAACAATCAAGCCCTCCATTTGTTTGTTAGATTGGCTCTCAAATAGTCCGATTAATTATAACAGCACTAATTATTAAGATACACTGGTAGTCATCTCCTATTTCAGAGAGAAGGAGAAAGTCCTTCCTTCTGCATTTGCTGTCACACTGTAGCAGCCTCATCCAATAGGGCGATTTATCTCTGTCAAGCCAGTAAAATGATAATGCCAATTAAATCACACAAGTAATTGCTGCGTGGGTCCCGGTGGATTTCCCCCAGCAGCCCGGTGAATACGAATGCTGCTGTGCAAGGAGCCCCATGCCCACCCCACCATCACACTGGGCACCCGAGGGCAAAGCTGTCCCCTGCAGCGCATGTCACAGCCAGCAGTGGGGCAAGTCACTTGATCTCAGCTAGGGTTGCCCTTGAGGACCCATGGCTCTCGGTCTGCTCAGACCTGAGCTGTGTGTCCTTAGCCCCTTCAACCAGAAACTCAGCTGAGCTTCCAGCCAGGGTCAAGTGAACGGATAAACTGTAAAAAATACGTATGTGCAACACATACACACATGCAACCTACTCCAGAGAAGCCTGGTTAATCACACCCACGGCTGAGAAAGGATGTGTATCCCTACCTCCCACCCTGTGCCTTCTGCTAGCTGTAAGGAATCGACATCTCTGCATCTGGGCAAACCTCACCTGAAAAGAACGGTGTGATCTAACCCAATCTTGCTTCTCATTCAATTAAACCCTGTGAAAGCAGGCACGTAACCTTGTTAATAGCACATTTATTAGAGGGAAGGGGGACAGAAAATTAAGATATACTTCATGTTGTTGCTAATTAGAAAAATAGAGACTTTGCATCTGTGCAAGGCAGAGCAACATGTGGCATTAACAGATGTGAACTCATTACACAGCTGCATGGAAGGAAATTGTGCCACCACAGTGACAAAACCTCAAAATCAGATTTCTCCCCAGTTCTCAGCTTCTTTTCATCTCCAGAAGTTTGTTCTGTTTTATTCTGCTGTTGCTTCTCTCTCCCCGCCCCCACCTTCTCCCTGCTCCATGTTAGAAAGCAGGGGCAGTACTTGGAAAGATTTGCTGCCCACCTCCTGGGAAGCTCCGAGCAGAACTGCGGCGAGTTGAGCACGGCACTGGTTCCTGGTAAAGTGCAAGCAGGAAGTGCTGCATGGCCAGAATAGAGTTTCTCCTGCCTGCCTCCAGTGCAGGGATCCCTGCAGGGGGAGAGCAAGGAGATCACAGGCTGCCCCCTCCCTGGGGTTTTCCACTCTGCAAAGTGAAGAAAAGTGGGAGTAATACCTTAAACGAGGTATCACAGATAGAGTGCTTCAGATCCTCCCCCTGAGAGCTGCCTAACACCACAAGTCCACTTGTCATTGACAGCCAAGAGCAGCCAAACAGCAGGGCAATATGTTGCTTTTGTATGGTTTCCTCCATGCATTCTGCTCAGCTTTTTGTCTCTGGTACCGAAGCCAGTCCCCAGGGGCTGTTAGGAGCCTATGGAAAGAAAGCAGAGGTCAGCCTTGGGATTCTTCTGCTACAGGCTTACCCCGGAGGGTTCATTTGCTCTCTGGCACAGTTGAGAGCAGCCGAGCAAAGCAGCTGCGTGAAAATGCAACAACTTTGCAAGGTACCATTTCTGTCTTACTCAGCCGGGTTGTCTGACATAGCTCTTCCCTTCATTTGCACAGGCAAAGAGGCAGGCAGCGTGGATTTTACCCTAGCTGCTCTGAGCAGCCGCTGTAGCAGTGTTCCTCACTCGTTCCTCATTTTCTTGGGGCCCTTTATCCTTCCTTTGTCCCATGCAAACACACTGCGTGCAGCACACAAACCCGTCACCCCACACGCTGTGGAGGCCTTCAGTCCCTTTGTGCGGGCTGTTTCATTTCATAGACTCAAGGGTCACTTTTATTGTGGTCTCTGCTAAATGAAATCACAAAAGCAATTTAAAATCGCTTAAGCAAATCATGAAAGATGCAATATGAGGAAAGGGCTGTGAATAATGGTTAGCCTAAAGCATTGCAACAAAGGGAGTGACTGTGCTCCTGTCAGGTCCTTTCTCTTGGTCTGTATCCTTCATGCTGAATTCCTCATCTCCTGCCTCAGATTTTGGGCAGGAACTCATCACAAGGGAAAGACACTCTTATCAGATTTCTAACATTGCCTGCTATTCTTCATGGGAAATGATCTCCAGGATGTAAAGAGAGCTGCACCTGAGTACAGCATTTCAGATATGCAGTAGCCAGAAAAATAAGAAGAAAAACACAAGATTCCAATTTTATCTTACAGTGATTTTTCTGGGAGAAAAGCAACGCCATCATACTCTGTGCACTTCATCTTTATCTGACCATCTGACATTGCACAGTACCTGCCAAGCTTTGTCCTGGAGCTCAATGGTCCAACATAGAATGAAGGCTGAGAGATCAATTTTCTGCTTCCCATCTCTATTCCATCGCATTATCAGGGATATGCATCACAGGATATTTCTGTTGTCACTTGCATGGCACTGCTCTCCATGTTGCTGTAACCTCCAAGCTGAGCGACCATGTTAGCTCAGCTTTTCCAAGGTGCTCAGTGCAGCCCAGAGAAGAAGACCTTTCTATCTCTTCCCTCAAGAAATGATTCAGTAAATGCTTTCAGCATCCATGCCAAAATAAACACTCTCCTTATAAGCATATGCTTGATAATAACATTTCTCACTTCTTCAATTAGCTCAGATAATCTCGCTAAAAGCTATTAATAAACCACCTTTAGCAGAGGGCACATGTGCACCTGTGCTTGCAGGAAGACAAGCCATCTCTGGTAGAGTGAGAGCGTCAATGAGAAATGAACTGCCTGAAATTAACTTTAAGCATAAGTGATTAAACCATTGTGCAGTGATTGTGTACGATACTCCCTTCCTTTAGCAATTAGGGATGTATTGATCAGATACCGTAAGGAAAGGGACTGGCAGAGTCATATTCATTCAGGCTGCCATAATTAAGAGTGATCATCTATTGTTGTGGAGCACAGGCAGCCCAGCCCCGCAGCCGCATGGACACGTGGATGGAGCATCTGCTCAAAGGCAGAGCAGGAAGCTGGCTGAAGTTGCTCTGTAGCATCAGGATGAAATCCACGTCTTCCCCCATCAAGAAAAAAGCACCTCCTAGAAGAGATCACCCTGCTTTATAATGAATAGTGGTTGATAGTGCTTTTTCTTTTTCCCCCAGTATATATTCAAGCCCATCTCCTGCACGAAGATGCCACTTGAATCTGGCTACTTGAGCCTGTCTTTCTTAGATAACTTGTTTCTTGCAGCTTCTAAGCAGCTATGTGACTCTGCTCTACCCTGGTGCATGGCTCCAGCCTGTGACAACTGGCATGGAGTAGCAGCTGTCAGACTGTATAGAATCATAGAGATGCAGAATTACTAAGGTTGGAAAAGACCTCTAAGATCAGCTAGTCCAACCCCAACCCACCATGCCCACTGACCACATCCCTCAATGCCACATCTCTGCAGTTCTTGAGCACCTCCAGGGACAATGACTCCCCCACCTCTCTGGGCAGCTGTGCCACTGCATCACAACTCTTTCAGAGAATAAATTTTCGCTAACATCCAACCTGAACCTCCCTTGGCAGAACTTCAGGCCATTCCCTCTCCTATCACTGTTACCTGGGAGAAGAGGCCAATCCCCACCTCACATAACCTATTTTCACGTCATTGTAGAGAGCAATAAGGTCTCCCCTGAGCCTTCACATCTCCAGACTGAACCATCCCAGTTCCCTCAGCTGTTCCCCATAAGAATCCATTGTGCTCCAGTCCCTTCACAGCTCCATTGTCCTTCTCTGGGTTGAGTGTCTCAATGTCCTTGTAGCGAAAGGCCCAGTATGTTCATTATTCCTATGACAGCAGTCCTTCAGCATTTAAACTCTTGTGGTAAGAGATATTTCCTTGCTTACTTGTGATGTTTCCCACATCATTTCTCAGTGTATTGATGTTGCTTACTCTGAGCCTCAGAAGTCTGACATGTATCAACAAAGGTGTGATAACTGTTGGTTTGGGAAAGGTTAAGGGACATTTCTTCATGAAGACCACAGAACACAGCAGTTGGAAGTGATGCAGTGGTTTATTATTCGTCCACAAGACCTTGCAAATTTTGCTGGCGTCTGAAAAAAAAGAGAGAGTCAATCACTGATATTTTCTCTTTCCGCTGTGGATATCAAATTTGAGACATAAAGAGAAAGGATTTGGAATCGTGGGAGACATTTTGTGCCACAGAAACAAACCAAAAAAGACAGCCCAGCATTCAGCCTGGTGCTCTAATACCAAGAATCTCTATTTCTAGTTGTTATGTATGAGTACAGCAATGTCATTTTCATATTTTCAGTATCTGTCCCACTCAATCTAAAAGGATAGACTGGCAAGTAGGGATGGTGCAGGAGTGTCTGGTCACGCAGTCCATGTTCACATAGAGCCTTCGTTTGATAAAAAATGAAGGACACAGTCATGCACTCTCATTTGGACAGGATCCATCCATTTCAAACACATCTCACTACTTCATTCACAGTTTATGTTCTACCAGATATGGTATGGCTTCATCACTACCATCCCAGTTCTCTCTGCCTTGGCTCTCCCTGCTCATCACTGCTCACCTCTACATGAGCTGCTGTTCTCCACTTAAAGTGGTTCTCCTTTCTTCCTCTCAGTGGGAAGCACTTGCATTCCCTTCTGTTTGACAAAACCCATGCCCCAGGTAACCAGTATGCCCAGGTGCTGCACCATGCCATTCTGTTTTCCACAAGTTCTATTTCTCTGTATACTTTGCACTGCCTGAGCTGCTGCAGGAAGAGATGGAGATCTCTTCTTTCTCCTCTCTCTCTCTCACAGCTCTGTGTTACTCAACAGCTCATGCCCAGGCAGAGCAAAGGGTTAAGCATGAAGAACTGGAAGAGACTGTGCTGTCCTGACACAGCGCTGCCCTTTTGCCTCTTCCTCACACACACACACTGTTCACATAGCCTGCATTCCTCTCCAGTTAACACCAATAAGCTTTGACCTGAACGAGAGATAGAGCTAAATATGTGTGCACCTGTCCTCTTATAATGACCTGCTATTATCATTTTCCACCCCTCTTTTTTGATTGATGGATATTATATGCATAATGACCCTCGGGATTTTTTTTCCCTTCTTTTTGTTAGGCTTTGCTAAAGCAACCTGCAAATTAATTTAATATCCTCTTTTGGTTGGGAGCTATGAAACGAGGGCTCGAGGCTGATGATGCGTAAACCATTTGTGGCATGTATTTAATCTCCGGACAATGGATAGAGATGTTAGTGCATGCTACACTAAGTTCTATTTACGCTGGCTATTAAGTGCAGTCAAGCTGAAGGCAATTGGAGCACATTACAGGGCCTAATGGGAGAGGATGCTACACAACAGTACATTAAAGACTGAAAATGAATTAAGAAGGAAGCATGGCAGAGAAAGCAGACAAGGAAAGGGTTCTGTATACAGATAACTCTTATTGACAGCACAAATATTCATGTACTCTGAGTTCCCAAATCCAATTTTGGTATTGGATACCACTCTAGAGGGAATGTTTTGAACTCCATTTTCATGCAGATACACAATGACTTGCAGTTTGCCCCCTCCCACCATGCTCTCAGCAGCTTGCATAACCTGATGCTGGGAAGTACATCCCTGGTGCAGACTAAGCTGGATTGTTCCTGACAAACCAAACCAGACGGACATTTTATTCCCACTCTCGAAAGTGCAGCATGGCCCAGGAGTTCAGAACACACCTTGCTGCACTCCCACTTCTGGCTGTTTTCTCAGCATGTTTTCCTCTGGTTGCTGCACAGTGAGAAAATTCATTCCCCCTGGGAAAGACGGGTGAAAAATGCACTGTAGGAGCAGCAGATGAGTTGTGAACACCGTGTCTTAGCTTCTGGTTTTTTTCCCCTATTACTGTGGTGAGAAAAATGTAGAGTTGACAAAAAACTGGCCTACTGTCTTTTCAATATCAAGATCCAAGAACCGAAGATTACATTGCTTTATCCACTCCTCACCACGCACACGGAATCCTGGGAGTTTGTTTTTATGCATAAAAATCTCCATCACAAGAAACCGACTTGCTGTGTTCCCCTGAATAAAGTTGGTTTGGTTTCACTGTTGGAAGAAAAACCCGGCTTATATTTAAGAGAATGATTATGCATGAGAAAGAGAAGCAGTGATAGCCTCCTGAAAGCATGAGGGCCCTCACAGCCCTGCTCAGTGTTCCAATAAAGCTCTTCCACCATCAGGCTGTGGCTATCACTGTTCCTATGGCAGGGATTCACGCCAGATCGTAGAATGGCTTGAGTTGGAAGGGACTTTGAAGGTAAGCTAGTTCCAGCTCCCTGCCACAAGCAGGGTTGCCAACCCCTAGATCAATTACTAGATTAGGTTACCCAGGGCCCATCTAAGGTGGCCTTGAACACCTCCAGGGACTGGGCATCTTCAGCCTGAACCTCCCCTGCTGCAACTTGAGGCCATAAATAGATGCACACTCAGCAAAGAACCAATCCTGAACCCATATTTAGACAGGACAAGGGAGTTTTGCTTCAGAACAGGAATATGTTAGTGAACAGCTTTTAAGGACTCCAGAATCTTACCACCTCCTCCTCTTCCCATTCCTTGGAGCACCAATATAGAGTAAGAGCATAAAGGAATTGCTTTTCACTTAGAAAGTTTATTCTAAAAGCATATCTGGCAATAGGAGAATAATTATTTAGCAATCATCATGTTGTGGGTGAAAGGGAGAGCTTTAGGTCTCTTAAAATGCTAACAGTAATATATATATATTCATATATATATAAATTTGTTGCTAACATAAACAGAGACATACCAAAACCAATACCTGAGCATAAAATGCTATGCGTACAGGAAGCTAGTCAAGCAAGGCATTGACTAACCACATGTACTACTGCCTGTGGTGATTTTAGCACCTCCTCTGCTATTCCTATGCCCGCAGCCCAGCTGCAGATCCATCCAGCCTTGATCCATCCAGCACTCTGCCTTGCTTAAACCAGGAACATGGCTCTGAAGCCACATGGATGGGCCTGTGAGTAGCACAAGGCAGGCAGCACTTTGTACTTTGCCTTCTTGGTGAGTTTTATACAGCTTAACAAGTTCTCCACAGTTCAGTGAGTGCTTAAAAGGTTCAAAGTTTCTGGGTGTTTATAAGAATGTCTGTGGTTTATCACCAGTGCAATAAAATTGCTGGGAAAAAAAAAAATAATCATAACCTATGGATCCAACCCAACAGCAATGTCACAGCACAGCTCAGCAGCCTTCCCAGCCAAGACACAACAGTCATTTTCAGGCGGTTAAACTCCATGCTAAAGCCAAGTTGAGAGCCCAGTGTGCAGCATGGTAATCCCCGTTAGAAGTTAGGAGCACCTCTTGGTGGCACGGCACTGTGAAAATAGCCCTGTGAATAGCTGTGTGCTGGGACCAGCCTCACCCAGAAGCTGTCACACTGTCACCGTGGCACATGCACAGCTCTGTGTACTCCACACACCCTCAGACGATGGTTGAACCACACCTTGGGACTTGCTCTCCTGTGCTTCCATGAGGGAAGGGAGCAGAGCAATGTCGCTACTGATACTGCAACACCATTGGTGTAAGTGGAATGCTCTAGAAAAACAACACGTTTTGCTTTTTTAAAAAAATATCATTTTTATAACACAAGGATCAGTCACCACCTCTGATCCTGGTATTTATATTCAGGGGATTGTGCCATTGCTTACACGAGCACTGGGAAGTGCCCCTTTTGTGCATGTAAGGCATTTGTAGGGTGTGCATAGAGGGAGAGAGCAGAACAAGCAAACTCAAGGAGTAGGTAAAGCCTTCCAGTGAAGGTACAGGTGGAAGAAAGAAAGATGGAAAAGTAACAAATCCTCTAAGTAAAGTACATCGACGCTCTATCAGGATACCTCGCTGTTTTTGCTATCCCAAAGCTCTGACAGTGCTGATGAGTAGAACTAGTGTTCTCCCAGGCCCAAGAGGTGCAAAACAGAATTACAGAAGTCAGTACATAACATTAACTCAAGATCATGAGCGAATGACCACCCACACCCCTCCATTTTGTCCTCCAGGTCTCAGGCTGACGTGCCTATCACCCAGCATCTGTGCTCTGCAGCGCCTGGCAGAGGGGTGGAAAGTTCACATCTCCCATACAAGTGACAGAATACTTCTGCTTTGCAAGTCAATCCATATTTTCAGTTTGTCCTGATGACTTTGTGATAGCTCTCGAGAGCACGGAGACTGTG
This sequence comes from Tetrao urogallus, assembly GCF_951394365.1. Lineage (NCBI taxonomy): Eukaryota > Metazoa > Chordata > Aves > Galliformes > Phasianidae > Tetrao > Tetrao urogallus. Next base: position 5,288,848 of record NC_136829.1, read on the forward strand.
TATGCCCCAGATAACCTTGGGGAGTTGGGTACATAGGGGTACTGAGGGTAGGAAAGCACATTGTCCTGATACAGGAGCTTGATACGAGGGCACAAGGACAGCACTTAGAGCAAGGCTGGCAAAGGAGGTGAGGAGAAGAGCATGACTTTTGTAGAGAAAATAAACATTGTCTCAACAAAGCTGCTGGAGAGGTAAGGCATGGCATTGCATAAGCGTATCAAGAGTAAGAACTATGTGTTTATTTACCTGACTTAAAGTCAATGTAAAAGTCCACAAAAGGCTTTTAGATTTTGAAATGTCATCCGATGCACACACAGAAAAGTGCTTAGGCACTGGATGGCTTTATTAAACAGGAAATTTTTCAGCTTTCCACTGAAAATCTCTTCCCTGCTTCATTTTCTTCTTTAGTCCTCTTCATCATTCTGGAAAGTCAATTTTTAGTATTTCGCTAAATGACCACAGCAGACAGGCTTGGCAAACACAGCTTTGAGGAGAAAGGCAGACCAAGGCTCTGCAGCCCTCATGTTACTCCTTCCTGCCATGGGAAAGTGGGTATTTTTACTTTTCTAATGTCCTCAATGAATTTCCCATAAGTAACAGCCTTTGCCCTGTAGCCTGCAGGTCAGACAATTAGATTAGTCAGATCCATTTACCAAAATGTAGCTTTCCCTTTTTACATTTTTAATATATTCTTAAATCAGAAGTGATTGAAATAATTATAGCGCAAAATTTTTATTTCAGAGAAGTTTTTGGGAAAGCATCTGAAAAAAAGCCTTTATTCCATAGATTCTCACTGAAAAGGTATAAAATCTGATTGTTCAGCTCTCCTACAGCTCTTAGCAGCCCATGATGATGGCTGCTTCTCCAACGGTTCCCTTTTACATATTTTTCATAGGTTTGTATTTAAGTTAGTAAATAAGGAGCTGGTTCACCATGCTACTACCCATCTTCCATAGCTCCACCCTGAGTACTTTATAACGTCTCTGGTATTCCAAAAAACAGCCCCCTGCCTCTCTCCTTCCCTTAACACCGCATTTTGTGGCGCAGCAGTGATAATGCGAGCTGCCACATTCACAGAATCAATAACCAAAATCTCTTCCTTACCTCTCTTCATAGCATGCTGAGCATCTGGCCACAATACTGCCTGGAATATATATGTCAGAGGTGTTGTGAGGTCTTTTGTACCAAACTGAACTCATCTCAGCCCGTCTCTATAGGACCACACACTCTCTTCACCTACAAATCCCATGCAGACCCTACAATTAATACCTAATTAACAAACAAAAGCAGAGATGCCAGGTGGAACAGCACAAAGCCATTCACAGCTCACAAAAGGGAGCAATTATCTCCTGCTAGTTAAGAATAGTGAGAAAAATATTTTGTTATAGAATGAGGTGGTGGTGCCAGGATTATGTTTAAAAGAGTAAAATAGGCTCCAGTTCAACTGCAAGATGCTTTGGTTTGGGGGCTAGGGGGCTTTAGGAAAGAAGGGGAAGGGCTTTTTAGCAGGGTCTGTTGTTACAGAACAAGGGGAAATGGTTTCAAACTGAAAGATGAGAGGTTTAGATTGGATAAAAGGATAATATTTTTACAGTAAGGGTGGTGAGGCACTGGCCCAGGTTGCCCAGAGATGAGGTGGGTGCCCCATCCCTGGTCAGGCTGGACAGGACTCTGAGCACCTGATGGAGCTGTGGGTGTCCCTATGAGCTGCAGGGGAGATGGAGCACATGGCCCTTAAGACTTCCAACTCAAACGATTCTATGATTGCTTATGGAAGGCATCACGTGGACCAAAGATCATTCTGAGCCCCTTCTGGAAACGGGACCTGGAAATCCACTGCTCCTCCAACAGCTTTTAAAACAGATTATTCGTGTGCCTTTCCATGTAAGCCATGAAGTCACTCCCACAGGAGTGAGACCTGCAGTGCCCACCCATCTCCACTTGAGTTTTCAAGCCCCATGATGCAGTTTGCCGTGTGCCACATTCCAAAGCCATCAGTAACCCCACTGCACGCACAGCTCCCCATCCTGCAAGGGCCAGCCAGTAAATCAGGCCTGTAAAAGTATTTTTGGCCTCCTGCCCAGTATGTGTACCTCTTAATCCCTAATTCCAATTGTGTAAACAAGGCATGACATAATGGGTGTGCCATGGAAATATGCTCTATAAAGTTGATTACCACGCTTCGTCCTACTAAAACAGAGTCGCTGGAAAACTGTAGATAAGGCTAAAGTAATTTATTTGTGTTTCCAAAGGAGATGGGCACATTTTGGCTTTTCAGAGTTTGATCAAACTTGACAGGCAGACCCTAGAGCTGCTTCAGAGCTCTTACAACAGCTCGTTTTGACTTGTACTGGGCAGGAATTTTTAAATCAGACCTCTCAAAAGGTCAGATTGGCCATGGCCTTTACTCAAGTATGCAAATAGGGGTAGTGCAAAAAGCATTGAATTGCTGGGGTGACCTCTTCTGCTATCTGCAGTTCCAGCTCCAGCCCCCAGCTCTCAGGGTTGGGAAAGGAAGAGCCAACACCATTCCTGCTGCAGCAGACCCCCATGCAGCCAAGCTGGCTGTGCTGGGGAGGATTTGTACCATGATGGACAGCCGTGATCCATCGGTCCATCCAGGAGCCTCCAACAGCCTCATCCTGCCCAGAGATCCATGTCAGTGACAAACTGAAGCAAGCATCCTCGTTTCATCGGCTTCCTGCCAAAGGGGGAAGACATATCAAGGCTTTCTGCTTTCCTACAAGCCCATAAGGCTGAATTTTCAGCATCCTTCAGCAGGGCATAATGTTTCCCTAAAACTCTTCTGGGATATGGGCTCCCAATGAAACACCACCCTCCACATCTGAGCTAAGCTGCACCAACCTTCTCTGTGCAGGACCCTTGAGCTGAGGACCCCTCACAGCTTGAGGGCATGGGATGGGCTTTTCCAAATCTACACCAAATTCCAAATCCGCCCCAAGTGTCCAGTGAGCAGAACAGCTCCATGGTTCCAAGTTTCACTTACAAATCAGTTCTGACGAAAACAGCCCTGTGATTGAATGTCGGATATTAGGAAATCAGATTGGATTATGGATAGCAGCGTGGATATTAGGGAAAATTTCTTCACTGGTGAAGAGTGGTGACGCAGTGGCACAGCTGCGCAGGGGTCACCATCCCTGGAGGTGTTCAAGAAAAGGGCAGATGTCACACGCAGTGACATGGTAGGGAGGTCACAGATACAAGATGGGGTTGGACTGGATGATCTTAGTGGTCTTTCCAACCTCAATGTTTCTATGATTCTGCATTAAAAATTGACATAAATCACACAAATGGAGGGGATATATATATCCACTCATGCATGAGTTCAAATCTCTTTTTAAAGATAGAGGAGCCCAGAAATTTTCCCTTTATCTCAAAAAGAGTGAGATTAAGTCCTCTGCTCGCAGAATTAAAGCTGTAGCAGCTGGTGGGGTTACTGAAGCAGCAACAGCGAGCCCTGTTCTGCGTTATGAAGACATCACTTTCGCTGGAGAAGAAATGTTAACGTGTGTTCACAGACACATTTCTCCAACCTGATTCTTCAGGCACCCCCCACCTCCCGCCCTCTCCCTCTGTCACCTCTTGAAAAGGTTTTTATTTTTTTCAGGATGGAACTGCACTCAAATTCCATCTAATTGGAAGGAAACGTGAGACCCAACTCTTGGTTCTCATTGGCATGGAGACGCTTGCGTACAATCACGGTATGCAAAGCAGCAGAAGTCTGAATTCATAATTGGACGTTCCGAAATGTAATTATGAAAGATGAAATGCTCCTTTCAATGAGAAGGCCGTAAATAGAATAATTAATTTTGTGTTTGCTTGAACAATTCTGTATTATGGACCTTACACTGAAACTGAAATTAATTAAGTGCACCAGGATTTATGGAGGAGGTGAAGAGAGAGGGAAAAAAAAGAATTAATCTGAAGTAAAAGATAGATGACTTTGTGAGTGTAATGATGCGTTAGTCTGGGGTATTCTTTAACAAATTTAGCAGGCATGTTCTGGGTACAAACAGCATTCACTGACAGAATTATCTCAACTAATGCAGCTGCTGGACTCTGAGCAAATTGAGATTGCAGATGAGTACTCCAGATTTAGAGCTGTTAACCCTCCCTGTGCTGGGAACTGCTCTTCAGTTCACTCTGAGCATTTGTCTGTCCTGAATGAATGAAGGATTTCAGATTTACCAGCCTGGCAGGGACCCCACAGCACAGGGCTGCAAGAACTTACAGAATCCAGAGCAGTCACTCAGAGACACTTCCTCTCCCATAAATGTGATGTCTCACCGTATCATTTGGAATAAAGGCATGGCTCTGGCTATAGATTGGTGGCTAAGCAGCAGCTCTGAGGATGTGGTGATGCGGGGTGGCTCGGTGCATTGTGTCTCTGCAGTGTCAGCTTTCTGAAGGCTGGGATGCACCGAGCAGCTGTAAAGTCTGGGAATTTTTGGAGATTCCAGGCAGCGACCGGTGAGGAAGCACTGGTGCAGCTCCAAAATGGACACATAACACCCAGGGGTTGAAGAGAGGATCCCTTATCTTTGATTTATTGCTGGGCTTTCTTTGCTGGGAAATGAAATTTCCTCAGGTCTGAATTTATTCTGCTGTGGGATTACAGTGGGACAGCGGGACAGGACCCTCCCTGCCTCCCATCAACATCTGCACAAATGATACCAGTGATGATCCACACTCATTAATGGCAAACTTCACCCAGGTCTTTGCAGAAAGCCCCGTGGGAAGCTCTGCTTGGTGAAGTCACCAGGATGTGAAAGATGTGAAGCTCATAGGCCAGTAACCACCATGGAACGAGCCAGGCACACACCACACAGCAGATTGAAGACCTCCTGTCCCTGTCCTTATCAGGTCCTCAGCATCACCTCCTGGCCCAAGGAGGCTCCACAGCAACTGGGTAACTGTCCCAAAAACAGAAGCACAGCAGAAAGAGCTTCTTTCCCCACAGAGACACTTCTGAGAGCCACCAGCTACCTGGGTGACAGCTACCCAACAGCATACATACAGCCCTGGGTAGAAAAATGCATTTGGGTGCAGTGCCTGTTTCCTTCCTGCTATTTATTCTTGTTTTCCACAATAAAATGCTAAATATGAACTATAGATACTCTGCTTTAAATTGCAACAAGAGCTGCATTTTCCACTTGCTTGGTTATAGCTCTTTAAGTGATACATTATATTGTTTGCCAGAATACTTCTACAAAGTCTTTGCTTCATTTAACTTGTAGAACAATTCAGCCAGATTGGTCCATAAAAGGTGTACTTAAAATCAGGATTACCCTGGGACTTAAAAGTGCTGGGTGCTAAAATGCAGCCTCTCATTTCCCATGGCCTTCTGAGCATTCGAACATATTTATACCTTCTGCATTGCAGCAAACTTAATCAGAAGGACAGGCTTGCTAACATCTGTGCATTCCATTCACTTCTGGAGTCGTCTCAATCTCTTCTGAAACCTGATTCGGGCTGTCATAACCCATAGCTCTCCATGCTGGGCATTATTCGGACATTTAGACATCTGTCATCAGGAAGTGTGATAGATGGTTTTATTAACCCGCAAAGGCAAAGGCTGTGACAGTGAAGGACTCTGATGCAGGGGGAAAATACTTTGCAAACCTTACAAGTGTGCCTGATGCTTTTCCCAGCCTATGGCTGCAGTGGGGACCGAGCACTGGAAGTGAAAGCTGTGTTACACATTAGCTGGAGCTCAACAAATCCAGTAGTGTAGGTGTTATGTTATCCCCAACAGCAGCAAAAGAGACTTTTCTGAACCTCTCTCCAGCAGCACCAACTGCTCCAGGTGGGAGTTTTTGCAGCAAACGGCAGCCCCAGGGGAAAGCTGTGCTTCCCAGAGGCATTTGAGGAAAATGGAGTTTTGCTTTAGTAAAAATCATCACAAAGATTTCATTTGCATTGTTGAGGAAGTGTATACACACTCACCAATTAGTCCCTGCAGCAGTTATTTTTTTAGTCCTGTCCACGTGCCTTCTCCTTTCGGTTTCCCACAGAGTGGTCACCTCTGCGCAGGGCTCTGCCCACAAATGCTTGTGGCAAAATGGGAGCCAAAGTGGAATTTGGGGATGCTCAGTGTGGTTCTGCTTCCATCCACCGGCAGCTTTAGCCCAGTCAGGGACAGTACTTGCTGCCTCACAACCTTCCAAGTAAAGTCAAACGCAGTCTATCCTTGCCACTTTTCTATCCCCTGTGTTTCCAAGGCTCCTGTACTGGGGCCCTCAGAGAAATAAGAGCAGCCAGAGACATGGGAGCATCCTGCTGCTCTTACTTTCCCGAAGTGCCTGCAGCCACCAATGGCTCCTGGCTGGGAAGGGCCTCCCTCCTACACGCACAGCCTGGGAGATCTGTGGGATGCTGGAATTACATCCTCTATGGATCTAAGGCAGAGAGACCTGAGCAACCTGAAAATCCCAGCAGCATGCTGTGTTATTTCTTATACATAGAGGAGGAGGGTGCTTGCGTTTGGAAAAATGCATATTTGGATAAATACATTTTCACAAACAGCTTTTCCATCAGATTTCCTTTGTGATCCAGAGAAAATCTGCACTGAGTCCTGAGAAGGAAATGAGAATATGGCTTGCAAGGGCAACCTCACTACAGGTTTTGCTAGCCCCAGGGTTAGAGCTGGGTGCTTTCACAGAGCTACAGGGCTGGTGTGTGAGGTCCATGTAGCTCCAATTTTCCCTCTCCTTGCTCTGATCAGACTGCTGGGAATGAGCCCCAGTGGTGTGCAGCTGTCACAGACGTGTGTGTGCATATCACACACAGCACTGGTGCAGAGAAAGCTGAGGTGCTGGTGAGCTTTATCGGATCAAGAAAGATAGTTAGGATAAAATCAATCGCTTCTTTTTTTTTAATTGATGTGTGCACTCAGTCTTTGCCATTCGGGAAAAGCTGAATGCAGAACTTTAGATCTGTAGGTTTGGGCTTGTTATATAATGAACATTTCAGGAGAACCTGTGTTGTTGGTGTGGTTAACTCTCATGGCACTGGTGCATGGGCATGCGGTTCTCTCTTTGAAGCCCTGATCTCTGGAAATGAATGTCTGCCCAGAAACCTCAGCTTTCATTATGAAATCGGAGAGAAAGAGTAGTAACATTTCTGTGTATGAGGAATTTCAGGATGTGATTTTAACAGAAATAACCAGCAAACCAGGCGGGATCAAAGAGTTTGTATGCAGCAAAGGGAAAAGCAAACTCAGAACCGTCTTACACTGATTTTTGTGCGCTCGCTTTGACAGCGATGCCTCATGCAGAGTGCAGAGAGTAACGTGTTTTGTCTCATGCAGAAATGCAAAGGCTTATTTTTGGAAACATCCTCTCAATAGAAGCGAAAAAAAAGAAGGCAAATCTCTGTGGTCGCTGTAACAGCATAATTCAAACTAATAACAGAACGCAGTTTTGCAGTTTTAAATTATCAGAAGGAAAGAGAAAACCTCCCCAGTTCCCCTGACGCTGATTCATCAAATAAATTAACTCCATTCATCAGTTAACTCTCACTGGTCAAATAGGGTTAAAATTCTTGGATCTAATTCACATTGCTAATTTCGCAGAGGGGAAAAAAAGCACAGAGGGATAGCAAGAGCCAAGTACGTTATCTTGCTGTAACTGACTGAACCTCAGGGGCTGGCGTTTTATTCTTGCAATATTTCTTTTAATAAAAAAGTGCCTGATTAAGATACCCTTTTAGAAAACATTAATTCAGGATCTAAAAAAAAAAAAATTCAAATGAACTCAAATAGATTTTCTCTGGTATGTTAGCATTGCATTTAGGATAATGGATAGGGAGAAGGATGGATTCTGTAGGTATAAATCAATAGGCAAAGGGGTTGATGAAATTGCAACCTGTGAGAGCGAAGCCCTAGCGGTTTGTGATATCATCAGGAGCCCAAGATTAATTTGTTTGACAGCCCAGTCTCCTGCATTCATTATTTTAACAGCACGCACACAGGACCACGATGCACGTGTTAACCCATCAGCTAACCGACGTTCACCCACAGCCTTTCCCAGCTCCTGGCTCGGGGAGAGTTCAAATGAGCCAGCCAGGTGCTGGAAACCACACATCATTGCACATACTCTCCATTTTCCATGCAGATATCTTGCTTCTCGTTTTTCTTGCAAGCACACGAGGAAATCCTGCTCACCCCATGCTTAATCTAAAGGGCTCCGAAGCCTGTGGAAGCACCATTGGTTTTAATAGCTGTTGGATCAGACCTCTGTCCTTGAGTATAGACCCATTCATTTCATACAGCCCGTTTATGTGTGTGAGCTGGGACTGATCTGGCCCAAAGTCAGTGACTTTCCCAGCCCTGGGAAAAGGCAGTGATCCCTCCCATGTTCTGCTGTATGATCTGCTCTGTCCAGCTGGAGCTAAGTGCACCTCATTACTCAGGGAAATTTGGATCTGGACAATCCTTCGCTGATAAACAACATATTGCCATAATTAGCGAGCACGGACTGGGAATCCTGGAAATGGAGCCTGTCCAATCTGTCAATTTAGGGCCATATTGTTTAATTTACACAGCGCAGCGCATTGTGCAACCTGAGAAGGCTCACCCGGCCTGCCCGGAGCAGGGCTCTGCTGCGTTCAATTTATAGAAACAGCTCTTCGTTTCAGACTCTAGTTTTGACACTCTCCTTTTTCCTCTTGGCCTCTGTGTCCCGGTTGGAAGCAAACATGTATGGCTGAAAGAGGCCATGCACAGTTCCTGTGCAAGCACAGCCAAATTATTTCTCACAGCTAAGCCCTGAGGTTCCCCATCTTCCAGCAGGAAACTCTCCCAGCATAGTATCATAGAATCATAGAATCAAAGAATTATTAGGATTGGAAAAGAGCACCAAGTCCAACCCCAGCCCATCCCACCATGCCCACTGACCACGTCCCTGAGTGCCACATCCCCATGGTTCTGGAACACCTCCTGGGATGGTGATCCCACCACCTCCCTGGCCAGCTGTGACAATGCATCATCAATCTTCCAGAGAATATTATTTTTCCCAGTATCCATGAACCACCCCAGGCACAACTTAAGGCCATTACCTTTTGTCTCATCACTGTTAGCTGGCAAAAGAGGCTGCCCCCCACCTTCCTACAACCTCCTTTCTGCATGGTAGTCTTGGTGTAAGAAGCATTGTGAGGAGGAACAGTAGGACCCTAACAGTGACAGATTCAATATTCAAGACCCCATGCACTGACAATCCTAACCTGCATCAATGAGAAAAGACAACCAGCATGGAGGACAGTATGGAGTCCAAGGTGAGCAACCAAAATCTGCTCCACAAAGTGCTGTTGGCTTTGTTTGCAAACTACCTCCATTACTGTGATCTGAAATGCCAACAGAAATGTGCAGCATGGCTGTTATAATAGAAATATGCATCAGATTCCCACCCTGCTTGACCAGCCTGCTGGGGCACCAAGCCTCTCCTCACGTTCTCCAGGCCAGATTCTTCTTCCTCTACCAAGCTTCCCCTTCATCATTGTGTCTTCTAATCAACGCAAACCACTCCAACTTCTAAATGAAACTAATTTTCATATTGTCCAAATATACATACAGTTAAGAAATTACAGTGACAGTGATAAAAAATGTTAATTTTTCTTTCCAGATGCTTGTAAAACAGCCCTAACATATGTCCGCTGTTTAATTAACAGAGCAGCAGCATGGTGGAGAGGAGCCAAACTAATAATTTAAAGAAGCATTCTCCCTCCCTTGATTTGAATCCCAAAACACATCCATCATGTGCATTTCTGAACCTGCAAAAGATTTAATTTTCTGAACTTTCAGCAAACATCATAAAACAAGTCAAAGAGAAACCTGGAGTCAGGAGTGATCGCCTTTGAGAGAGTTCAGCTTCAGAACTAGTGCAAGAAATTCATTTCGTTAAGTGACTAAAAAAACTCCAGCACTTTTTGTTGTTGTTGTTCTTAAATTAGCTTTTATTGTCATCTCCTGCTGGGTGGCCAAGAGATGCCACTTTGCTGCTCAGGTTCCTGAGCTGCCTCCCCACTCAGACTGATGAGGATGTAATTCCTCCCAACAAACAGATCAAGATCATGCACTCCAGCTGCTTTTCCTATAGTATCTGTGCACTGCAAAATTCCTGGAGTATCTGTTGTTACCCTCTAAGTGTACCACGGAGGGTGTGAGCGTGAGACAGAGCCACGTTAGCAGTGGGAATAGCTGTAGTATGGTCTAGGAGATCTATGGCCATGTCCAGACAAGGTCATAGAGGCGAGGTGGACTCACAACCTTAAAAACTTGTAACTTGCAGAACTGACATGGAAATCACGTCTCTGAAGCCAAGGTGAGGCTTGCAGCAGGAGCCTGCTCTGCCTTTGAGGTCCCATCGCTGCCCTTGGGGTGGTGGGGATGACCCTGGGTTCCTTGAGGTGCTAAAAGCTCTCCCAGCCACGTGTGCTGATTGTCAGCAAGCAGCTCCGTGTGAGCAGAGGGGATCAAACAAGAGGTGATGGCCTTCAGTTGCACGAGGGGAGGTTCAGGTGGGTATTAGGAAACATTTGTTCTCTGAAAGAGCAGTGATGTGCCACTGGCACAGCTGCCCAGGGAGGTGGGGGGGTCACCATCCCTGGAGGTGTTCAAGAACTGTGGGAATCAGCACTCATGGAAATGGTCAGTGGGCACAGTGGGCTGGGCTGATATTGGACCTGGGGATCTTAGAGTTCTTTTCCAATCTTAATGATCCTGTGTTTCTATGAACTCCACCTGGAGATTGCTCCCACCCTCTGCAAAGCCAGTGAGTTCTCCTGAAGGACCAACACCACTGGGGAAAGGAGGTTGTGTTGCACCGGCTGATGGAGATTACGCTCCAAGGAGAAGCACAGTGCAAAAGATAAAGCAGTGTGCTGTCCATTGGGGAAATGTGCCCTTTTCTTTGTGAAGAAAAATAGATTTGTCATAGGGGATGCTATATTTTATTCCTGTATTAAATGGAAGGGCACCTAAAAAGATTTCTCTTCAATATTAGCCAAAAAGCAGAAAGGGAAAAAGTAGGGGCAGAATGCCCCTTCCTTCTATTCTTCTTATAGGGACCACTGACCACCAAGCAACTCAGAAATTAATCTGAGTGTTAATTGACCCTTTGATCTCTCAGTTGTTATTTTGGGTTGCAGGGAAGGATTATAATGAACCCAAAATTGTTGAATGAAGAGAACAGCAGCGCCAATGCCAAAGCCTGAAGTTGGCTTGTTGATACCATGGCCCTGCGTTATGCTGGCACCGCAATCAGGCATCGTTTTTCTGAGGCACACAAAAGTGGACATCTTGGATGAAGATTCTTCTTAAACTAAAAGCTGGAGATAACCATCCGGGGAAAAAATCCCAGGCAATGAGTCAGTTCACATAGCGGTGACTATCTGCAGAAAACTGGCCAGCTCCTTCCATTAAGGAGCCAATCTTTGGCTAGCTCTCCAAAGGAGGCTCAGTGACTGTGTACATTAAAAATGCTATCACCATTATGGTCTGTTCACTAAAGGTACAAGAGCATGACAAATATATGTAATTTGCAAATTGGCCAGTCTTTTGCAATAATTTAGAGACACTAGTTAGAGGCAATAGAAATCTAACAATTACTGATGTTTAAGGTTTGCATTGTTGCTCTGTGAATATTTCATGCATAAATGAACTTCCCCTGGACCAACTGCTGTTTCTGATGAGGCGCTCTGAGGCTTTATTGCCAAATACACAGCAGGGCTCCCCCAATGAGCCACATAACAGATGATGCATCGTCTTCACAGCTTAAATAATGCAGAGTATCTGCATTTTGTAGAGTGGTGGTACCGTTTATTTACATATCAATGGAGTGGCCAGAGCAAATATGAAGAAATACATGAAGGAAAGGACATAGCACTTTTAATATTTCATATTCACCCTGCAGGAAGAGCCTCGGCCGGCTGGGTGTGAGTCGGAGTGCCAGGTTTGTGTGCATGTGTCTCCTTATCAAAATCTCTTGCACACCTGATGAAATGCATGCTTTCTCACATGCCTGTGAACTTTTTCAGAGCTAGTGAAAACAAAAGGAGTGTTCTGCCAATCAGAGGTTGAATCTCCAAGTGCTGTTTGTTAGGAAGAGAAACAAGCCCACCCTCAGGTCTCCTCCTGTTTCATCTGGGGCTGATGGGAGATGTAGTCTTGCTCTGCAGTGCACCAAGGAGGATTTCTGCTGCAGCTGTCAGGGCTGCAACGAGGCCCAGCACCCATGGGAAAAGCATCACCTGAAGCACAGAACTATCACATCAGCTGGTGATGGCTCCTGCACGCACCAGTTTGTGTTCATGAAAGGGGAAAATAATCAACAAAAATGGGACTTGCACATCACCATTTACATAGGACCGGGAGCTCCAGGTATGGGTTCTCTCTCTGGAGTTACGCAGCATTCGGGCATGACCCACTCATGGAATGCCCCTTCCTGACATACGGGTGCACCTCAGAGCTCTGCCCGGATGCACAGGGCACTGCTCCAAGCGCTGGCTACCATCACTGCCCCCCCCCCCCCCGCAGCAAAGATTTCCAGCCTCCACACATCAGCATTGAGGTCAAATGAGTAAAACAGCAACCTGCTCCCTCGCTGGAATTAGTCACTCCATGCAGAGATGGGCACGATGGAGTGCAGATGCTGGTGGTCCACCTGCAGGACTGGGGGTGTGCTCCTTCCAGCAGCCCCCCAACTCCCAGCATCTCCCCATATTAAGCCACATGTGAAGGAGAACTGATGTGCGCCAGCCCTTTCTTGTACAATCCCATTAAAATTCCAATGCAAATGACCAGATTCATAATCCGAGCTTCATTGAGAAACACAGTTTCCTGCTTTCCCCTGTAATGAAATTATTGGCTGTGCAGATGCTCCATTTCTGAGCTAATTCAATCTCCAACTGTTTCTTTTCGGAGCGTATGTGTGAGGGCAGGGCTGTGCGGAGCAGGGCTGGGTGTGTGCACACCCCACGTCTGCACTGCATGCTCCCCATGCACAGATAGCCAATTATAATTATAAATGTGGTGGGAATACGAGCGGTGTATTCGGTAGGCGTGATTGAAAGTAAACTGGGAAAGCTAAAAGCAGCTTAGTCGCCAGAATGTAATACACTACAGGGGCAAGTTGTGGAAATGCCTGATTATTCTCTTTTGCTCACTGCATCCCTGGGGGATCTCCCTGAACTGCTCCTTTAACTGCTCAACTTGCCTGTTCCACCGTGATAGTCAGCAGATGAAGCCCTTCACATTTAAGTGTAATAGTGCCAGAGAGACCAACTGCTCCTCAGAGTTACGACCTATAAATGTCGCTTCTATGTCAGAATGAGGATGTGGCACTGAAGATGCTGAAGTCTGCAGAGGGTTTGCTTGGCAATTCATGCAGGCCATTAAGCTCACTCCTCCCCTTGTCCCCCCAGCATTGTGTACACTGGGATTTCTTGCTTGCTTTCACAGCTTGCCGAGTGCTTCTTCCAAAGCTGGCAATAACCAAGCAGTACATCCCCAGGACAGGATGCTCTTCTTATCACTGCCACAGCAAATGGGAGCTCTGCAATGGGGTGCCTTTGTTCCCCTGCACCCTGCGGGCAGGGAAGGAGAGTGGCACAGGATGTGGCATTTTGCCCAGGAGGTGGCTGTGAGCCAGGTGCAGTGCTGCCAGATGTTTGTGGCCAAGGGAACAACCACCCTTAGGTTAGGGGCATCTCCCACCTCTCTGCCTTGGTCAGGACTTGATCACTGCTCAGCCCGCAGGGTTCAGCAAGAAGAGTGATAACTGAGGGCGGTGGTGTTGGTATTTCTTGTCTCCTCTTAGCTGGAAACCCAAATAATCACTGCCATAAGCAACTTCTCAGAAGAAATGCAGCATTTACACCACAGCAGCACCCAGCCCAGCACCCAACTCTGCTTAGGCACAAGATAGAGATCTCAGATACGTAGTTTTTCCATTTCTGGATGGCTTTGGGGCTCAGCACAGAAAACACCGCTCCGGGAGGGATTGCAGCAGTCACCCCAGGCTGGCATCAGCTTCTCCAAACTCATCACCCCACGTGTGGGGCTCTGCACGGCTGAGCAAACAGCTGATCCTGCAGCCACCTGACTGCAGCCACTGGTTGGAGCGGGGCTGAGATGGGGGGGCAGAGCTGAGGATCGTTTTGAGGCCACCACCTGGGACTGGCAGCACTTCTACTAATGCACAGTGAGCAGCTAAATCATACATTATTGATTTGTCAGACGTATTTGCATATAAATAAGCATGATCATTCATACAAACCTTAATGTTGTTGTTCTCCCTTTAGTGTTGTGATCACAGATGAATGACTCTAGTTAGACACAATTCAGGAGCGCTTGTACCACCACAGCAAAGTAAGCTGCTGATTTAAAACTACATTTATTGGAGCATGTAAGTGTGACAGTCTACTGGTGAATTTGGGGATAATTATCTAAAAGACAAGATAAATGAATCCTGAAAGTGGTATTGTGATGAAGAAATGATCCCTCCATGCTAGTAAAGCTTTGATGCCAGAAATATTGTAAATGATAATTAACTGGGAAACACAGAGGAATTATATTTCAATTGTGTTTTCAAAAAGACTTAGGGTTTTACAGACAAATTGATTGGGTTCTCCCCCTCCCCCAGCCCTGTGATTATGAAAGATCGTCTAATTTACAACTTGAACTATGAAGCGTATGACAAATCACTGCCTTGCTTTTATGCCTCTTGTTTGTAGATTCTCCCTGCTGGATATCTGCTTATTGTTTTTAAGCAAACCAAGACATGTATTTTTCAATTAGTCTTTCCCCAGGCCTAATCTAGACAGATCTGCAGGCCAGTACAACACGCTGACCCATGACAATTATATCTGCTGTATTAATTCATTAAGCGTCGCAGGATCAAGCTGTAAGATCTCGCTCCCTGATAACATCAGCAGCATGAGCCGGGTTAGTCTGCATCCCTCCCCTAAAAAGAAAATATTATAGATTGTGCAATGCAGGGGAAACATTGCTTGCTAACACTTCATTTTAATTGTCCTAAATTAGAGCTGAAGACTTACAGAACTGTGCGTGACAACCAATGAATACCAAATGAATTCATTAGGATCAGTGCTGTTACAATGAATAACTAACAAATTTATAACAGTGTCTGTAGCCTTTGTGTCTTGCTGCTGGCTGCAGGACCCATCCTGGCGTGGCTCCCTTGGAGTGCAGGTCTCACTTGCATGCCTGGGGTCAGGGGATGGATGCTGCTGCATGACGTGGGCACAGTGACAGCCCGAGCCACCCCGTGCCTCCTCCTGAGGAGTGCATCCATCTCACTGGTACCATTGGGCCAACAAGAGCCCACCAGCCACTGGTGTGCCTGGAACAGCCTGGGCTGTTCCAGAGGCTGTGAGGCTCCTGGGGGCTTTGGGGAGGTGATGGTAAAAGGAGATAAAAAGGAGAAACAGCTTTGTCTGAATAAATCCTTGCCACGTATTTCTTCTGTAGGAGCCACCCTAACTTGCATACCTTCATTGGGCTGGGACAGCAAATGAAGGGGAGGAATGAGGGTTTTAGAGTTAAGCAGAGTTTTGGGGGTTTTTTTCCAAAGCTGAGGGTTTTATTTTTTTGGGGGGGTGGGGGGGGAGGAGAGAGAGGGAGGGGGAGGGGTGAATATTGAATGTGGAAATAGAAATTACAATGGCTGCAGCTGCATGGAGTCAGGGAGCCTCAAAGAGGGGACATCCACACCCTTCTGGAGCACCCGGGGAAGGTGCAGGAGTGGGTTCCTCCTGTCCAGGATAAAGCCATAAAGGGTATCTGCTAACATCTGGGATGTTCAGGATGTTCAGAGGGCCACACGCAGAGCTGGGAGAACACCTTGTTCAGCACCAATGCTGTTAGCTCCTACAAGATGCTGAATTCTACTTCCCCTGCTAAAGTCTCCCATCTTCCTAGTGTGCAAAGGAGGGAATATTTCTGATTTCCAAGAAACCCAGAAACGTGCATGAGCTCTCAAGCTGTGGCATTTGTTGCTTTCAGCAAAGGATGCCCCACTCCATGGGAAGCTTACCACCTCCTGGTGCTGCCGTGTTTCAGGTAGGTAGTAAAGCTTTGTCTTTCTGCCCCAGCCCCAAACAGTGGCCTCAAAAGGAATCCATTCTGAATGCTCCAGCCCTTAACTTCCACATATCTTCACCAGTACCACAGTGGAGAAGTGCTTTGGAATGGAGCAGGATAGACAGCAAGGGACAATTGCTTCTCAGCTTCCTCGCAGCAAAGCTTTACAAGCCAAAGCATCTTGGCCAACATTTTCAAGACACGTCAAGCTTTTTGAAAAGAACACTTGGGTTTAGCACAAAAAAAAATCCAGTCCTGCTCTGTAGGAGTCTATGGGAAGGCTGAGGAAGGAGTGCCAGCCTGGAGATGAAGACAGCCAGGAAAGTGGGTCCAGGCAGTAATTTTCTCTGAAATGTTTTCCTGTGCTGCATTGCAGAAGCAGGGCCCTGCCCTTGCTGATGTGCTTTTGGGAAATGTGGTTCGTCCTGGGAAAAGAAAGTAGAAGAGGGAGCCTCTCTGGTGTGCTGCCTCCACCTCCATGCAGGCTGTTTGCAAACTCTCTCCATGCTTATCATCATGTAATTGAAATAATGCGTATTGACAGAGACTTGAAAACAACTGCTCAATTTTCCTCAAAATTCAATTAAACTTCGTTTATTCTGGGGATCGATCCAATTAAAAGGGGGGAAATTTCAGATGGTCTGAGCCTTACAATCCATCTTAACACACTGTGTCTATCACAGTGATGTAATAATTCCCCCAATCAATGCTTTAAAAGCATTTAGCAGTCTTGATAATTAACTTTTGTCAAAATAGCCTTACAAAGCAATAAATGAGAGCAGATTAATATGTAGTCATAAAGCTATGAATGGTTTAACGCTTTGAAAGGGTTGCTTCATAAATTTGACTTTTTTTTTATTTATTTCTCTACCATAATCTCTGCCCGCAATACTATTGCTCACAGTTTTGGTAGATGAGAATAAACTGGGCCATTGGGGTGAGCTCTGAATGGAGTGATATCGAATCATAGAGTCACAGAATCTAAGATCACAAAGTCCACCCCACCATGCCCACTGCCCACGTCCATCCATGCCACATCCCCACAGTTCCTGAACACCTCCAGGGATGGTGACTCCCCACCTCCCTGGGCAGCTGTGCCACTGCATCACCACTCTTTCTCTTTTCGAGAAGAAATGTTTCCTAGTATCCAATCTGAACCTCCTCTGGCACAACTTAAAGCCATCACCTCTCTTAGAGCTGCAGCAATGCCACCTCCCCCTGTGGAACTGACCCTGTTATGCAGCCTCAGGACTACCAGAAATGTCCACAGGGCCTTTCACAACCTTAGGGTTGGGAAACACGCTCTGTTCTGACTCCACAGAGGGGTTGTGCAATGGCTCCTAATTGGGGCACTTCTCTAGGAAGTGCCCAGTTTAAATGTTTGTCTTCCCCGTGACTGATTTAAGACATTAAATCTCCCAAATACCACTGTGGTTTCAGGCTGATCCCAGCAACTCCCACCCTGCTTTGTAACATCTGTGCATACCATACATTGCTATTCTTAGATAGAATTAGTGCCTGAATAGTTTTCTTTCTGCGTATAACTGTGTTTAGAAGATGCATCCATTCCCCTGCCTGCTCTTTCCACTGCTCACCGAAAGATTCAAAATTGGCCTGGACCTGGCTTAGCAATGAGAACCTTTCCTCTTTCCTGTGCTGTGCAAGATAAGAGCAGGAGAAAAGCTTCTGCCCAAAAAGAGGTCCAAATCTGCTTGTGCAGAAATGCACACTTTTGTTTTAACATTAACAAGTTCTCTGGCTAAAACTCTCTGTGGGCAAAGTCCAGTGGAGGGCAAGCTGTGTGTGAGACCCCACTGCTTGGTCTTGTGGGATGGATGAGCTGCTCTAAATAATCTATTTCATTCTTTTTCAGTGCTCACGGTGTGTGGATGATGTTGGAGCTGACAGCTCCCAGTGTGTCAGTGGGCAGAGAGATGTTTACCTGCTCCTCCCTGCACTCTCCTAGCAGCAGTTAATGCACCGGGTGGGCTGGGAATGAAGGCAGATGCTGCAGATGTGGGCTCTGCACCTCCCCTCAGTGCTGCTGCACTGGGCTTCGGCACAGCCCTGGGGCAGACAGCAAGGAGCCCAGGTCCTGGCTCTGTTCTCCAAATATCAGCATCCCATTACGGCAGGGAGCCTTAAATTTGTGCATTTAACAGCAGCTGATCTGGCCTGCAGGTACGCTGCAGCCGCTCTTGTCACTGTGCTGTGCGTGGGACATGAAACGCGCTGTGCAAAGGAGATTGTCCATCTCACACAACAAGATGCACACCTGTGGTGAGGCATAGCAGTCCTTAACCAGCTCACAGCAGCAGCCCCATCCATGTGAAGTCACCAAGCAGAAGGGGGAAAACACACTGCACTGAGTGCTGTCCCTTGGAGGCTTCATGCCATCCCACAGCCCCTGTGCCCCACCAGTGCCTGCAGACTGGGTGAGTCTGTGCAGTGCTGTTACAGATGTTGGGCCAGGACTCAGACGTGCAAAGCACGCCGACACTGAGCAAGAAATGCTATCTGTGCAAAACCTGTCCACTAAGCAGAGAGGCTGGGCAGCAGCAGCATTCCCTTTCTGCAAACTTTCAGTGGAACCATGTCATCTGCACACACTGTTATTTGCAGGAGAAGCAAGCACTCTCCTCCCCATCCGTTCCCAGTGGAGGGTGGTGGTGCTTTCTGCAGGGGCAAGGGATGGGGGTGAGGTGTGCAGGCACAGCGGGCAGCAGAGCCAGCCTGCTCCAATTGCTGCTATCTGAAATATGAGATGCTCAGATAGGCTCCTGCTGACCTGGATGGGTCTGAAAACCCAAGCGGGCAGCGGTCACTGCAGCTGCACTGGGCTTCCCTAGGGGGGAACCGGGCCCTTCCTGCTACTCTTCTAAGGGTTTCCATTTCATGTTTTCATTTCTAGCAGCTCGGTATTTCGGGGGTGGGTAAGGGAGGACGAGTGCATGTTACAGAAGTAATCTGTTCCTCAGCTTTTGGTCCCTTGTGTCTTTTTTGCTGTTCCTTTGAAATAAAGGAATATTCAAGCAAACCAAGAAAAAAAAAATGATTAAAGGATCCTTCTGAATGCCAGATAAATGCATGTTAAAAAACACCCAGGTGGAGTCACACAGGTTAAAATTAAACTTATTTCTTCTGAGCATCAGAAAAAAATAAAATTAAAACCCTTCTTCTCCCTCCCCCATAAAACGTATCAGTTTGATACTGAACGCATCGCAGCCGCTTTAAGGGACCCACAGATCAAACATCATTTGGGAAATTTCAAAGGGCTGTTTCAACAGTATCACTTTCTGTCATTCCCCACTCCCCATCCCTTCTTTTTTTATGCTTTGGTTCCTGATGAAGTTTCAGCTGCTCCTGAAGTCAGTCCTTGTGTTCTTGGCTATCAAAGAGCATTGCAACATCAACGTCAGAGTTAAACTAAAAAAAAAAAAATCTGAAAAAAATAAAAAAGCATCCCTTTTCCTTTGGAGATCAGAAAGTCAAATAAAAAGGATGCTGATTTGCGGAATAAAGGGTGGGATTCCCTGCTGAGACGATAGGAATCTTCTGACTTAACTGAGTTAAGATTTGAATACATTTGGCCCAGACAAGGGGAGGAAAAAATCCATTAGTTTTGAGAAAAGCCTCACACTGTTTCAAAAGGAAATATGTGAATATAAAAAAAATATTAATATATATATATATATATATATTAGAAAAGGAGAAGAAAAAAAAAATACCACCAGGATTTGTATGTGTGTTTCAGAGGCCGGGAGTCTAACGCTATCAGCCAGAAGCAAGGAGAGAAATTAAATCACAAGACTAGCACCAAGTCCTGTTGCCCACTGCCGCAGTACAGGTGGGGGCCATGTGAGCCCAAAATATTGTCTATGTGTGACAGCAGTGACCCCGACCCTCTGGGGGTTTAATTCACACGTGGGGCTGTGATCCCAGCCTGCCCATCCTGCACGATGATGGGTCAAGCAAGGAGCCTGTGCTGCTGGCTGCTGGAGTGACATTGCTGGTGGCCCAAACACTGCTGCTATTGCTGCGGGCAGTGGGACAGAAGACCCTCCCAGGCAACAACCTTGCCCACATCCCCTCCAAAATGCCATTTTTGCCCCTATAGCTGCTTCATTGAGTAGACGGTGACTCAGACAACATGTGGCTTCTTGCCACTTAATGCGTCCACTGCACATCACCACTCTGTGGGACACAGGGTGTCCTTCCTTTCCCTTGGAGATCCCTGGGCGATGCTGAGGTTTGTGCAAGGAGTCACCCCCAAATAACACTACTAGTGAGAGCTCACCTCTCCTATCAAACCAGGGAAGGGCTGAGCATGGCTGCAGGCTGTAATGCAGGGTTGTCAATGGAGCAGCTCGGTGTTAAATCCTTTTGATGGTTCTCCTGCTGAGGGAAGAGATGATATCTCATCATTAATGGAGTTGAATTAATATAAATTAGCTGAACATCTCCTCGCCGCTTCCGTTCAGGCAGAGAAAAGGGGTTTATTGGGGAGGCAAAAGCAACGATGCCTTTCACCTCACATTCACTCCACCATCCATAAAGATGCTGCTGACCTCGCAGTCTTCCCTCTCCTCCTCCCTCCTCTGGCAGGACCGAGGCGATGTAAAATAAAATGATTATGTGACATCCCAGGAACGTGGGGACTGTCCACAGCATGGACCTTGGGCGACCTTTACCCAAGTGACAGGTGACCTCCCTAAATCAGCCCCATGAGACGGAACATTGCCAGCAGGGATGGAGCCTTCGCGGCATCTCCAGCTCTGGAGTGCAGTGCTGGGTGCCTGCTGGGCCACAAGGGCTGCTCCTTCTCCTTCCCTGCTGCTCGGCTTCCTCCTCCTTCCACCTGCATGCTGAGCTGCATTCCTCCAGGCAGCAACAGCACCGAGAAATGCTCACAGCCTGTCCCAACTTTACAATTTGTATGGTCAGCATCAAGCCCCATAGAAACTGCCTGCGTGGGAATTGCCCAGATCCTGAGAAATGAAAACTTTACCAAGCAGACGTTAATTCTTTAAGCACAAATCTAAACCTTAAAGTGTATTTCAGAAGCATTTGAGTGTCTGTGCATGATGGTGCAATGGTTCTTTACGCCGGAGCATACACCTGAATCATTATTTAAAGCTATTCTAGGCAGGCAGGACATGCACTGTATATTATATCCTGCACTTATAAAAAGCTCCATTAAAAGAACATCATTAAGGCTGTCGAGCCCAGCACTCAGCAGCTGTGCTGTGCCCAGGGCTGCCTGCCCAGGGCCATTTGAATCCCTTCTGCCTGTGAATCATGGCCCAGCCTGACAGAATGCATTGGGTACCTGCACCATCTCCCCATGCTAGATACAGGATTGATGCTTTGTACCCTCTCACCAAGCATTTTCTACCCTGTCATTGTCTTCCCGCCATAGCTATGGGCCACATGCATGTAGCAGGGTACCAATGTGGGGTACAAGCACTGGGGGTGTGCTGTACCTTGAAGGAGGCAAAGCAGGAGAAGAGAATTCAAACGAACCAATTTCTTGTTCTAAGACCTTTCCGCCCCTTTGCAGCTGCTTCTGATACAAAGGCAGAACCTTATCTCCCCGCTGCACGGAGCCAGCACTACAAACAACTGCCTTGTTGTAATGCACTGAACGCAGTATTCGGCACAGCCCACACAGCGTGGGACACATTCCCTTCCCATCACTGCCAGCCTTTTCCCCCTTCTCTCTTCTTGTTTAACAGGGGGAAGGACAAGATGAACTCCAGAGTTTCTTTCCACCCCATACAGTTCTGTGGTTCTGTGTTTGCTTTCAGCACCCCGCTGCCCTAGGCTACGATCCATTCCAAAAATCAGATGCTAAGCAATGGGGCTGGCAGCTGAGCTTGTACTCTGGAGTCCCCTGATAGCAGCTTAGATGCCCAGGCTGTGCTACTACAAAGGGTCTCTAAGGCTCCTGGCATAACCTCACAATCCCTTTCAACTTTTAATATAAAAACACAGAATGATTGGGTTGGAAGGGACCTTATAGCCCACCCCGGCTCCACTCACTGCCTTGGGATGGTTGCTCCCCACCAGATCAGGCTACCCAGGAACCTACTCATGGTATAAAATAGGAGGAAATAAAAGACCAGGCAAATGCAGGAAGATAATTTGCCAATGACTTGAATGTGTGCAAGTCCTTAAAGGAGAGATACTGAGGGCCCTTGAGAACTTGTGTAGAGAGATGTGAAGACACTGATTCTCTTAACCAGGCCAACAGATGCCAGAGAGGCAAAAAGCTCTACAGGGTCTATCTGCCCTGGTAGAAAGGGAATTAGTTAAATCATAAGGGAAAACAGGCAAAAGATCAGTTGTACATAAACTGGATGTTAATACATTCAAGTGCAAAATGGAAAGATTAAATGCCTTTGAGGACCCTTCAGAAACAGTGGACAAGAGAAAGCGAGATGTTCTCACTGGGGACTTTCAGTGCCTTGGAGAAGGTGCTGGAGGTGGGCAAGGATTGGAGCTTGTCTGTCAGCTGAAGCTTGTCCAGCTTTGCTCTATCTCTCAGGAGAAATTTCTCCGCTTAGATTGAAGCCAAAATCCTGTAACTGTGATATTCAGACAGAATATCAGCCTCTATGTGACAACAGAGCTGCAAGCCACAGTATGGGCTAGGAAACCCCATGATCTAACAGCAGGTGCTCCTGGAACGTGGTGGGGACTCAAGTGGGAAGCATGCACCAGAACTTGGCCAAGGAGACCCCTATGATGACCCCGCTGTCCTTGCCATGAGAAGTCTTTGAGGAGTCAAACAGGAGATGGACTGCACCACATTGCCCAGCTTAGAGAAGATGGGGGGAGGTGCTCAGATCCTCTGCAGAAGGAGTTTTTTCTAGAGATCATGTATTCTAGTGAATATGATAAAGTTCCAATCTCCTTGCCAGAGTCATGCAGCTACCACAAATACCTTTCATGCCACACAGAATTCCTTCTGAATACCCCATATCCAGAGAGCACGAGGAGACCAAGAGACAGAAGGAGGCAATCATCGCCCCAGCCCACTCCTCCATGCCGCAGAAGCAGGAATTTGCTCTCCAACTGGAATGTGGCCTGCTTAATAGGGCCACAGAAGCAAAGAGGCTGCATCTGTAATGTTTCTGTCAAAGCAAATGAGGTCATTAACAGACGAGTTCAGTGATGGAATTGTCTCTCGTAGTATTTATTATATGGTCCTTTTCCTGACACCTCCCACTGAGAGAATATTAAATATTTAATGCACACCAAGGCTTTGCTCATTTTTCATTCCCACTTCAGCATTTCAAGTCGGCTCCAATCTGCTGCTAGCTACAAAGTCGACTGGACAATGGACTGTAATGAATTAACTCTTTGGAAGCCGCCATAGCATTTACAGGACTGCCATCAGGCTGGGTGCTTTATCATCTCTGCCTCACATGTGTGCTCCGGAATTCAATCCGCAATTCATTAAAACAAAGTAGGGGGAGGAAGGCGAGGGAAAAGAATTTGGGAAATAGCTTTCAGGAACCATAAATAAATAAATAATGAAGGGGGAGATGGAAATGTTGACTTGCCAAGGTGACAGGACTTCATTTACCTGGTACATCTAGGGCTGCTATCCCCTCAAATGAAAGTTGCTCCTATGAAGCATAACAGCCCTTCAAATCTCAAGCATCACATCCAGAAAGAGTGGATGAAAATGGAGACTACAGAGACAGAGCTTTTCTATACAGTCTGTTCTCTACTGCTTTGAACACTGATCCTGGGGTAAAGTGGAAGCAAAACCTCTGTGAAAGAGCTCACAGCCCTGGCCATGGCCAGTAAGAAACAAGGCACCAAGAACTGCAGAGCTGGATGTCACTCATGATTTGACACTTGCTACCCGTGGCCAATATCAATGGAATGTCTAGACTTCCAAACGAGTCTTTGACAATATGGTGCTTGAAGAGAAGGCCCGTTCAGTAAGGACACTGAAGAAATGCTAAATCATGGTCTGAAGCAGTGATGGAGCACCTGGTGAAAGGCAGGGCCAATCCAGGGGAGCTCAGGTGTATGCAATGTACATGAGTGACCAGAAGGGCTGGAGCCAGGATCCACCCTTTCCCAGACCTCATTTAAGGGTTGGCAGTAGAGATGAGAATATCTTGTTGGAGATTCCTGTGTACCTGAGACCTTCTGAAGGCAAGCAGCTTCTTTTCTTTATTTCTGTGCCCATGGCTGTTGTATCCTAGGACCTTGCTACTGTGCCATCATTGCTGTGCTTTCCACTGTGTTAGAGGCATATTACTCTTTGAGGCTTTCACTAGATTGCTGCAGTGCATGGAACTCCTTCTCACCACTTTTTCACCTAGGAAGGGGGAGTCTTTGTGGATAACAACAAGGTTGCAGTGTCTCCTGGCTGCTGGAGTTGTGGTTGTTGGCTGACAGGGACCATCAGAGCGGCATCTGCTAGAGCTTCAGTTGTCCTACATCCTCCATATTCATCCAGAGGACAGTATTTACAAGCAGTATTTCCCAGTGACAATTACTCCCTTTATTTATTGCTCCTCTCTCATCCCCCTATGGCATCATCAGTTCTATAGAAACTACCATACTGGTGATATCCTGACTACAGTGGGCAGAGGAAAGCACAGAAGAATGGTCAGATTGCTTTCACCCACAAGGCAGAAATTTCAAGGAAATCTACTCCTCACGTACCTTCTCTTGAAAAGAGATCCACTGGCAAATTACTTCTGCTTTTAGATAGACTTACAAGTTCCCACTTGCTTATCTGGTTAACACTGTCAGTCACTTATACTGAGACACCAGGAAATCTGATTCCCACTGTTGGTGTGAGAGCAACCTGTAGGCGCTTGACCTTTTTAATGTTCTGTAATTCGATTGGGTGGCTGTTCTGTGTTTCCTTGTCACTAGCCCAGTAATCTGAGAGGGAGAAGTGGAAAAGACAGCCAGTAAAGATACAAGCAATCACAAGCGGGAATTTGTTGAGGCCTCAGGTTTCCAAAATTACTCAAAGTATCTTCCTCATGTAGAGTTTGGATGAAGCGTGGTTTGGCTCTTCATCCTGGAAATGGCTCCTACAGGAGCCCTCTGCTCACACAGTGGCTGCTTGGCCAAAACTCGGTGCAAAGGCCAATGCTGACTTATGCCATGTGAAGATCTGTGCCTTTTCTGATACAATGGTGCGGAAGTTCAGTTCTTCAGGATGCATGTCCTAGAGAAACACCAGCAAGTGTTCAGCTGTGTTTTTATAAAATACCTTGGCAAAACTGGGCCTCTAACCGAGGATCTGTAATTTTAATCTCTGGGGTGTGACTGAGTCAATATTCCATAAGGATTGGATCCAGGGATGTTCCTGCTCAGCACAGGGTGTTGAACGCAAACGTTTCAGTTAAGCCCTCTCTGATAACCTTCTGATTCCTAACTGATAACCTAACTGATTCCAGTTCTGGGGATCCCAATCATCCTCAAATCCCATTTTAGGATCCTATCACCCAAATTATCTTTTGAGGAGATTCCCCAAGTTTTGCAGCATCGCATTCTTTCTCTGTTCTATGCCAATAATTAGCTCTTTCAGTGACAGAACTTCCCAAATTGTTTTGAAGAACTCTTTTTCTGAAAAAATCATTATACCCAGGAGATCCAGCTTAAAGGATTCTTGGAAACTGTAGGAGATGAGCTCCAAGTCAGGCTAAGACTTCGTATGCTTGCGATATCTCGTATTGATATTTTGCTCTCCTAAAGCTAAAGGTGATGCTTCTTATTTCCATGCACACGTATACATACGAACTGCAGCTGAACACCCAGATCCCTCTGACAACTATAGGATGTTGGAGAATTTCAGCTCTTCCAGCCTTGGGTGATGCCTGACCTGCCAGTACCTCTGGATCAGTGCTGCCGATGAAGAAAGGGGAAGTGACCAATTCTCAATGAAATCAGTACCATGTAATTTTTGGACTGGAGCCACAGCTGGTGTTACCCTGGCTGAGTATCTTTTCCTGCTCCTCTGATTGCTCTGTGTCTGAAAACATTTCATGGAAAAGCAAAGCAAAGTTCAGGACTTATCACATACAATAGATCATTATATAGTGATCTCTGGGTGCTTAGGAGTCTTTCCATTGATTTCAGGGCTGTGGCTCAAACCTTTGATCAGCAAAATGGGACCAGTGCAGAGACGGGGAAGTTCTCCTGTGCTGTTGGCCCCATGGATCCCCTTGACTCAAACAAGGTCAAAACCTCAATTTCCATAGCTGTAAAAGAGTGATAAGACTATTTACTGCAAGATGCCTGAGTACAGAGAGTGCCAAGGATCATCCTGACTAATGACTAGGTGATGTCACAGAGGAAGGAGTTGCATATAATAAAAACAGGTTGTTTTTCACGTGGGTTCACTTGGGGTGCAAGCTGCAAGTATGAGCTTGGGGGTTTACCCTTTGTTGTGTGATTCTTATGTAAATAATAGAGCATGTTAGATCACTACGTTCTATAGAACAGGTGCTTTGGTGGAATTGTTATCACCAAGATAGAAGGAAGCTCCCCGGAGGGATGGGTATGCCAAATTCTCTTTGGTTCCCTCTGGAGTCAGATGGGCAGAGAGCATCTCTCAGTGACAGATGAAGCTGCTGGCAGACAGTTACCCAGCTTGTTTCTGTGGGTGGA
Source organism: Tetrao urogallus (assembly GCF_951394365.1). Classification (NCBI taxonomy): domain Eukaryota; kingdom Metazoa; phylum Chordata; class Aves; order Galliformes; family Phasianidae; genus Tetrao; species Tetrao urogallus. Next base: position 5,315,621 of record NC_136829.1, read on the forward strand.
TATAGGATGTGAGGAGAACAGGACTGCATGCCAGTGGGCAGCCCCACCATCCAAGATTGACAATCCTTTCTGCTAAGCCCTTTCAGTAATTCCCATGGCTGGTAGCAGTGTTTGGGTTTTAGGCAGTGGTGCCACAAAGCCACAGGCTCTCTTGTGATGATAACATACTCATCAACAAGCTGCTGCAGAGCATAGCTCATTCAGATGGCTCTGGCCTTGCCTTCTCTGCAAGCAAGCTCTCCTCCTCTAGGAGTGGATGCCATTGCTCCTGTTGAGATCAGGCACCAGACAGCAGCACACAGCCATCAGCATTCTGACAAGTCCTCTCAATCTCCAGAACAAAATAATGCACTAATCCAGGCTGCAGAAACCAGAAGGATAGGCTCTCTGTTTACTGAGAGCAGCACAGGTCTCAGCATAGGTCCATTAATTTGCTCTAAAGGTCTCTAATTCATGTATTCTGTTTATTTTTGTCTGCCTTTGTTTCTAATTACGGTGTGGCATTTGGTGGTTGGGTTTCAGTTTGCTTTTGTCTTTTTACTCTTTCACAACAGTTTTAGCAGCCATTTCTATAGGAACGGTATCTGGAGAGCTCTGGAAATTGATTGCCAGCAGAAACTGGGAGCTGGTTCAGTCAAGAAAACACATCCAAGGAGATCTCTCTGTGGGATTTGCCCCTCAGATTACAATGTGATGACCATCTGCCTGCAGGAGAGGCCACGTACCTCACTCAGAGATATCTTCTCACTCACTGATGAGAAGGACTTCACTTCCCCTCTCTGCTGACGCAGGACATACTGTGTAGCCTTGAGCCAAGACGGAGCTCTTGATCATTGCAGTAATATACAGTAAATGTGCCACTTTTCTCCATAGATTAAGCACATCAGTGCTGTTGACCTGGCCAAATGGCAATCTTCAGAAGTTATATAAAAGAGAGACCTCTGAAAGCAGACTTGGAAGTCTCTTTGCAACCTACCTTGAGCCGTGACTTACTGATATTTTTTTTTTTTTCCTATCCATAAAGCAGTGAATTCTGCTAGACCTGCACTGAAGTGAAGCGTAGAAGTGAGAAGAGATTCTCTGGTGTTTGTAGATCCCTTGGAAGGCAGCATTTTCAAGTGTAAATTCTCTAGTTAACCTCTGCAGTGCTTCCGTTGTGTTTGATTTACTGTGGAGGCTACTGAAATCAACCAACTATGACAGTTGTAGTGTCTTCTGCCTGGGGAGATGGTGGGGTCACTGTCTCTGCAGGTGTTCAGGGGATGTGGCACTGAGGGGTATTGTTAGTAGATATGGTGGGAACAGATTGGGGTTGGACTTGGTGATCTTAAAGGTCTTTTCCAGCCTTAATAATTTTTTAATTCTATGAAGAATACAAGGATTGAGCAGGCAGTTTACCCTTCGTGAACTGAATGTTGGTAGGTCCTCCATCTTTTGCTCACAGCACAACAGCGAAGCTGATAAAGGAGATTTGAAGAAAAGACTTTTCTGAGAAACATGGTACGGCCTTTTAGCCCTAAGAGGTTCCACCATTGCCAGCACTTCAAGTGAGATTTACAACTAGCTGAAGGCTCAGCAAGACAAAATGAGTCCTTACCAGCTGCTCTTAGCTCATGTTACAACTCGCAGACTGAGTGCTGTGGTTTCATAGGAGTTTGCAGTGGCTGCTGATGCTTTCTGCACCTAAACTCATGTAGTTTGTGCTCATTCTGCTGAGAGCTGTGGATCTGCATACTGCACACTGTTCCAGTGTGCCCAGAGGGAATGGATGCTCTTATAAGGAAAAAGTTTTGCTTTTGGAAGACTTTATTTCTTCTGGATTTTGCTGACTGGGATCTCCTGCTCAACCATGAAGCCTTTCTGAGAACTTTTATCAATACTCCAGACACAGTTCATGTGAGCAGAGATTCCCCCATTACAGCATTGCTCTCCCCACCCAGAACTGCCTTCCCAATATGTGCCAAAGCTCTCTGGAAAACAACTAAATCTAAATATACTGGAGGGCAGGATATCTGATAGATGTTATTGGAGACAGCTTGCAAGAGCACAATCTCTGCTTTTTGTGTGTGAAGCAGAAAAAGTGTGGCTTTGGGCTATGAATCAAACCCTCTCATTAGGGTAAGACAGGCTGCAGAGCACCTTGTAGTCCAGGATGTTCTCAAATGCACCCAATGGTTTCCTCGTTTCCCTCTGGGAATCCCTGTAACTACGGGAACCATTTTGTTTTGCTGATGGAGAAAGGAATCAAATAGTTGAACCCTTAGTAAATGTGTAAACACAACTGGCAGCTTTTGATGATTTGTTGGCTTGGAGCGGAGCCACGGGACCTGGGGATTGCAGTCCAAGTTCCTGGAGCTCTGATGCCTGATACACACAGCAGCAGATCAAAGTCAGGAGGAGTGCAAGTTGTTATTGGTTGGAGAGGCAGCCAGAGGGGCTGCCAGGTGGGATCTCCTGAAAATGTCTCCTGCCTGCTTCGAATCTGGCAATTCCAGCTGAACCTGGGTCACCTACTTAATAAAAATTCCATGTTCAGTCCGTAGAAATGCTTCCAGCACAATTAGATCAATTTCCTCTAAGTAGCAATAAATGTGTTTTCCTTTAAAAGGCCAACACAAGCACATTATCACAGCCTATAATCCCCATTCTCTCTATTAGCTCAAAGTACATCCTAAAGGCCAAGGGTCACAGCTAAAGACTAATCAGTCTCATTAGCCTGTCTAATTTATCTTAACTAGGGGGACACAGACACACTAAAACTGTTGGTGAGACTTTTTGATCAGGATATGGCAGTCATTCATCAGGGCCCTTGGCAAGCTGAGACAGTGAGAAGAGAAGCTCCTTGAGGATGCTCCTGCTCCACACAGCTGCACAAGATGGGGTGAGCCCTTGAGAGGCTGCTGCTGTCCCCCCTGGAGCCATCCAAGCAGCCAAACCAAACCCCTCACAAACACAGCACTTAGTTGCTGTCCTGGTGCTGGGATTTGGCAGCCTGAAGCAGTGAGGCTGGACCCAAGGCTCCAACACACATTCCTGTTCTAAAGGCTTCTGGCTGGGAGGAATTTCAGAATGCGTGCTGCAAGCAAGGCTTTGTTGGATGTTAAAAAGTAGGGAAATGTGCTGCTAAGAGAGGAAGGAATCAGATTATTTAAGGAGTTGCAACACGAGGAGGCTGGCCAAGCTCTAAATCAAAGCCACCTCACCATATTTCACCTCCTGGGAGAAAGGAAAAGGTTATCCATGAGATCCCTATTTATATCCCAGAAATATGTGGCTCTAGAGTAACTCCATTTCTAGGGACAATCAAGCACAGGAAGGAGCTCAGAAAGCTGCCAAAGTGCTCATGCCCAGGATCCCATCTGGGAGGTGAGGCTCAGTGCATAGCATCCTATAACGAGGGTAAACATTAGGAGTGTTGCTCTGGCAAGAGGTTCTATGAGATTTCACAGCAGTTTGTGTCGTTTTGACTACTTTTTAGTCATCCACTTTGATTTTCTCACTTTCAGGATACTCAGATGGGATATGTTTAGTGGAAGTCATTTGTTATCTTTGCTGTGTCTTTCCACAACAGAGGCATTTCTGCATTCATGCCGTGCTGTACAACTTAGGCCAATCCAGGCAGATGAGAATGGAGTGAAAGGTGGTGCAGAGGAGGTGAAGAACCCCCGTTCAGCTCAGACACCAGAGCTCTTTGCTCTCCTTGGTGAGCTGTTGTAGGTGGGACACGACCCTATGCAAGGCCACATGGCTGTGTTTCCATGGGCAATGCAACTGATTGCAAACATTCGTTCAGAGACTCTACACTGGACAAGACTTGAAGATTTTTTGGGGGGCGAACTGTGCCAAATATAATTCCTGTGCACAGAATTTAAGGAGATAACAGCCTGGTCAGATGGTGAAACGTTTGAAATCATAGCTGCATTTAATCTTCTAACATGGGCTTTTTAAGAGGAGTTCAACAACCCATAGCATATCCTCTCCAGTAGGGAAGAGCCATCTCACTTACCTCAGATGCTTATATGGCTATGCACAGCTCTGGAGTTGGTGAGAAACGTTCCTATCCATCCCAGTTCATCAGAGCAATCCAACACATGCTTACTTTCAGTCACTAACTTACACCTGGCTGAAGCTAAGCACAGACGAGGTGTGAACAGCCACATAAATCCAGGTATCACAGGTCCTATGGGCATCACATCTGCTTTTCCTTTTCTTCATTTTTTGCTCTCTACAGTCTGTTATAGGAAGCAGCCCACAAGTTTGTGACAGGACGTGGTTGAGGTGGACTTGTGTAGCTGAGATGAGGGCAGGAGGGCAGCTCAGAACCACAGCTCGTCCTGGCTGGGCACCTTACCCAGGCTGGGAGCCAGCTGCTGTCATCCAGAGAGATGGTGGGAGGCTCTGAGGGACGATTCACCCTTCTGTCTGGGTGAGCGTGTTGGGGCAGATGAGTTGGTTTGTGAGGATGCTGCCTTTTTCCCAGGACAGTTGAGGAAGTCTAGACTGTGTGCTTGGCTTAGTCAGCAAACTTCTAGGCAGCCCTGGGAAGCAAACAGCATTGCACCCCAGACACTTGTCAGGCCATGGAGGCAGTTGAGGTGAAACCAAGTCTCGCTCCTAAAAATGCAGGAGCCTTTCTGGGCAATGACTTATTGCTGAGCTATTTCCTGAGATCCAGGGTGGGAAGTGCCTGCTCCTGTTCCCCAGCTCTATTCACAACAGCCTCCCACATCATCACAGAGCACAGGCATGGAGCAGGAAGAGCAGACCGTGGCGAAGGCTTTGCCCCACATGCAGAACACTGCAGGGCCAGATTCCTGCTGAAGATCATATTTATTTCAGCATTAATCAGAAGGCATTTGTAATGTCCTAGCAATGAGGAGGAAGGCAAGACACAGAGGAGGTGGGGGGGAGGGAAGGAAATTCATTTGCTGAGATGATGGAGTGACTCCTTCAAAGGAAAAATTAATAATGATTAAAACGATGCTGGAGTCTGTCCGTTTGAATCTCAAAGGTGCGTCATCCCCACCAGAGGGGTCTGGCACTCAGCACCTCTTCCTCCTGATTAACATCGAGCTTCCCTTTTTCATATAACCTTGAAATGCAATCACGTCAATGTATGCAAGAGGATTCTCTTTTTCCAATGGGCAGAGGGATGTCAATGGATCTTTTTCCCTTCTCGCTTTCATCCATTACCTAGAATCTATCAGAAGTCCCATCCTTCAGCATTTCCCTTTTAGAGGACTGAGGGGAATCTCTGCACTCTCCCAGTACGGTCTGTGTGCAGAGGTGAAACTACTGAGCACAGGAGAGCAAAGAAGAGGTTTCCCTTCCTTTGCTGGGATACCTGACTCGGTGTTTAGGAAGACATTTTACTCAATTCCCACAGCAGCTTCTGATGACTTTATTCTGCCTCCTCCTCTTTACTCCTCCTGCAGAACATCATTTGCTGGAAATTCCACTGCTGGAAATTCCACTGTTAGTGCAGATAAACCCTCTCTGCATCATTTCCTGGGGAGAGAAAGGAACTAAAGACCCCTTTTGGAAATCTGCTCCTTCTCTTTTGCATGCTGCCTTCCCCTGGCAGAGCACCGGACGCAGCATCCTTCCACCCTGGGTCTTGTCCCCAACGAGCTTTTGCTGACTGCATAACCTTCACTAACCTGAAATTCCTGAGTAGTCCCCAGAGCTCAATGCAGCTCGGAATAAAATTTTTGTAATGTCATTTAAGGGTATTCCTAATCCAGAATTATTGAGGAGGCCTGGGTCATGGGAATTGAGTTTGACACTTGACAAATTCTTGGCTTTGTGTAAATGGACAGGCCACAGAAATAACTGCCTTTGGATGTCACATGAGGAGAAATTAATTCTTTATTAACTTCCGCAATGATAATCTAATAAACTCATTTGGTCTACTAGTTTCAGCACTTAAGGCACTCAGTCGATGGGATGCAAATAGATTTTTTTCCTCCCTGCTGGAAAGGAGCTTCTGTGGCATGCGAGGGTGTTAGTGAGAAGCCAGACTGGGTGGCTGGGATGGGATGGGCACACTCAGAGGGACAGACAGAGCAGAAAGACCAAAGCAGGGGCTGGAAAAAATATTATATTTGGCTTTTTTTTTTTTATTAAACATTCATATTTTAGACTTTTTTTTTTAAGTTGAGTTCAGATCTCTTTTCTTCAGTCAGGTATTGCAAGATAATATGCAAGAAACCAATGTGTTAGCTGTTTCCCTTTGGTATGACAGCACAAGGCAGCAGTCGCAGCTACAGTAGGGCTCTGCTGGGAGCCGTACACAGATGGAGTTCCTCTCCCAAACATTTGCTAAGTTGAAAAATGGGTTTTAATGGGATGATGTGGACTAAGCAAGGCTCTATCTCCAGAAGGCAAGCTGTCCAGCAGGAAAATAAAGTGCAGTGTGTGACCTGAGTGTCAAATCAAAACCAGCCATTGCCACCGAGAGGTTGGATTTCAAATGTCAAACCCTGAGCTGCTGCAGGCTGTCCAGGAAGCACGTTCCAAACAAACAAACAAACAAAACAGCTGCAGAGGGCAGAACGAAAGTCGAGCTTACCCTGCCAGTGTCAGGGGATGGAGCTGTGTCCCCAGCTCTGCCGTGCCCTGCGAGAAGCAGCAAGGCGTCACAGCCCAGCGCACAGCCACGATGTTTCCCACAGCCACACTTTGCTCCTCGTGTCTCCTGCACGTTCACCCAGATTTTGGGACAGAAGCTGGTGGCAGAATGGGAATCCCCTACACAGCAGGTTGAAGGATAATCAGAGCTGTGCTACCAAGTAAATCAAGGTGAGGGTGTGGAAACCTCCCCAGGTGCTGGGCAGGAGCCGGCTGCAGCATCGCCGTGGAAGCACCCTCCTGTGCAGTCGGAGCAATTAGGACTGAAATCACTGCGCAGTGCTTTCCGGTTCAAGAGGCATCAGCCCACCCTGCTGCCCCCCGATTCCTGGGCCACGGGACAAACCCGCTTTGTTCCCAGGACGCCTGTTTGCTCAAAGAGGAAGAGAATCAGAACGGCGTTGAAATGAAGAGCAAAAATCTCCTGCATTAGAAAAACAAGCTGCTTCCTCACAGCTCGGATAACAGCTTTCAGGGAGGAAAACTGGACATTCATTACTGAGCTTAGTTTGCAGAGAAATTTTGAGCAATTGTTGGTAATGACAAGAAATGATAGTCCTGCACAGCTTTCCTATTGCATTAGTTCAGATCCACTGGCACCACCTGTTTCATTTCACCCTTCTCCCATTGATACCCCCTGTAGATCTCAGGTCTGCCTCCCTGCATTTGTATTTGGGTATAATTTGAGGGTAACTTGATTGGTAATTAGGGCAGAATAGAAGACTGAGTATTTAACTACCCATATATCTCTCTCTAATTTAAATAATTCCTAATACATCTAACTGGTTTGCCTCATACTGCACTGATGCGTATTGAACTGGGGATAATGAAATAAAGAATGTGAGGGGGAAAAATGTTATTTCAGAGTCAGAAGATCACCAATTAATGACATGAAAAGCCTGGTGGGAATATCTGTGTGCTTAATGCCCCTTCTGCTTCGAATGTAATGCGGTCAGAGCCTCTGGCACGGGAGCTCTCAGAACAGCCTTCAGAACAACGCATGTTTCTGTGCAGCTTCTGAACGTGATCCAATGTCCCACGGCTTTGGGATAGGGCTCACACAGAAGGTAGGAGGGAAGAATGTGGCCCTCGGTGCCTTCAGCTCACTACAAGAAGGACACTGGGGCCCTGGAGCATGTCCAGAGAGGGGCAATGGGGTTGTGAGGGGTCTGAGCACAATGGGGTCTGATGGGGATGGGGACTGGGAACTGGGATGGTTCAGTCTGGAGAAGAGGAGGCTCAGGGGAGACCTTATTGCTGTCTGCAGCTCTCTGAAAGGAGATTGTGGCAAAACGAGGGTTGTCCTCTACTCCCAGGGAACAGTAATAGGATGAGAGGCAATGGCCTCATGTTGTGCCAGGGGAGCTTCGTCCCTAATGATGTACCAGGGCTTTATTCTGGTGAAACAGTGCTGCTGGATCTCATCCTGCAACGTGGGCAATGCTGTGCATGTAACAGTGGCCATCATCCCACTGTGCTGAGCAGGGCGGGTGCTGGGGCATCAACACACCACAGCCAGGGGCAGGATGGGGCTCAGATGTGGCTAGGGCTGAGATTTCAGCCATTCACTTTGTATTTCTTATGGAAAGAGGGGGGGTGAAATGTACACCCCTGGAGTGTTTGATGGGTTAAAAAAAAAAAAAAAAAAAAAAAAAAAAAACACTTTCATTTTGATAAAGGCTTAAAGTTCAAGTGTGATGTTGTTTGGTTGTTTGTATAGAATTTAAAATGCAGTGGAATAAAGCGTAGCATACAACATGTGAACTATTGGAAGCACAGAACCATGAGGCCTGATACCAGCTGGTTATTGGAAAAAGCAGCAGCTATGGAAGTTTTTACCATTCCGCTGAAAATTTCAAAGAAATCCATTGCGTGCATGGAATGCTTTGATTTAGACACACCATTATTTTCAGTAGAAAATGATTTTTTATTTTTTTTTTTTCAGGAAATTTTCAATCCACTTGAATATAGTGAAGAGCAGAGCAGCACAGGAGCCTCAGGATCCCTCTGTGAGCTGCTCCAGAGCCAGCACTACCCTCAGGGTGAAAGGTAGTTCAGCTTAATGCAGTTGGTGTGTATGTTTTAGTTTGGGCTGCCAAAAGGGTGCCAATATCCTCAGCATCCCAGGGTACGCTCACAACCTGCTCCCATCCCATCACCCAGCTCCTCCCTCTCCATGTCAGGGCTGTGTCTGTGCTTTTACAGATGGGCACAAGCTGTCTGGCAGCCCTCCCCCAGACCCTGCAGAGTGATGCATCACCAGAGCAGGGAGATCCCCACCCTTGGAGAGGGGCAGGTAAAAGTTTAACCAGGCTGCCTTTCAGCGCTGGAGGCAGAGCCGCCTTTCATCGCTGTGATAAATTGCTCCTGTCAAAACTACATGAATGCTCATATTGAAAAGCTCTTCTTTCTTTCTTTTTAGCTTGCCCCCTCTCTGCAGTCTCACGGCGTCTCTCGGTTGTTAGCCAACATTTAATGCCCACTTAGTCAAAGGGCACTTCCACTTCTCTGCTCTGTCCTGTCCCCTGGGGCGCTGGGGCTGCATAGCCACAGAAATACTGACAGGGAATGAAATCAAAAGGATGGGCTGGCGGAGAGACCCTCTAATGGTTTTAGGGCTATTTATTTCACTTTGTTCCTCCTACATATAATCTCTACCCAAAGTGATCATAGGATGGGGAGGTGGACAGACAGATGTCAGGAAACATTTCTTCTCCAAAAGAGTGGTGATGCAGTGGCACAGCTGCCCATGGAGGTGGTGGGGTCACCATCCCTGGAGGTGTTCAGGAACTGTGGGGATGTGGCACTGATGGATGTGGTCAGTGGGCAGGGTGGAACGGGTTGGGGTTGGGCTTGGTGATCTTAGAGTCTTTCCATCCTAATAATTCTGTGATTCTGTGACTGTATTTTCTAAAGAAGCTTCCAGTTCATTCCTAGCTAATAGATCTATATTTGCAGTATTTTCCAAAGTTAATAATGAATGTGTAATGTAAAACAATGCAGCACAGCTCCTCTCCAGCCTCCAGAACAGACGACTGGTTAAGAGGATGGCCTGGATGTCACCATGAAGATGCTGGGAACAAGTTGTCCATTCTCAAGCTTGGGACTGCTGGGAAGGGTGTAGGGCTCCTGCTTGGGAATCACAGACCCAGCTCAGGTGTCTTGGGGCCACGTCTCCACCCCAGGCAGCAAAGTCCGGAGGGAGCACAGCTGGCTTTGCAACTTGGTGCTGTGCTGTGCTGTGTTTGCAGCTGGGGCGGCTACCAGCCCCTCTACCAATGTGCAGTAAGGATGAGATGCAGGAGGTGGTGCAGCTGTGCCCAGCTGTGCTGCACGGTGCCCACAGGTTGTCATTCAGGCTCTCCTAAGGGGGTTGTCAGACCCATTCCCACTCTCCTCCAATTCCTTCCCCTATGTTTTCTGTCCGGGCTGACACACAGCCGTCACCCAGCACTCCCAACCATTCTCTGAAAGATAAATGCAAATGTTACTGCTGTGATACTGAGATCTAATGCTCAGCTGTTCAGAGTGCATCCCCAGTGACAAATACTTCTGCTGTGGTCCTCAGGGCTGGTTACCCTTATCACTATGGGCCTCCATAGTTCTCAGTGCTGCCCACCTCTACGAATACAGTTGTACCCATACAGGCACAGTACACATGCACACAGTTCTCTCCTTGCTCTCAGTGCAATATCAAATATGATTAAAACACCTGGGTTTTCCACCCCCTGCTTTGCCTCTCTCCCCTTTGCTTTCCCTTCTTTCCCTTCTCCTGCCCCCTGTCACTCTGGAAGTTTTCAGATACGCTTCTGCACCAAATTGCACAGTAGGATCTGAAATTATTACCCTCTTAAATGCATTAAGCTGTTCATAAAGCAATTTGCAGTGCCAGTTACCAACACTGTGCCTCCCAGCCCAACACCTCCATGGTGCAGAAGGGCTCTTGGCAGCCATGCCCTGCTGCAGTGCTCTTGCTTGCTGGAGTCAATGCCTGAAACTTAGGAGAAATCAATGCAATTATAGATATCAAGGTCCAATTACTGCGAAATGTGATCAGCCTTTATCTCTGAGTCCCTTCAAGAAAACCAGGGAGGCCTTTTCCTTTTTGCCTTGTGAAGGGAGCACCAACACCATGCAAAAGCATCCATCAGCAGCAGAAGGCAGCAGGGGAATGGCTGTCACTGTGCACCAGTCCTGATGCTCATCATCCTGATTTCCCCTTAGCATTGGTGAGACGATTCCTGCCTCACACCTCCGTGCATCCCCTGTGCTCTGCCAACCCCCGGAACAGCATGGCTGCCCCTGGCCCGGATTCATGGCACAGTTTTGCGCATTTGGAATCTCCCTGAGGAGCTCTCGCTTTCCCAGCCTGAGCAATTCTATGACTCTATGATTCCAGCAGGTGTAGGATGGTTTGGTTTTCCCCAGAAAACAGGGGAAAAGATGAAGTGCCCTCACCATGTAGCCAGCATGGGCAGGTTCTGCCCAGTGTGAGATCGAGCTGTTTGACCTTTGACTGCAGTCAGAAGAATGACTCACTTGGAGGCTCAGATGTAAATAAATGTATGCATTGCTAAATAAATCAAACACTAATACACGTAGCTGAGCCTGATAGATATCCTTATTAAAATCGCACTGAAATAAATGGGGCAGATTATGAGGCAGTGGGCTTAAAGGCAATGATTTCAAGGCATAATTCAACACAGCACATGTGGTAATAACTGTTTTAATCTTCGGTTTTGCTGTGCTAAATGCTGTGCTGAATTCCTTCCTGCTACAGTTGTTAGCTGAACACTATGTATTATCACAAAGACTGAAAAAAAGAGAAACAGTTGATTGATTGATTGATTGATTAATAATTTCCTAATTACTCGAAAGCACTGAGAACATGTTAAACTTTCTGTTTCAGCTCAGAGAAGTAAAGGACTGATATCTTTACTTTAATGATACCTCTTTGCCACGTTCCTTCACATCAAGAGAGAAAGGTTCATTCCCAGCCCAGGTACGTTCCCTGCTGGCACTGAATTACCGAGCACTCCTCCCAATTACAGCCTCCAAAACCATTAGCAGTTAAGAGAAAATAATCCCTGCAATTTGTGCAGCAATAAGTGTTATGTACGGCCGAGGAATACGCAGGAGCAGAGGCTGCAGGGAGCCCAGCCTGGCTCAGGACTGCCCCCTCCCTGCTCCCTGGCAGCAATCCTTTATACATATAGTCCCATTTTACCTTGTGAGCACTGAGCTGTGCCACTGGGCACCCCTAGGGATGGGGCACCCACAGTTTGCTGGGATCTCATTAAACAAGCAACAGGTTTCCAAAACTGAATCAAGTGAAGGAACCCAGTACAAATCTGTGCAGTCCTCAGATGTTTGGTTGAAGCTTCTTGGGTTTTCCTGGATTTTATCCGCTCCTGATGCATGAACAAAGGAAGATTCCTGAGCAGAGCAATTAAAATAGCATAAAAATGGATTTCTTTCTACCAGCACGGCTAGACAGAAATATTTGCATTCCTTTTTGAGGTGACTGAGCTAAAATAAGGAGGTTATGGTGAGTTGGGGGTTGACCTCTGTTCCCAGGTAACAAAGATAGAATAAGAGGTGGTGGCCTCATATTGGTCCAGGAGAGGTTCAGGGTGGAGATTAGGAAGAACTTCTCAAAAAGAGCAGTGGTGCAGTAGCACAGCTGCCCAGGGAGGTGGATGATCACCATCCCTGGAAGTTTTCATGAACCATGGCTATGTGGCACTGAGGGACGTGGTCAGTGGGCAGTGTTGGTGGTAGGTGGAGGATAGGTCTTGGTGGTCATAATGGTCTTTTCCGACCTCACTGATTGTACGCTCCTATGCTTCCATGATTCTGCTGCCTCCCATTCCAGCCAGTCACCCAGGCTCCCCCCAAAGCTGAAAACAAAGTTTCCCTTCCTCCTCCTCAGCCTCCACACTTGGATCATGCTCCCAACAGATGTGAAATGTTTGCAGTGAGATCTGCCAGTGCCATCCGCTCTCCGCAGCAGCTCCCAGTCACAATGTTTGCATGCACACTTCAGAGTATCATTTATCTTGAGGGATGTCAACTCTAAAAATGTTAGCGCGTGTCACTATCACGGCAAATGCCAGAAATTAGCTTTCTTTCATCTGAAAGAAGAATAATTAACTTTGCGACTGTTTCCAAAAGTGCTAATTAATGGGTTTCACCAAGTTGGTTTGTCAGGATACATCTTGATTGGAACAACAGCTTGTTCTTCCCCCCAAGGATTAGGGCTCTTCTTCTGGACGCTTTTTCTCATCCGCCAACGTGTTGTGAGTTGCAGAAAATGAATGTCACTTAGAACACCAAAATAAACATGCAAAAAAGGGAAAGCCCCAGAGACACATTAACATTTATTAATTATTTGTGTACATTATTAGCAATAATGTAAAAACATAGCATTCCCCATTAACAGATCAATCTTTAAAGAGGATGGGATTTTGCTGGCTGTTCAATTATCTGATAACCAAGATAAGCTTTCATCCCGAATGTCTGTGTGTGGGGAAGCCACCTCTGGCCCAAACTCCAGGAACATTTTCCCTATTTAAATGACTACAGCATTTGGCATGACGTATTTCCTTTACCAGTCTGTCCACAGTGCTCAAGTTCCTTGTCTTTCAATACTGAGCACCTTACCTGCTACACCACGCCATAACGTGAGTGCCCTCCACCACCTTTACATTGAGGTGGAAAGCAAAATGCCCACTTGTGGCAGTGACCTGAGGGCTGCAGCCATCCCCGTCCCACAGCCCATTGGCAGAGTTGGCTCCCGCTACCAACCTAGTCATAAAATCATTAAGATTGGAAAAGCTCACTAAGATCATTCAGTCCAGCCACAGTGCATCCCTGTGGCCCTTTGAAAATCCAAACGCACCTCATGATTGAAGAGATCATGGCCTGAAGAAACAGTGAGGGCTGACTTTACATAAACTGCCTGACGAAGGGTAAGCTCAGACCTTGTACGTGTTCCTGGAAATATAATGTAAATCAGGAAATCAAGTGGAAAATCCAGGAGGTTATTATTAAAAACCCACAGCTCAATTATCGTTATAATAAACCTTACACCAGAGGTCATTTACATTCACGGTAATTAGGGAGGCAGGTTATGGATGGAGAACAACGGTTTATCAGCTAAAGAAGAATTTTATTGCAGAAATCTTCTCCCAGACACTGCTTCCTATGCACATAGACCCAGCTGGGCTGGGCTGAGTGTGCCCACCTGTGTGCAGAGCTCCTGGGGCACCTGAGCCCTTCCTGCCCTCCCCAGGTGGAGGAAGGATGGTGTATAAAGGGCATAATGGAGGCCCCGGAACTGGGTTGGGTTGGAGAGGAGCTGAAGGGAGGATGGATCTTTGGAGAGGGTTGGGAACCAGAAGCACCGCTGTCCTGCTTTGAACAATGTCTGTTTCTTGTGGTCTTGCTGACAGTGGCTATTATAAGTGCTTATTGTGTGATGCACCTGGATTTCCTAAAGAATAGGGGCTCTTGACTGTGGGATGGTGGCCTCTGTGTTTTGGCTCTTGCTGAGCTGTACCCTACACTCAGTCTGGCTGTAAAAGGTTAATTAATTTCTAGCCACAGTTATGAGCAAATCAGGACACAAGGGGTGAGTGGTTATCCTTGTTCAAAAGTACCCCTAGGAGTGAATGAGTTGGTTGTAAGCTGTGTGTTTGTTTGTATCTTAAGTTCCTGATGCATGATGGATTGGTAAGCTTCAAGCCACTTCACATTTCTGAGCTGTTCAAGAACTCCTTTGCTACATCTCTAACCTGAGCAGCGTTCTGCACTGTCTTGTCATAGTGGTGATCCCCAGCCCTCATTCCTTAGTGGGAGGCTGGATGGGGATGATTACTTTAGCAAGAGAGAGCAAACAGCACTGTGAGGTGGTGCTCACAGCCTGAAGGAAGCGCACGACAATGGTGAAATCCAGTTTCTGCCACTTGGTCACAGAGCTGCTTACAGCAGTTACGCTTCCAGGGGTGCCAATGTTATTTACTGGATGCTACTATTTAATTTGTTACTATATTTACTCTTACAGTAGAGGCTAAAATCCTGTGTCACTGCATTTTTAAGTGGTCTGCTTTTATCTCTGGTGAAAGAAATGAATTCTGACCCTTACTGGAAGCTATGGGGTCCTCATAGCTTTGCAAGAATAAATATCCAGGAGTAAATCTCTCACCTACCTACTGTTGCTTCTTGAATTTCACCTTCAGTGTCCACTCAATCCTTCAGGTTAAACTTAGGCCAGTAAAAAAAATGTTTAGGTCATAAATTTGTATTGATTTCTTACTTTAAACGACTCCTTAATGTAAACTGTTAACACGAGCACACTTTGCTGGCTCGCTGTTCATGTGGGACTGAGCACACAAGGATCTAAACGAGTTGCCAAAACACAAGGAGGAAGATTCATTTTTATGAAGGAGGAAAAAAATACTCTTTTGTAGAACTCAGTATTGTCTCCAGATGCATGCCAGTGCTCTTCCAGGTGTTGTGGGATGCACTGGAATTGGCAAAGATTTGGGTTTAAGTGCTGAATGAACCTCTCTTGAGGCCAAAGGAGTCCTTAATCATCCTGTTATTGATTGGCATGGTTCAGTGGGCATGGTGGTTTATGGGTTGATGGTTGGACTAGATGATCTTAAAAGTCTTTTCCAAACTTAAGGTTTCCAGGACTTTATTACTTGTTTGTAAACATAAGGAAATCTTGTCAAGTCTGCAGACTGTCTGTGAGGAGTAGCGCAGCACATGTGACACCTTGGAGACCTAAAATCTCCAGCTCTGCTGCAAGGGATGCATTTGGGTGCTTCTGTCTTCCACTTCAGTAACTCAGTGGAAAGGAGAAACCATCAAGATTTGGATGGATGGGAGGGGGATCCTGCTGTAGTGCTTCAGTTCTGGATGCTTTTATCCAGGGAGTTAACAGCTTTCATGCAAGCACAGTCTTGAGCCCTTTACTGTAAAGCCCGATGGGCGGGGGAGAAATCCCACGTCTGCTGCAAATGCTGTATGCTGAGATTCCTTAGGCTCTACTTTATTTCACTTTCAGTATTCCTCCCCAAATGGTTATGGGACTGTCTAGCAAAAAATAGATGCTGTTTGCATGCAGAAGACTGGCCCCTTTGCGCAGTGCCAGCTGGTGGATCTCCCTGTGCTCCACTGTGTTCTCAGCTCTGCTGTCCCCACCAGCATCCTCCTCAGCTCTGGAGCACAGGGACCTGGTCCTGCTGGTGCAGCTGCCAGCAGCTGGGCAGTGAGCATGGCTTTGCAGAGGGCTGCTATGCATATAACAGCTTTTCTCTCTGTTTACTGGAGTGCATCTCGTAACCAGATTCCTCCCAGGCGCATCTCCCCCTTCCCACCGCCCCTCTGGATTGGGCTCCTCTACTAAAAATTGGTTGGGAATGAAGGCGGGGGGAGAAACTTTATTAGTGTTATACATTATTTTCCTCTTCTCCGTTCCCGCCCCCTCCCCCCCCCTTCCTTCTGCATGATGAATTGCCTGGTACTGAGCTGGTAGCTCCAGCCCAGGCACTTAGCAATCTCCTCCTGGTCCCTTGCACAGACAGATGGGATGGCCCATGTCTTGACCATGATTGATTAGCTGGAGAAAGCCTGTTGAGTGGAGTTCCATGAAGATTGATGCTTTCTCCTTCTAACAGCATTTCCAAAAAGTTTCTATTACATTTTGATTATGTTTATAGAATCTCACTGGTCTCCAGGAAGATTCAATCTTCTCTTCCCCCTCTTCCCTCTGTGCAGTGTGTGTAACTTCCCTCCTGTGCATATGCTGTTCATCCATCTCTCGCTGTTATTCCTTTAGGAATGCCCCCAGAGGTCTCTCAGGACAGCTCTCCCCTTGTGTCCCCTGTCTTTGCCAGGGGGAGCACCTCTCTGTTTGCTGCTGCAGCCTCACCTATAGAGGTCACAGACAAAGCAGGAGCTGCCAGCCCATAGGTGACCTCTAACAGCCACACAGCAGGAAGAGGAATGCTGTCTTTGATGCCCTGGTGGAGAACTGAAGGATGGGATCACCAGCAGTGTGGCACCCAGATGAAGGACTCCTGTGTCCCAGTACAAGAGGCTGAAGCGTGTTTTGCCCAGCCCTAATCTGTACCTAGAGGGTTGGTTCCACCACTCACACCTGGGTTGGGATCAACAAGACCTTAAAAGCCACAGTATGAGAGCTTGCACGTTTCCCATGGAGTGGGTTGGGAGGATGGGATTCCAGCATCCCAAGCACTGTGTTGCAGCTGGGTGAGGTGGCATGGCAGTGTCCTCATGCTGGCTGTTTTGGCATCACTGCAGGGAGAGGATTTTTTTCACTGTCAGCTCAGGCATCTTGGAATCAGAGGAGAGAAGTGCACCAAGACAGGATAAAGACTTCCAGTCACTCAGCATGGACCTTTCTGCTGCAGAGCTCAGTGCAAGCAATGCAAAATGCAGCAAAAAGGCTGGCACAGATGGATGATGTGTGTGCCAGCAGAAAGAGCTGCAAGAGAGGCTAGATACCTGCACACTGGTCTGCCTGGTGTGGCCTGCCTAGGAGGACTAATATTCCAGTAGTTCCATAAAATTTGTAGATAGGGGATTCACAAATAATGACTCTGGTGTAGGCAGGGTGTGTGAAGCCAGGGGACTGAGTGATGGGTGTGTGGGGTGGCCTGCTGTTGTGCTGCCATGTCTGTGTGTCTCTGGGTATGCTGTCACCAGCAGGGAGAGCACTGAGCATGACAAGCCTTGGTGAGGGCACATGCATGCAGTCCATCTTCCTGCTGGTGGGAATTGCTGCTGTCTCACTTCTAGCACAAGCCATGCAAAGAGATTTCTGTTGGTTTGTGTTTTTTTTTTTATGCCTGTGGTGTAAAAATGCAGCTGGGCAGGAAGCCCACAGATTGTGTGATGTGACAAACAGAGGTGTGTGTGTGTTCCCCCTCACTGGGACCCTGCAGTGCTGCCCTCCCAACTCTGTCTCTGTGTGCTCAGCCTGCCCTTGTACCATCCCAGTCTATTTTTTTTTTTTTAATATAGACCACATTTTTTATTTCTGCATTTATTACAAATGCAAATTACAGATGAAAGCATCAACTACACAAACCATTACTCAGAGGAGCATCTTTCTAACTGCTGGACTTGGACTGAACAGCTTGTGGTTAATTTGCTATATAATCACTGCCTGCAACAGGAAAGCAAGCGCTTCAACTGTGCTAATATTATGAAAGGGGAAGTTAACCATAGAGATAAATTCTGAGGAGCTGCAGCTGGGATGAAAGAGGGAAATAAATGTAGCTGGAGTCCTGGCTTCGTGCTTGCAAAAGTGGCCGCTTGGATATTTAAAGGGATAAAAGATAAGGGTTCAGGTTAAACATGTGTTTTTGAAGTTGCTTTTATCCTGAATCTCCTTCCCTCAGAATCAGAGGATCCCTGCAGTTCACACTGACCTGCAGTCCGTGGAGCCCTGGGCTTGCATGCAGACATGTAAATGTGATGAACTGCAAGCTGCCCCAATTGCTGGGTGCCTCTGTGGAGCCCAGTGCTGCAAAGAAGATGCATGTGGCATTGAGCATTTGCTGTGGGTTCTTCCCCATCATTCAGTTCTTGTGTAAAACCCAGGGAAAGTGTCCCAGGGCTGTCAGAAGTGTGTCCCTGCTGCACGGTGCTGCAAGGAGAGGCCCGTGATATCTCCAGAAACAACCACATGTGCTCAACACGTGCGTGTTATCCCCAGATGGAAGGAATGCTGAATGAGTGAGGACAGTGCTGCTCTGTGACTGGAAATGCTGCTGTCCTGTGGCACTGCTCTGTGTCCCTTCAGTGTGCATTGCCAGGGCTGGCTTAACCCTGGTGTGTGAGACTGGGGTAATGCTTGCACCTTCCGTTCCTGTGCCCACAGAGGTAACAGCAGGACAGTACTCGTGCTGTGTTGCAAAGTGGTTGCAAAGGGTTTTAAAGAATGTTCCTGAAGATTATCTCTCGGGTCAAATCTGAAGTTCTGTCTAACTCTGCTCTCTGGAGGCCCATGAGAGACGGTAGCTGCCAGATGAGCAGAGATAGGACATATATGTCTAGGAGGGTGAATCAGCTTGAGAAGGGTGAGCTGGTTCCTATGAAGCAAGAGAGCTCCAGGAACTGCAGATTCACGTCCACTTCAGACACTTTCTGACCGCAGTGTTTGTGTTGGGCTGCTTTTCTCCCTGGTTCCCAGGAGCAGAAAGCTGGAGTGAGGAGAGGTTGGGAAACACCAGGGGAGGGTTTATTCCTGGGAGCTCACCTCTGAGTGGGGGCTGAGGGTGTTGCCTGGCTCCAAGCTGATGGAAGCTGCAGGGTAAAATATTTTCCTTGTCTGAGTTAATCATTGATCGGGCAGGATGGGGATGCCTGGGGTGCATGCGGATAGAGCAGCTGCTTGGGGGGAATGTGCATAGTGGGAGACAAGGCTGTGTCAGTGCTGGCCTTGCAGTTTGCCTCCCCAGTCAAAACAGATGAGCCATGGAGCCGTGTGTGCAGCAGGTGGGGATGCTGGGAGGGCATATCTCACAGGGATCATCAAGGCTTGGGCTAGCAAAGGCTGTCAGCCTCACAACATGGTTACATCATGTATAGGATGAGAGGGAATGGCCTTCAGTTGCACATGGGAGGTTCAGGTTGGATGCTAGGAAATGTTTATTCTCTGAAAGAGTGATGATGCAATGGCACAGCTGTCCAGGGAGGCAGGGGAGTCACCATCCCTGAAGAAGTTTGAGAGCTGTGGAGATGTGGCACTGAGGGATGTGGTCAGTGGGCACAGTGGGGTGGGTTGGGTTAGGGTTAGGGTTAGGGAGATTGGACTTGGGGACCTCAGTGGTCTTTTCCAACCTGAATGATTCTGTGATTCTATGTGTTGTGGTTTTGTGTTGGCAACTTTTGTCCCAGCTCTTCAGAGGTACCTCTCTGCTCTGTCACAGGGAAAAGCATCACAGTGTTTCCGCATAATATGCACAAGCCACTGCCTTCCAGAAGGAATGAATTGGGGTTAGGAGCAACTGTCTGTGTACATATAGCAATGTCTAAAGCATTTCAGATTTCCTGGTGGTTTATTGTTGTGTACAGGTTATCCTTACTGGTATGGACAACAAGCAGGGTTTGTTTGGGCTGAAGCAAAACTCACAGATACGAAGTAAGGAGCTGCTTTGGTACCTCTGCCCAAAGGATAGTGCTTCAGAGCAAAATCACAATTAGTGATTTAGGGAATAATCAACATTAAAATCAACTGGCAAGGAAAAGACTTCATCTGTAATGTGCTTTTCTAGATATTATTAAATACATCCTGAAAAAACTCCTGTGAGTGATGATTTGGCAGCTGTTTGCAAGAGGCAATAAATCCAGGTCCTGTCCTTCCTCTGCTCTCCTCTCCAGGAGGAGATTGGCACTACTGCATGAACTTTTGGAAACTGATGGGTAGGGAGAACCCAAAGATGCTTTGATGCCAAGGGCACACCTTGCAGGTAAGGCCAGGCTGTGTGGTCATACTGACCATGAGTAATGCTGCTTCTAGCACTGCTCTGCTCCTGGAAGGCAATTCAGAAAATTCAGTGGGATTGGACAGCATGTGCTGCTTGTCCCCAGGCACTGTGTGTTGGGAGTGGTGTGGGAGATGCTGCCTTCCTACCAGGCCAGTGCTGGGGCTGCTGGAGTTCCACCAGCTCCTTAACCATGGTAGCAGGTTAGGAGATTCTGAGTGCAGTCAGCTACGTGGCAGGAGATTCCAGTGATGTGTGTTAAGGTGATACTTTCTGGCTCTGGGCTGCAGAAGTGGTCTGGAAGGACTGCTGATGTCATGGTGCTCTATGAGCAGCTCCTGCTTGCCGCTATTGGAAATCAGGTGCTGATGTCATGGGGATGGGTTTAGTTTGCTCTTAGCCCTCTTACAGAATCAGTGTTTGGAACCAATAACCAAGATGTCAAAGGCTGTCTGAGTTACCTTGCATAGCATCCAGCATTTGAGCCTACAAAACATTTTCATTCCATCTATGGGTGAAGTGCATTAACAGAGCATGGCCCTTAGTAGAAGCTCATGTGGCTGAAATCCAGCTGATGAGCTTGGTCAGCTTTTGCTGTGAGGGCTCTGCAAAGAGCTCCCCTTCCAGCACCTCTGGGAAGGGGTCAGCAGCACAGGTGCTGGCAGAGGGGAGATGGAAGCTGTGCTGTTCTGAAAGGAAGATAATGTAAGGAGGGGTAGTTACACATCACCTTTCCTCTATTTGCTTAACAGAGGAAAGTACGTGACTCTAATTAGTGTTTCCTGATGGGGTCCAGACACTGCTGTTCTATCAAGAAATTATTATGTGCTCTTAAGATTAATTTATTTGAAATATCCACCAAATGACTTATGGTACCATCAGAACCTTACCTGAATAATTGGCCACTATGCCACGCAATCCTGTTGTGGCTGACAGCCGATATAAAACGCCCTGGGTATACACAGGCAGCAGCAAAAGCCCCCCACCTGCCTCTGTCTTTGCTCTTGAGGGTACCACAGATCTGCTGTGTAGAAACTGCTCTTGTGTCAAGGCTGCCCTGAGAGCTGCTCTGTATGTGGTCACCTCGACTCTCTGATATTTGGTGGCAAAGATGGTTGTGCAGCAGCAGCTGGTGAGGGAGCAGATGGTGCCACCTGCATCATCAGATGCTTTATCACTTCTTTTTTTCTCCCACAAAGTGGCTGGAAAGCAGAGGAGAGCGTGGGAGCTGGTGCAGGTTGTGAAGGTGTGAAAAATCACAGGTAGCGGTGCTGCTTCCCTGCCAGGCTGCTGCAGGCTGGGCTGTGAGCTGGGGCTGCAGTGCTGCCTACAGGAAGCACAAGGCTGTGGTGTAGCGTGGCTGGAGGCTGCAGGATTCTCTGTATAGCTCTGGGCAGGTCCAGCTGAGCTGCATAGATTGTGGGCAGCCCCAGACCCACTTTGGTCTTGAGTAGCCCAGGCATTGCTTCCTGACCTTATCCCAGTTAGTAGCCTGTGATTAACCTTTCTGAAGGGTTCAGTTTTATAATGTGTGTGAGTTCTGGGTGTTTTAATTATCTTGGGCTGGTTGGATGCTACATATAGCGAGTATTAGGGCGGTAAGCACAACATCAGGATGTGCTGCTGCTGGAGATCACAGAATCATAGAATAGGCTGGAAAGAATCTCAAAGATCATCTAGTTCCAACCCTGCTCACCATGGCATGGTTGCTAACCACTATATCAGACTGCCTAGGAGCCCATCCAGTCTGTCCCTGAGCACCTCCAGGGATGGGGCATCCACAACGTTGGTGGGCAGCTGTGCCAGTGCCTCACCACCCTCTGAGTGAGGAAAATGATGAGATGTGCTTCCCATGGCAATTCCATCCATCAGCTTCTCTTCTGTTTGTGCTCTTGATGTTGTTCATCTCAGGATCCCATCCGTTCTGTTGTAGCAATCACTGGGCAGTGCTCCCGTTGGGATGCTAAGTGAGCAGGCTGCAGGCGGTGCTTTATGGGCAGTCAGCAAAGCCATTCAGTGCCCAGGTTAATGTTTGAGCAGGAGGATGTTTGGAGGTTGGCAGTCATCAAGTGCTGAGCCCAACAGGAAGAGGAACGTGTAGGACTACAAAGAGGGAGGAAGCTCATTGTGTCCAGAACAAGATGGAAGATGCCACCGGAGGCAGGCAGCTGACTGGTGATTAATTAGAGGCACACTTGGAATTCCACATGGAGTTTAACATTAACAGCATTTGTGTCATGTGTTGTCTTCCTGCTTGGCTTCATTGTCTGGCTAATCTGGAGCAGGGAGTTTGTGCACAGAACTAGTGGGATTGAGTGGATGTGTGGAAACTTCATCCCCAGCCCCAGATCAAATATGAAGAAAAGAAGAAGCAAAATAGAGAAGTCACCTCTGATGAGGTGAATCTTGAATGATGAAAATCTTATGAGCAGAAGAGGAATTAAAAGTCTGTGTGATTTTTGTTTGTTTGTACAGATAAGGAGCCATCTCCTGATCCCACGTGCCCTGCTGGTTTGGTGCATCTCCCTGTACTTGGGCTCCCTGTGCTTTGTCTGCAACACAGCTGTATTCCAGGCATGTCTGCAGGCCTGTGGCTCCATATTAGTGTTTATAGGAAGTCAATGAGATGGAACTCAATAGAGAAAAGGAAAACTTAAGAGTCACTGGAAGACAAATGTGAAGGCTTGGCACTCAATAACTTCACTGCTGTTGCTGTATGTTTCTGGGTAGCAGGAGCATGAGGAGCACAGGTCTGATTCAATGGGCTGTGCACCTTCAGAGAGAAGGGGTAATGTTTTATTCTGCTCTTATGAAGGAGATGAAAAGATGGAGCTGCCTATGGCAATAGATAATGGATTTGGTGACCAAAGAGTTAAGGGCAGGGGAAACTAAAATCAAGTACAAAGTGAAATAGTGAGGGAAGGGACCCCAGCCCAGGTGGGGGTCTGGAGGTGGCAGCAAAGTGTGGTCACTGCCTTACTGAGTTTTCAAGGAATTTGATTGGAGCCTCCATCTCCAGCTACAGTCTTGGAAATGTATGGAAATGGGGAATGGCAATACAAAAGAAAAGCCTGCTTCATTAATTGATAAATATAATTAAGGAAGGGCACCACATTAGTATTAATTTAGATGGCCGATTAACTGAAGTCATTAATATATATTAATGCATAGTCTTGCTGTAACCCCGGTAGCTTCATTTCCAGAACAGTACCTTTTTGTACACAACTGTATTAATCAGGCACTTGAGCAGTGAGAAAATGTAACCTTAAGACTGAACAGATGCAGGAAAATTGATGAACAGAATTCTGGTTCAGCTGTGTTCCCTCCTCTCCACTGAGTCATTTAACACGGGGGGCATCACACCTCTGGCCAAGGTTCTGATAAAGCAGATCTAGATTAACTCCCTGCGTCAGATATTGAACTTATCAGCTCATGTGAGTGTTCAGATTCAGGGATCTCATCCCTCAGCCTCTCAGTGTGTGCTGCTTCTGCCCTGCTTGCACCGACTGGAGCCCCAGGGCGTGAGGGCTGATCCCATGCTAACACAGGCTATCAAGCCAGCCCCAAGCTGTTGGTAAAGCCCTAAGACCATTGTACATCCCAGCGGCCCAAAGGGATGCTTTGCTCATCCACTAGGTGCTGAGCTGGCACTAATTACAATTTTGCTAATTGCTCTAAACTCTGCTGTCTTGCTGCCTTCTGTAGGCAATGCTTGGCTGTGGCTTTTGCTGAAGCGGAGGACTTCTTGGAAGCTGGGTAAAATCTGCAGGGAGACACCTGCCAATCTTCATGCATAACATCTTTATTTTAATTTATTGGCAGCGTTTAGAAAAATTGGCTTCTATGCAACATCAGTTGGACTTCATTAAAATAATAAGAGAGCTAAGTTAGTAAAAACAAACCTGGCCAGTTGGCAACCTCAGGCTTTTGTCAGGACTGATCTATGCCGAAAGATATAGATTTAGTCCATCTACAGTAATAAAGTCCCATGATCCTGTGGTTAAAATGTCTTTTTCCCCTGCTAGCTGATGCAATTCATTAATTATATGACATTTCCACAATGATTTCTCCAGAAGAAGGCCCTGGATGCCAAGGTTTACATTACATTTTCAATTACAATGCTATCCATATGGTGACTCTGCAGTATGTACAACTGCTTAATGTGCATCCAAACCCTGCTGTAATGCTCATGGTGAGTTGGGAAATCATTTTCTGGATATGGGGCTCCAGGGTGATTCCCACACTGGTGATCCCTGCAGGAAGGTGTGCTGGTTGTGTTATGTCATTTAGAACCACCAGAATCATCTTGAGCTGTGAGGATGAGCTCTATGTAGCCTGCCAGGGCTCTGGGAAACTAACAGTGTTGCAGGCAGGATTTTAGACCCAAAGATAAATGGGGTCATTCCAGGCATGGGTCTTCCAGAGAGGCTAAGGGAAGCTAGTAAGGAGTCAAAGCCCATCTCCCTGCATTGTCACATCTCATGTCATTGAATCATTAAGTCTGGAAGAGACCTCTAAATAGGATCGTCAAGTCCAACCATCTACCTACCACCAATACTGCCCATGTCCATCAGCAGCACATCTCCATGGTTCTTGAACACCTGCAGTATCAGTGACTCCCCCACCTCCATGGGCAGCTGTGTCACTGCATCACCACTCTTTCAGACCTCACACAACTTAAAGCTGCCACCTCTTGTCCCATATTCTGACATCCTTTTGGCAGGATCAGCTCTGCACATATCTAGAGGATGATGAAGGCATGATGGTAAGGTGCTGTGATGGGTCTGAAGGTGGTGTGGGTGGGGTTCCCATGCCACAGAGCACACTGATAGCCACATCACAGCTCATCTCGCTCAGCCAAAATCAACTGCTGCTGTAAATCTGCTCAATTCACTGATACCAAGCATACAGGTTGTGATGTAAGTACTGTTAGGTCCGAGGACCTGTATTGACTTGGATGGACCCCCGTTAACAGCTGTTGTGTGACACTCGATGGGCACCAGACAAACCAGCTCCTGCCTGTCCTCAGTGCAGAGCCACCCAATGGCCTTGCTGGTGGAGGCCATGTCCTGATGCCAGGCCTCCTGCAGCACCACTCCCATGCACTGATGCTGTTTGCTCAGTTGCATTCCCATTAGCTCTGCAGCACTGTAACCTTAAAGTAGTAAAGCAGTGGCATATATATAGTTGAACAATTATATGTATTGTGGCTAAATTTCCCCCTGAAGATCTCATTCACGATGTTAGAGTGAAAGGATCATAAAATGAATTAATAGCTGATTCACTGTATAATTTCCTAGTTCAATATACTTTAGTGTACCGGCTAAATGAGCCATACACAGCATTCAGCTCGGCCAGTTAACAGCTTTATCATTGAGATCTCAGGCTTAGAAATAAAAGCAATTCTTCTGAAGTAATTGCGTCTAATTAAAAGAAACATTTAAAAAGTGTAACCAAAAGGAATTCATTTCAAATGGAAAATTAATGCTGAAAAATAGCCCTGAGCTCTCTTGTCTTTGCTAATAGCTAAGCATTCTCAGAATAATTAAACTGTTTTGAAATGTTGATACCTTCCCCTGTTAGAAATGATGGCCGAGGCCCGAGAAACCAGCAGGTCCTCAGCCTGGCCCTGGACTGCAGGGATGCACACCTCGCACTGGGGTAACTTCCCATTGGGAAGCAAACACCGATGAGGTTACTCTATTGTGTGTTAAAAAGACAAAACCCAAATGCTCGTGACCCACGTGACTCTTCTCGGGGTGATCAGGACATGAGAGCTCTGAGAATTCAACTTTGGGTTTGTTCTCTGAAATCCTTGTGGGATGGGAACAAAGTTTCTCATGCTGCTGTAAGGGGGGAGCGTTTGGGGATGTTGGTTACAATTGCCAGTGCCTGCTGCGTTTCTTGAGTTGTGCTATTGGTAAGTACAACAGAACTGAGTGAATGGCACGCAAGGTGCTGTAAGCTCTCGCCTTAGGACAGAATTGTAACACATGTACTGCAGTGTGGCTTTCTTCCTTAAATCCCACTGAAAATATCCCATTTCTAAGGGAATAGCTGAAACCAAACCCTGAGCCCACAGTGAGCGCCCTGTCCTGGTCAGCTGCTTAAAATTCAGCCTCTATTTTTTGGTTGATCCAGAAATTTCTTTTTTTGGGTTTGTTTTTTGGTTTTTTTTTTTTTATTATTATTATTCCTGAGTGTTTCTAATTGAGCTAACATTATTAGGAGGTTTAAAAAAACCCTTTCCCAAATTCCCTTTGCGTTTCAGTAGCTCTTTAATATGCAAGGCAGCAAGAGATGAACTGGGTCTAATTACGAGTCCCTGGAGTAGCCAGTCAGAAAATGAATTGATGCCTTTTTCCTTATGAACAATGCATGTACCACAAATTAGAGGCGCCATCACCAGAGATTTAATTACAAAATATCATTACTTTCACACATCATTTCAGATTTGGCCTGATCAAATCAAAGTTAGGGGGAGAGGGAAGGGGGAGGCGGGCGAAGGGAGAAAACTGCACCACTAGCAGGGTCATTCGTTCAGGGGTACGTGAGTGCAGGAGGGAATCGGTGATGCTGAGGCTTCCCAAAAGGAAGCTCTGCAGGGAGGCAGTGGGAGGGAATATGTTCCCTTCCCCAGTTTGGCTCTGGGGAGCCGTGGGGTGGCACGGCCAGGGCTGGGTAGGCTTCGCCCTGCAGTGCTGCCCAAAGGCAGCGTCTCCCTGTGGTGAATACAGCACAGAGGGGGTTGTTGTTAGATAGAAGCATGATAAAGTAGCCTCTTGGCTGCTATTTCTTGTGTGGACTGGGCTTCCTCTCCCTCCAGCAGCAAAAGCTGCTTATGGGAAAAATGAAGGATGAATTCAAAATGTATCAGAGTGGAGTTCAGTGTGTTTTCCTGCATCGTTCTCGATCCCCTCAAAAAAAAAAAAAAAAGAAGCTGAAGCTATTTGTGCCAAAGTACATGATGAATTTTGTCAGGGAGTGCCTGCCAAGGGAGGTCTGGAAAGTCATCTGCTGCAGCATTCAGCCTGTTATCATGGTTGTGGTGTTACCAGAAAAAGGGTCTGGAGTGTGATGGGAAGGAGGCTTAGCTGCTCCTGCTGCCCTGAGCTCTGTTCATCCCGAAGAATACAGAGTGAGCAGCTCATGGTCCTGTCCGTAGGCAGGCAGTGTGTAGCAGTGCATCCAGAGAGGGGCAACGGGGCTGTGAGGGATCTGAGCACAATGGGGTCTTATGGGGAGCAGCTGAGAGAACTGGGGTGGTTCAGTCTGGAGAAAAGGAGGCTCAGGGGAGACCTTACTGCTGTCTGCAGCTCCCTGAAGGAGGCTGTGTGGGCTGGGGTTCGGCCTCTGCTCATGTGAGAGAGCAACAGAAGGAGAAGTGATGGCCTCAAGTTGCACCAGGGAAGGTTCAGGCTGGATATCAGGAAAAATTTCTTCTCCATAAGAGTAATGATGCAGTGGCACAGCTGTCCATGAATGTGAGGAATCACCATCCCTGGAGGTGTTCAAGAATTGTGGAGATGTGGCACGGAGGGATGTGGACAGTGGGCAGTATTGGGTGAGCTGGAGTTGGACGTGGGGATCCTGGTTGTCTTTTTCAACCAGAATGACTCTATGCCAGAATGGAAAATCTGGTTGAGTATTCAGAGGATGAATGGTTCCTGTGCTGAGTGATCACCCTACAGCAGGAGTGGAAACGTCCTGGTGAAATGAAGAGGTGCAGCCCCATAGCACTGAACGCATCCCTGAGCCATTATTCTGCTGCAGCAAACCGACATTACAGCAGTAGAAATCCTCATTTCCCACCGCAGGGAAGAGGTGAGGCTGCTCTCTCTGCAGAGTGGCACCTGCCCAGGGCTGATATACAGGGCTGGCTGCTGAGCGAGGTCACAGATGTGAGCCGAGGCCATAAATGCAGCTGTGGGCAGGGAGGGCTTGGGGCTGCCAGGCTGATTTACAGCCCTGCACCACGCCTTGGCCGGGGGCTGCGTTATTTCTCAGCCCGACACACAAGCCAATGGCTTTCAGAAGCTAAAATGCTCCTCAAAATTTATGAGGAAAATGACGGCTTGTTGAATACATGATGTAGCGAGATGTAGTTTTACATTAACTTAAGAGGCATTTATGGGGCAATATTCATCTTCTCTGTATTATGGCAAGTATAACATGAGAGGATGCTATGTCACAGGAATATGAGACCTGACAGCTATGGTGTACACAGGGAGACCATGATGGAACAGAGCAGAGAGTGCTCCCTGAGCACGGTGAGCACCACGCGGTGATGTTGGCAGAAATAAACCCAAAGGGCTGTAGAGCTGCTGCACTGATAGCAGAGGGGGCTGCAGCAAACAGAAGGATTCGTAAGCACTGAGTGAAGGGCCGAGGCTGGAGAGCTGCCTGCTGAGGTCTCTGCTGGAAGACAGGTTGCAGAAGCCATGCTGGATGAGAAGGATGACATATCAGCTCCATTAGATAGAAGAGAAATTAAAAGGATGGATTGATATCAATTATCAGGAGCAATTTGTTGCTGCACAATTGACATGTTAATCACCTCCTTGCTGCGTTTCAGCATGGCGAGATTTTTTTTGACCAATTTGAAAGGTTTACAGCAACAATATGATGCTGATTTATCTCTCCTTAATAAAAAAGTGATCAACTGAAACCTGCATCCATCATTCTGTTTATCACTCATGGTGATTTATTAACTAATTATACTTACAGTGGGTCTTTTTCTATAAGTATGGATAACAGAGTGATGCAGTGTCAGTGCAAGTCATAAATAATGCCACAGTGCAGTGTGTTTAGTCCTAGCTTTCAGGACCAGCCCATAACAAGATGCCTTGATTAAGGTAAGCAGATGGCTTCGTTTGTCTGATTTCAGGGCCAGACATGAAATTGCACATGGAGGAAACAAATCCATTGCTCCCGTTTCCAGCACTGGCAAAGCTCTGGTTACAAAGTGCATCGCCACAGTGCTGGCACTGCCAGAGCCCTGCAGTGCACGTAGTGTGATTTGGGGTCCTTCCCTAAGAGACTCTGCAGAGCCCAGTGGCATTTTGGCAGCACAGTGTGAGACACAGAGAGCTGCTCAGCTTTAGAAGCATTTTTCCCTTCCTAAAATCAGTTCTGCAGCATTTTGGTCGGAACCAGAACCACTCTCTAAATTTCTCACTTTGGCGTTTGCCCACAAATGCACGTGTAGAGGATAAATCCCATTGTTTTAAAGGGTTTTTTCTTTTTCATCCACCACTGGATGAGGTCCATGATGGACACTCTGGATCTGAGCTCCCTTGGCTTTCAGTTTGGCATAAATATAGATCATAGATCATGTGACTGTTTGGTATTGATTGATCCCTGTAATTAAGAAGCTCATGTAAATGCAGCATCAGTTGGCCATTTCCCATCACCACAGACCCTGCTCCCAGCTCTGCCAGCAATGGACTCTGCTCTTGTCTTAATCTCACTGCTTTCTATCCTAAAAGGTAGGTGCAGCACAGACATTCTTTGGGACAGAGCATCTTATTTTATTTGGACATCTGTAAGATCTCAAACTAAGCCTCTGCTGATGGCTTACTCTATTTTTTCCCTGTGTCTGTGCGGTGAGAACAGCCTCCCTACCTGAGGGAATGCAGCCAGGTCAGGCACAGAGTGGCAGCAGCCTGCAGCACAGAGCAGTGGCACATCACAGTGCATTGCAGGAGGCCAAACCCTCTGTCACTGCATCCTGGAACACGAGTATGGAGAGGAGGGAACGTGGGTGGATGGACAGTGATCAGCTCATCAGCAGCAGCATCTCTGACCAGGATAGAGCACTCAAAGCAGCAGTGAATAACACAGTTATTACACAGGCAGTCATTTAAAAGCAAGGTGGAAATGATGCAAACTATCCTTGCTTGGAAATGTTGTGGTGAGGCTTAACAGCACCAGCACTGTAGTACAAGGAGTGTGGCTGCAGGTACAGCAAAAATCAGTTCCCCCTGGGGGAGCAAAAAGGGACAGGTTCATTGTTTGTGGGGGAATTAAGCACTTAGGGGCATCATTGACATCAGATTCAAGGGTAGGAGGGGAGAGGTGAGTTGGTTTGCTCTCCTTCTCCAGAGCTTGGAGGAGTGGGCAGAGCTGGGCAGACCCCTGGGGTTGGGGGAAAAGTGGTCCCATCTCCCCAATTCACTGATGTGCTGAGCCAGGATGGCAGCTGTGCTCAGAGTGCAGTGCCAGCTCCATTCCCATGTAGGGAGCTTTCAGGAATGGCACCCAGACAGGGTCCCAAAGGATGCTGAGATCTGAGTGGCAAAGGTCTCAATGTAAAATCTAAAGAGAGGAGAGGAGAGGAGAGGAGAGGAGAGGAGAGGAGAGGAGAGGAGAGGAGAGGAGAGGAGAGGAGAGGAGAGGAGAGGAGAGGAGAGGAGAGGAGAGGAGAGGAGAGGAGAGGAGAGGAGAGGAGAGGAGAGGAGAGGAGAGGAGAGGAGAGGAGAGGAGAGGAGAGGAGAGGAGAGGAGAGGAGAGGAGAGGAGAGGAGAGGAGAGGAGAGGAGAGGAGAGGAGAGGAGAGGAGAGGAGAGGAGAGGAGAGGAGAGGAGAGGAGAGGAGAGGAGAGGAGAGGAGAGGAGAGGAGAGGAGAGGAGAGGAGAGGAGAGGAGAGGAGAGGAGAGGAGAGGAGAGGAGAGGAGAGGAGAGGAGAGGAGAGGAGAGGAGAGGAGAGGAGAGGAGTTGACTTTCAGAAGCCTCTCAGCGCCTCGATCAGGTCGGGGCTGCGGACCATCGCTCTCGGGCCGCTCCGTGCGCGGAGCCGCAGTGCCATCTCCTGGGCGGCCGCAGAGTCGCTTCGAACGAAGGGCTTCGCAGCCAACGGGCCTCGCTTTTGGGATTCCCACCTCTGTGTCCCGAGGGATGACGACATCAGAGCTCTGCTTAAGCGAACGGAATGCGGAATCTCAAGCAGCGGCTCTGAGACTGGAGGAAGATAGGGGTCAAAGCGCTGCGGGAAAGGAGGTGGAGGATTAACTGAGGAATTGTACCCCTCCGGCAGAGCTGGGCTGAGGTGTTGGGTTATTTTTCTATCAATTCGTTACAGGTTTTTGCCACGGTGTTACTTACGTGTATGGAAAGGGAAGGGAAAGGCTCTGCCTGCACCAGCCCTGTCTGCAGCAGCGGAGGTGTTGGGTGCTGCAGAGTGGTCTCGAGGAATCTTTCTGTCATTGCAGATTTAATCGAATGCTGCAGGATGATTCCTTCAGTTACAGGCAGAGCAGGCGCTTCCCTGGTGCCCGGAGCCCGAGTGGAAAGAGGAGATGTGTCTGGATGATGGATGGGGCCTCAAAAAATAGTGCAGCCCCTATTGCAGTGTGAGGTCCGGACCATAGAGCAGCGTGCAGTCAGCACAGCAGCGTGCCATACCTGCAGCAGGCACGGCGATGTGCAGCGTAGTTCGTGCAACCTTAGGGCGGCAGAAATCGTGTGCAGCAATGCACGGCGTGTGCTGTGCGGTGTGCGCAGCAATGCACGCTCGGTGCAGCAGTGCCGGCTCCGCGCGCGCAGCAGCACAGCCCGGTGCCCGCAGTCTCGGCGCACACCGCGAGGTGGAGCTCGGCGCTGCAGCCGCTTCTCTTCTCGCTCTGGGATGTCTCCCAGCCAAAAGAAAAACAAAAAAAAAAGAAAGAAAGAAAGATAGAATTGAAACTGTGTAGGCTATTTTCATCCACCGAGATGAATGAAATGTAAAATAAATAAATAAATAAATACAGGTTGCAAGTTCTGAATTCTAAAATTGATTGGAAAATCCAAACGTGCTCTCAGCTTCAAGCAAGGGAGATTTCAGCAATGGGATGCCACAAATCTGTGGGACTCTGGTGAGCAGAGAGGACCTGCAGTGCTGCTCTGCACCTGTCCTTGATCCTGGCACTCTTCACGCTCAGTTCTATGCCCTGCGCACATCCTGGCTCTCATGAGTCCTGGTGCCTTGTCTGCAGCCATGGCAAGAAGGAGTCATTGCAGCCACTGATGGGCACTTGGGGCTCCCATACCAAGCCTCAAATTGGAGAGAGCTGAGCTGGCTGTGAGCTGTGAGGTTCCTGCAGGCAGAGGACTGCTGATAGCTCAGGTCCCAAAGGCTTAGTGCTGAGCTACAGCTGCTTGCCCCTCTGCACCATGCTCCTTAGCACATCTGGCACTGCTGCAATCCAGATGTTTGCTGCTCCTATCCATCGGGCAGCAGCACTAGGACCCAGAAACCCCCTTCCAGCACAAAGCCAATGCTAATGGCAGTCTGGGGGCCCCAGAGGTCAGGGCACAAGGGCTGCAGGTTTCCAGCCGGCTGCACTTGCATTGGGGCACCTCCAGCTTTTGTTGGTGACTCTGACCGTCACAGTGTAGCTGCAAGGATGGGGCAGCAGCCTTAAGATGTGAAGCATGGGACGTGGCTGCAGCATGAAGCACAGCATGGTCGGACCATCGCTTCCACATCACTGTCCTGGTCCACTTCAGCCTCCCAGAGCCACCACCCCCTGCCCCAGTGCAGTTTGTATCACAGGGAAATGGTGCACAAAGCGCCATCCAGAAATATCTCCATCCTCTGCACTGCCTGGAAATGGGCTCAGCTCTACAGGAACTGCCCAGGCTCAGGGAAGGGGAAGAACACCAGGCTCTGAAAGCACACCCACAGGGCAAGAAGCCATGTGATTCATTCTGGAGGGAGCGTCCTGCCTAAAATAGGAGTATACTAAAAGAAAAAGGGCAAAAACACCTTTTTGCCCTGCTATGGATTCAGGAGCCAGCAAATATCCTCCCCTGGCTGAAGCAGAAAACATCTCTGGAAATAGACCTGCTCCTCTGCTCCCTTGCTCATGGCAATTTGGGCTGGTGCTATTCAGCCACATTATATTTAAATTACTGGCCAAGCAATTGCACTGCATGGTCTTAAACAATATGAGCACATCCTGACTGCCCCCAGGGTGCCTGTATCGGCTGCATGTGCTGACGGCATGGCTGCTTCTTGCCCCAGTGACTGCACAGAGGCACCAACAGAGCGGCTGGAGGCATTATGAAGTTTATTAGCTTTTATAATGGTAGTGAAAATAATTGGATCTCAGGCATGTGGCTGCCATTTGGTACAAAGGAGCACAAAAATGAGGCCAGATGAGGTGCAAATGAGAAGTAACTCCAGAGCTGCTGGTGCAGTTGGAGCAGAGCAGGGTGAGCCCAAGTGCTGCAGGATCAGGGGACATGGTGGGCTTTTGGATGCAGTTGTGCAGGAGGGAGGAAGGGAATGATCCCAAAACACCAGGGCTGAGTGCCCTCCACATCCTCCTCATCATCAGTTAGCTTAGATTAAATTAAGAAACAAGTCAGACAGCTGCTTACCCACGGTTCTGTGCTATCTCCATAGCATCAGAGCTCCCTACAGCCATGATGATTTGTGTCTGCTTTGTGCTTCTGCATAAATGTACATGTGGACATAGATGACACAGATCCAAGGCGAGATCTCATGGATAATCCCACTGCTGAGTTGGTCCATGCCCTTCTGTGATGCTCCCTCTCTGGCCAGAGGTGCCCTGGGTCCAGAAGTCAGCACCTAAATTTTTCTGACCTACCAGAGTAATTCCCTGTGGTTTAAGCCTCCCCTGGCATAAAGGTGTGCTCACATAAGATCTAATCACTGCTCTAATTACACTGATTTGCTACTGTTTTAAATCAGAGCAGCTATATCGAGCAGATTGCTTCTGTGTTTCTATTCCGCCTCATCACAAAAATCATAATAAAGAGCACCTTCAGGACATTGGGATTCAAAAAGAAAATTACATTTATTATTTTAAATCCAGTCTCTATTTGTGGGATGTGGATTTCTGACAGGGGCTGTGAAACCTTTGGTGTCAGCAACAGTTACCTTGCATTTCTCTTATGCAAACCTCTGTAGAACATACATTACTGCTCCAGAAGGGCCTAAGGAGTTTATGAATGTAAAACCCACTGAAGGTGACAACTCATTTTAAAAATAATACAAATAAGCAACACCGAATATTAGTCTGATAAAAATCTCATTATTTTTAAAACCAGCCCAAGATTATTTTTGTTTGTGATGTGAGGTTTGTTACTGCTTCCTTATAATTAACTTCTTCACCTCTTCCCTGGCACAGTCACTCGGAGGCAGTTGTTTCCACTTGTGGCCATGAAGGATTTCCTGATCGCTTTGGGGTTTGCTGGCTGTGTGACGATGTTAGCAATGCAAGCTATTCTAGGAAACAATTGCCTTCTAGCTAAAATCAAGTTAAGTAAACTTTGAAAGAGTGATGTAGGCACGTGAAGCTATCTATCTGGGCTAGAATCACTCCAACAGTGGTCCTCAAACTCTGATTTAGAGTCCGTCAAAAGCTGCAAGAGCAGCACGCTGGATTGCAAAGCAGTTCCAGCCTCAGCCTGACAGCAGGGCAGTGCAAGGCTTTCCCAGCTCCTTTCAGCCCCAGGTGACAGCCTGCAGCCCCCACGTTCCTCTGCAATGTTGCGTCAGCAGTTCACAGCTGGGCAGCAAACTGGTGCTATTAATCAGGCTAATAGTGTTAAATGCCCTGGCTCCTTTAAATCACTCTAGCTGGTGTCCCACACCTGCATTTCTCACCCCATCACCTGTGCTTCTAGGGAGGAGCTGCGAGCAGCAGTTGTGGGGTGAGGAGTTGAAGCACAGCAGGGGTTGCAGCTCTAAGGATAAGGGGTGGGCATCCTGTTTGCTGTTGGGAAATGGCACAGCAGAAACCCTTACAGCTGCTATGGGGAGCAGAGGGTGCTGAGACACTCAAGGACTGGGGGACTATGGCAATCTTGCCATCCCACACATTGTCACCATGGCGAAGCAACATTTGGTGAACAGTGAGGCTAATAAAGCAATTAACAGGGTTGCCTGAGAAAGGGTATCCTTTGGGATTTGAGTTCTTTGGGCTAAGCTAGTGGCTGGTCTTGTGCTGTACCCAAAGACCATCTTTGGCACAAGCTGTGGGTAAAAGGCCCATAGCACATCAGTGGGTGGCAATGGCAGCAAGTCCTGGAGAGGAGGATCACGGATGCAGGGCAGGAGAGTGCAGAAAGGAAATCTGGGTTGGAGAAATGGGCATGAGGAAGGTGAGTCTGCAATCATATCCACCTCTACCTGTGTTGCAGAGATCCTTCCTGTAGGCTCTGTGAACTTCCAGCTCTCAAAGCTCGCTGAAGCAAAGCTTTCCAAGGCTACATTTCAAATCAGTCCTGGTGCAGCAAGGTGGACTCCGGGGCACAGCTATGAGTATCAGCACTCCTACTGATTTTTTGGATGGGTTTTGGCTGCTCAGACCTCCTGGAGCTCAGCCCAGCATTCTCCACGTCGTGTGGCTCCAGAAATGGAAGCACTCCAAGTGAGCAGTTTCTTTCCCGAAATGGGGATTCTTCCATCCTTTGGATGGAAAACACTACAGACAGGGGAAATATTATCTCACTGTACTGTGGTGGAGAACCATTTATTAACTGTGGGTACCAAATTTAGCTGGGTGTAGTTTTAATAGCAGTTGTGATATTAATAGAAATGTTTGGGCTCTTTCCTTGCAGTGTCAGGAATCTGCATCACAGCATTGTGCCACTATGTGAGAAACAGCAACAAAAAAAAGCTGAGGAAGAAAAAGAAGTGAAACTGACTACTCTGAATTTGTGAGAAATTCATTCCAGGGACAGAAACGACATGAAATGGTTCCCTATCTCAGTTGCACTTGCAGTACAGCACTGAAAAAGAGCCACCCCATTGCTTCCCACGCTCACCATGTTATGCCCTGGTGACTTTTGCGGTGTGCTCTGGAGCTCCCTGAGCTGCCAAGAGTGTGATGAAGAAAGCTGCATATCCAAGTCACTGCTTTGGGCACTAACACCAGGGCTGGCTGCAGCAAGGCACTGCTTATGGGCTTCTCATAGCTTTTATTTGCTGGGAGCAGGGAGGCAAAGGTGGACTGGAGAAGGAAGGCTCTGTAAGCTCCTATTTACAGCAGTATCTGCTGGCTCTGCCCCATCTTACATCTTAAACTGTGAATAACTGCTGTGGTTTATTACAGTGGAAAACAGCTTTCAAGATGATTTTGTTTCAAAGCACTCAGCAGCATGAGTAGGTACGAATGTTTGGAGCAGGTTATCCTAATAAACAGTGAGCAGAGAGCCATATATGTGACTGTTCCTATTTCAGACAAGTGTCACTTTGCTCTAGTGACAACAGGCTTACAGGATACACCGAGCTGGAATACAGCACACAGGTCTCTGGCTGTGAAAAATGGTAAGCTAAGCAGTGCGAGTGTCCAAACCACAGCTTTTATACAAATGAACTAAGATCCCCCCTCCCCCCCTAGAAGATAAAATGAAACACAACAGACTCTAAATATAGGATTTTAGGGTTTAAATCTCTTTTGTAATTGGTCATTTGTTACCTCTTTGTTGGCAGAGTGACACTTGTGCACTTGTTTAATATCCAAAGCCTTTTTAAAATACATTGTCTCTGAATTATGAGTGCTGGGGAACTTGCTGCTGCTGCCTCTAACAAAAGCTGAGATTCTTATGAAGTAACATCATAGAAAACAGAATAAGCAAACCCTGGTATCTTGGATTTTTTTTTCTGCTGAAAAATTGGAAGAGTTGGCAACGTTGTGTGCCTCCTGCTGAACCCTATGAGAGGGTCAGAGACCTGAGCTATTGTAAGCAAAACATCAATCTAGAGACATTTCCTTATGAAGCCTGCTTCATTGTAAGACTTAAAATGCACCATATAGTAAAGCTGATTATAAAAGAGAATAACTGAGTGAATGCTATCCCGTTGGCTTTACATGATGCTGAAAGCAAGGTAATGGTATGGAAAGAGGGCTATGGAGGGTTAGGGATTTGGATGCACAGGGTTTGTGTCCTGCGTAGGTCCTATAGGTTCTCATTCGTTTTTAACTTCCACTTTTTTGGTCTAAAACATCACTACCTGAGCTGTTAGGACCTGATGGAGCATTCCCTCCCTTACTGGCCAGTGACCTACATGGAGAAGCACATTACTGCTGAATGGTGGCAGCTGCACACGTTGCAGTTCCCAGGCCTGGCACCTGTTCTCCCAGATGAGATGCCGGAAAGTGCAGAAGGTGATAGGGCTCTGCCTCTGCTTCCTCCTGTTCTGGCTTGTGCATCACAATCTTGTGCTGGCTACTGAGAAGTGCCCTGCTCTGCTGCAATTCCCAATGGGAATCAGTCCTCACTCCTTACTGCAAGCACAGCACTATGCACTCTTTAGGGTGACATTTGGCAAAAGCGGAACTGGAGGCTGAATCTGTTCTGATAGCCACAGTGTAGTTGCAAGCTTGGTTTGGCAGGGGGATTTCCTGCACTTGCAGATCCCATCCTCGCACAGGAGGTCTGACTGGAGAAAGCTGTGGGATCCCATTCTGATATAGAACCACACTGTCTGTAAAGCTGCTCACCTGCCTCTGCCAAAATGAGAATCCTGAGCCTAAACACTGCAAGAGGCCCCAAGAACACAGAATAAATCCAAGCTCACAATTCACCGGAATTAGGAAGTGGAGAGTTTCCTACGGGTTTTGTGTCTGGTATGATTTATTATTTAATTTAAACACATAATTTCCAGCAGTTTTGTTTTGCAAGCAATCACCTAGGCTATGTTAACCTGATAGTGATGTACTGCTGTCCTGGGGGGCCCTAGGACAGACAGAGCAAGACCACAGCACTCGGAGGTGTGATCTTCTCCTGTTTATCTTGATGGGGTGCACACAGCCTTGCCAGGGAAGTGGGTCCAAACAACTTAACCATGTCACTGCCAGACACTGCTGTTGAAAGGGCTGGTGGTACAACACTAAGACCTATATGGGGCCATATCCTTTCTCCACTCAGAGCCTCCCAGCACCAAGTGGTGCAAGTAGTCTGGCAAGGACTCATGGTTACACCTGCTAAAGACTCCTGGAACATCACAGAGCAGGTTACAGCCAACCATGCAGGAGAGCAGAGACCACAGCCGTTGCTGGGACACGGGGCAGCTCCCTTTGAATTCAGAGTTAATCTGGCTGGCTGTTAGCAGAGTCTTGCAGAGCACGGTGCTGAGCCTCTTGTGCCAGTTTGGAGGCTCCCTTTTGTACCCAGAAATGTGCCTGCAAAAGCCCCTGAAGATGGCAGCTGCTACAAGGCAGAGTGATCCTTTCCTCTGATCACAGTTTACTGCAGCACGGTGGGTGTTGCAGCAGCTTCTTTTCATGCGAGGCCACCTGAGCAAGGTTTCTTGGGAACCTGAAGATATTTAAGCTCTAGCACAAAACCGTTGCTTCCTAAGGCTTTTAGGAATTTCTTCTGCCCAAAGTGGGAGGTGTGAGGCTGTTCTCATTGCACATCATAAGACACAGCCACTACACCTCTGTGTGGCAGCGAGGGTAGGCTCAAACCTTTGGCTGTTCTGGAAACAAAGCCCACTGTCATCTCATTCCTCTGAGCTAAGGACAAACACCTCTTTCAACAGGAGAAACAGCCTTTCCATCACGTTTATATTTTAAAACCTAACAGTGACTAAAGCAGTTTGCATAATAAACACTTCTAAATCCAGAAATATTTGCCTGCTCTCGGTAAAAAAGGAAGTCCTCAGATCCTCTCCTGAAGACTGCAAGAAAGTGACAGAGTTTTCCCTTTACGGGATATAAATATGCAGTGCAAATAGGTGGCTGCTGTCTCTGCTTACATGTTGATGCATCTCTTCAGATAGCCTGGCAGAGCTGGACTATTTTAGCATCAAATCAAAGCTCAGGATGTGTAAAGAAGCTGAGGAAAGGTACAGTCTGTGTTGCAGCACAGGATGGTAGCTGCAAGAAGATTGGAAGCAGTCCTGTGAGACACATACCAGCCACGCATACTAAGCCTGCCATTTAGTACATTGAAAAGGATCTCGGTTCAGCAGGGCTGCTGCAGAACAGAAGCAAATGCCTTCAGATTGAAGTTGGGGCAGGGGATTGTTCATGTAGGAAGGTATATGATTCATCCTCACATTAGCTGAAAAAAGATCTAGCTTTTGTTTCCTTTTTACTCTTGGTTTCCTCTTGAGAGAAAAATATAAGGCCTGTTTACGCTGGAAGAAGAATCATGATGGCTGATCCCCTTTTTTAAAGCAGAAAGCTCTCATTTGCAATGCAGCATTGCCGTCCTTGACTTTAACATCAGCCCAAATCCATCTGATCCGCATCCCCCTCAGCATCAGCTGTGTGTGGATGCAGGGCATGTGTACAGCACTTCGCACAATGCAATCTCTGCAGGGTTACTGCAGCCTCTGCATTCCGGGCTGACACAATCGCACAGACAAACAGCGGAAGGTCGATCACACGCTCAGGCTCCCTACAGGACAGATGTGTGCAGCAAGCACGGCTCATTTCCTGCCAAAGGAACAGGCAGCAGCACCGTCTTGAAAGACTGAAAATCAAACTGAGCCTCAGAGCATTTGTGGAGTGTTTGTAGGATTGTGGCTCAGCACAGCTCAGAGCTCCTCCAGCAGAGAGCCCATGTAAGGGAGCAGCCCGTCAGAGCCCAGCAGCTTGCATCGACTAGGCCGGCAGAAGCACGGTCATAACACCACAGCAGTGCAGGGGATGTGAGGAGGCTGAATCGACCCCAGCACCTGCACCGCTCCTGGCATGCCCCTGCTCCACAGCTCAACCACGCTTCTCCAGGCTGGGAAAGACCTGCTAGGCCCCTGGCCCCACTGGGCTTAGGCCCCAGCGGCACACGAGGAGATCCAGCTGCCTGCCTGTACAGCAGGAGCTTCCGTGGAGCCCCGCAGCGTTTGCGACCACGGTTACAAAGGGCTCTGAGGAGGGGACGCCCCGCCGCCTGGGTGCCGCCATGCTCCCCTAACAGAGCGGGGGCGTGGCCTGCGGGTGGGTAGGCGGGGCTCGCCATGCAAATTCAGTCGGCCGCCGGC
This sequence comes from Tetrao urogallus, assembly GCF_951394365.1. Classification (NCBI taxonomy): domain Eukaryota; kingdom Metazoa; phylum Chordata; class Aves; order Galliformes; family Phasianidae; genus Tetrao; species Tetrao urogallus. Next base: position 5,355,721 of record NC_136829.1, read on the forward strand.
AGGGTGTGTGGAGCGCATGCGCACTCCGCGCACAGTGGGGGACGGCTTACACAATGCGCCGGGCTCCTTCCGAGGCGGGGAGGGG